>NW_024070211.1:4117828-4634552 GCF_014754425.2 Oryx dammah
AGGGGGGGGGCGGGGCAGCAGGCTGGGCTCCTCCTGCCGGGCGGCCCACCTGTCTCCTTGCGCAGGTTCCGCTCCAGCGTGGACAGCTTCACGTCGTATGAGTTGCGCATGGCGGTGATGTCCTCCTCCAGCCGGGCCCTGGACTCCTGCTCCGCCTCGTAGTCGGCCCTCAGCCGGGCCAGGCGCGCCTCGTACTCCTGGAGAGGCAAGCGGGGAACAGAGGGGAGCGCTCTATCACCGCTTCCAATCGTGGGCTTTCGGGAAGCCTCCTCTGTCCCACAATCCAGGAAACGCAGCTGAGCCCAGGGAACAGAAGTAAGATGATCTCCACGACACTGGGGGGATTCCTGGCTGGGGAAGACCCTTCTGAACTTTTGTCTGAGCGTGTTTTAACACGCTAGTAACATATGCGTGCATGCTAAGTGTCTTCTTTGCGACCCCATGGACTGCAGCCCGCCAGACTTCTCTGTCCGTGGGGTTCTCCAGGCCAGAGTACTGGAGTGGGTTGCCACTTCCTTCTCCAGGAGATCTTCCCGATCCTGGGATCAAACCCACATCTCTTACGTCCCCTGCATTGGCACGTGGGCTCTTTACTGCTGGCGCCACTTGGGAAGCCTGTATATGTGTCTATAATCTAATTTTTCCACAAAGCAATAGATCACAAACACCTTTCTGCATCGACAAATACGGTTTAACCAAACGGTCTTCAACCCATCGAAGACAAAATAAATCACTATACCTCTGCTCAGCCATCCATCTTCCCCATCACCACCAGTTCCTGCCCAGACCTGGTTCCCCACTTCTACTCTGGAGTAAGACCTTCCTCCACGGGGCAGCTGTGTGTCCATGGATCACGCTTCAGTGGCTTCCCATGGTTGAGGATAAAATCTACTTCCTCCAGTTGACCTCCAGTCCTCAGTGACCCGGACAGCCCACCCCATCTTTGTCACACTTGGGCACAGCAGCCCCTTTCCACTCCTAGACACACCCACTCCCCCGACCCCCACTAGCCTCAGGACCTCTGCCCTCGCTCCGAGGCAAGTTCACCCCTTTGGGCCTCAGCTCAGCGACACCGCTCAGAGAGGCCTTCCGTGAGCGCCCTCTCGGAGGATGCCCGCTGCCACTCTGGCACTTTGCTTACTTCTTCTCAGCCTGGATCAGAAGTTCCACCATTCTCTGCGCTTGTTTGATTATAGGTGAACTGCCCCACTCCCCGGCCAGAGGGCAAGCACTGTGCCATCTTGTAGCCGTGATGCCGGGCACAGAGGGGCACCTCTGAGTGCTGTGCCACTGAGTCAGCAAGTGCGTGAAGCAGAACATCTGGGCAGACTGTCCAGCCATCTAGTGCGTGCCCTCCGGGGAAGGCCGGACCTCTGTGAACTCACAACACCCTGTGAGCTTCGGCCTTCTGGACAGGGTGGCCCTGCAGCGGCAGTGAGCCAGGGGGCGGGACAGGGTTAGAGGTGGGAGCCCCTGCACACGCCCACCCGATCCCCGGGAAGTACGGGACCAGCGCAGACCCCCAGCACGGCACAGCCAGCTGGCCCGGGCTCCCAGGGCGGGAGACGAGACAGACCATCATGAAGACCCAGCGGTTTCCGCAGCTCGGCCGAGGTGCCGCTGACCTGCCACTGAGACCCAGGGAGGGCCCAGCCTGCCCAGAACCACACGCAGCTCCTGGCGGCCCCCCTGAGACCTGCAGCCCTCACCCCGCCTGCCTTCTCCTGCCCAGAGGTCCCCGGGCCGGCACTTCAGCCCTGACCCCAGTTCAACCGGGGACTCAGCCCAGTGGCATCTACAGCCTAGCAAGACCTGACTGGAGACACACACACTTCTCTGCACACACACACACGCCGGTCTCACGTGTAAACATGTGACCCCCAAATTACAGGAGGAGCTTGAAGTGGGGAGCCCTCTTTCCGGTCTCTCCATCTTCCCTCCCCGCCATTCCCCGTCCATCCCTTCATAGAGGAAGAGCGGGAGAAAGGGCGACAAGAGGAGGAGATGGCTAGATGGCATCCCCGACTCCGTGGACATGGGTGAGTGAACTCCGGGAGCTGGCAATGGACAGGGAGGCCTGGCGTGCTGCAGTCCATGGGGTCGCAAAGAGTCGGACACGACTGAGCGACTGAACTGAGCTGATGACAAAAGGTTTTACCAACATGAAACCACTTAATCCTTACTGCACAGTTATAGAGATTTCAAAATGTTTTTTGATCTGTACAGCAAAGCGATTCAGTATATTTGCAGATTATATTCCTGAAGAGGTCACCCTCCCCCCACATCCTCTTTTTTAAGATTTTTTGTTTTTTTTTTTTGATGTGGGCCACTTTTTAAAGTTTTTATTGAATTTGTTACAATATTGTTTCTGTTTTATGTTTTTTTTTTTTTTTTTTCTGGCCATGAGGCAGGTGGGATCCCAGCTCCCCAATCAGGGATCAAACCTGTGTCCCAGGCATTGGAAGGTGAAGTCTCACCTGCTGGACCGCCAGGGAAGCCCCTCTGGCATCCTGCTGGGGCAGTCATCCACGGCCAACCCTGCCACGGGAGGACTCCGCTCTGTCAGTTCCTGCCCCTCTGCCACACTGGACTGCCCCCGTGGTCCCAGATCATTCCTCCCAGTCCCTAAAGCATGCTCTACTACTTCCAATCATTATTATTATTTTTTGGCCATGCCATGCAGTTTGCGAGATCTAGGGCCCTGGCCAGGGACTGAACCAGGAGCCACCTCCTCCAAGAGATGGGAGCACAGAGTTGCAGGGACCACCAGGACATCGCCATGCTACTTCCAGCATTAAAAACAGCACCACCTGCCTTGGCCCCAGACTCGCCTCCAGCTGCAGCACCTAGCGGGTGTGCAGAAGATGCCTGTGGCTGGCTGAATGGGACAGGCGGGGCGGAGAGAACGCAAACCCAGGAACTCCCCCAGGCCCGGCTGGCACCTTTTACACCACCTAGCCTCTTCCAGCAGCAGAAAAGCTGCCTTCTGTCCACTCCCAGAGATGAGGAAGGGCTTCCCTGGCAGCTCAGATGGTAAAGAACCCGCCTGCAGTGCCTGCGTGTCTAGTCGCTCGGTCATGTCTCTCTGCAACCCCACGGACTGCAGCCCATCCAGCTCCTCTGTAAATGGGATTTCGCAGGCAAGAATACTGGAGTGGGCTGCCATTTCCTCCAGGGGATCTTCCCGACCTAGGGATTGAACCGGCGTCTCCTGCATTGGCGAGCAGATTCTTTAGACGGTAGCATTGGCTCCACCAGCAGCCAGGCCAGAAGAGCAGCGCGTCTCCCCATGACCGCTAGGGGGCGGCAGTGCCCTGCTTCTCACGCTACCAGGATCCCCCGCCCGCCCAACCCAGCTTCCCCAGGCAGGAAGTTTGCCTCCCAGCCCCAGGCCCACCCCACCCTACCCCCGCCCGTCCCTACCCTCGACTCCAGCCCGCTCCGTCAGCCCCCAGCCCATACTGTTTTGCGGCCAATGTCTACTCATCCCTGTGTGATTCTAAAACCCTCCCTGAACCCCAGAGTGTAACCGCTCTCACCCTGCGGGCTTGTGCTCAGACATCCCCAAAGACCCCTCCTCCCCCCGCTCAGGAGCTGGGCCCAGGGCTCCAAGGCCGGCCTGACACCGACTCCGCCCCAGGGGCAGCAGGGGAACAGGTAGAGTGAGCGGCTGAGCCGCCAGAGCCTTCACGGGGCCCCACTGGGAGCTACTGGGGGTTACATCCAGGCCCCTACTTAACAGTACAAGCCCCCGCCCGCGATGGGCACCCGGGGGTTCGGTCGATGAGCCCCGCCCTCCAGCCCACAGCCCAGAGATCCGCCCAGGCCTCACCCGGTCTGCCTCCCAGAGGCTGGGCCCCAGGCCCCCTCAGCCTGCCCGGGGGCTTCCAGGGGCCCCAGGACGGAGCCCGTCTGAGGTCACAGTTGAGGGGCAGAGGCCCAGCTGCAGACACGCGCCGTCCCTAGCCCCTGCTGAGCTGGCCTTCCCACCAGGGAAGAGCCAGCCGCCTGCAGGGACCACTGAACGTCAAGCCCCGCCCCATGCTGCGGTCTCGGGATGTGAACCCCCAGAAACAGGTGTCTGTGCGTGCCTCTGGGGTCAGCTCCGCGCCTGTCAATCAGCTGTGGGCGGGAGGACTCAGGGGCCCCAAGGTGACAGCTTCTTTCTGGGAGGCCACCCGTGCCCCTGGGGGCTCCCCGCGGCCCACCCGGGATGCTCCGCTCTCTGCCCCCCAGCCCTCCCACTCTGACCTGCTCGGTGAGGCACCCGCCAGCCGCACTACCAGGGACGGCCCCTCCCCTGCCGTCGCTCCACCGCCAGCCCTTCGAGCAGGACGGGCAGACGGCGGAGGGGCAGAGGCGGACGGCCCGGCAGACGCCTCTCTTCTCGCCACACCAGCACTCACGGGGGACGGACTGCGCTCTGGGGGCGGGAACCCCGGTTCAAATCCTGGCTCAGATTCGCCTCGGCTGTGTGACCTTGGGCAAGCCCTCCAGGGGAGGGCGGCGGGGAGGCAGTCTAGTCCTGGAGCCCCACCTCCCGCGGGGCCCACCGGCCCGCCCCGCGCCTCACCTCCCGGATCAGCTGCTTCTCAGCCTCCATGTCGCGCTGCATCACAGGTGGAGACAACGGCTTTTCCTCAATCTGGACAGGGCTTGGGGGCACCCGACTGTTCAGCAGAGCTGGGAGAAAAGCAGAAGCGAGGGCCTCTGACCAAGGTGTGCGTGGTCTGCCGGAACCAAGCATGCGCGCGCCTATGTGTGCTCAGAGTCATGGCGACTCTGCGACCCTAGGGACTGTAGCCCGCCAGGCTCCTCTGGGAAATGCTCGGGATTTCTCAGGCAAGAATACTGGAGTGGGTTGCCATTTCCTTTTCCAGGGAGTCTTCCTGGATCGGGGATCAAACTCAAGTCTCCTGTGTTGGCAGGCAGACTTTCTTCCCGCTGAGCCACCTAGAAAGCTCCTAGAAACTAAGCAGAAAACCATAAATGACAACCGTGTGCTCATATAACAAGACCTCAGTACTGAGCCTATTTTGAGCGCATCTCTATGTAAAATGCCAGCGTGCTCGTCCAGCAAGCCTTTCTTGGGCACCTGGGGGTTTGGCACTGAACACAGCAGTCAGGACTCCACACACATATCCCTTCCGTCTGGGGAAGAAAGGCCGGCAAGAGGCAAAGCGATTCTTCCGAAGAAGAGAAAGCAAGCAGGGAGGGTGCGGAGAAGACCAGGTGGAAGGGCTGTAATTTAAATCCTGTGGACAGGAGAGTCCTCTTGGCCAAGGTGTGTGGAAAGCAGTGATCTGAAGGAAGGGAGGGAGAGGGTCAGGCAGAGATCCCAGGGATAGACAGAGGGAGTGGTGAGTGCCAAGGCCCTGTGGTAGGCAGAGGGCCGGGACTGTTGCAAGAAGAGCCGGGAGGCCACTGAGGTTGGAGCAGAGCGAGCGAGGGAGAGTGTGAGCCAAGGGCATGGCAGAGGGGAACCTGCCGGCCCTGGCGAGGACTCTGGCTTCAAAGTTGGGGTTCCACCGGGCCATTGGAGGGCTTGGGCAGGGCAGGACTCCCGTCTGAACAGGAGCTCCCTGGCTGCCGCGTGGAGTACCAAAAGCACAAGCCAAGAGACCTGTTGCGGGGGGGGGGGGTGCCTCTGCAGTAATTCAGGTGAGAAATGCTAGCGGCTCAGGCCATGGGGTTGCAGTGGACAGAGTCTGGACCTGCTCCAAAGGTTCAGTTCAGTTCAGTCGCTCAGTTGTGTCTGAGTCTTTGCGACCCCATGGACTGCAGCATGCCAGGCTTCCCTGTCCATCACCAACTCCCGGAGCTTGCTCAGTCACGTCCATAGAGTCGGTGATGCCATCAGCTAAAGGTTTAGACATTGTTCTAAAGGTAGATACAACAAAAGCAAGAGGGCAAAAGTGAGAAGCCAAGGATGATGACACCAAGGTTTCTGGCTTGAACATCTGGAAGGAGAGAGGTGCCACCAGCCGGGTGGGGACAGCTGCAGGACTGGGGAAGATTCAGCGCTCAGTGTCCCATACATTAGGTTTGGAGTGATAATTAGATAGATGGCAGGATGTTCAAGACTGGAATTCAGAGGACATGGTGTATTGATCAGGTTCATTTTAATGATGTTTTAACACCCTGGGGGGCTTGATGGCCTGGGGGGGACAGTCCTCCCAGGGTCAGCCAATTCCTAGGGGGAGTCGACAGCATTTGGAGGAGCCCACCTTTCATACGCAAACCAACCAACCTCAAGTCCACGGCTGCTTCTAACGCTCCCACCGGAAGCCAGTATTTCCTCTGCCCGAAATCAACTAGGGCCAGCACCAGGCAAGCAAGGATAGCATTATGCCCTGATCCCGCCAGGCTTCCTCAAACTAGTCAGTCCTGGGCCCTTTCTCCTGCCTGCTGTGTCTTTCCACCAAAACCTCGATCACGGCTCTGGCTCAGGCTGCCCCTGGCTCCTCTGCAGATTGACCCCCTCTGGTGCTTCCTCCCCACCCCGTGGCCCTGAGTGGCCTGCCTCTCATCGCCAGGGTAGCCGAGTAATGTTAACACTTTCTTGCGATGACATTGACCTCTCTGTGTCACCACTCAGTCAGCTGTATAAATTAAGACCTGGGCACACATCACACAGCCAGGATAGAGGTCCACGTGTGAGACTCGTGAGCGGGGAGGTGGTGGTTAAAGCCGTGAGACCAGAGGAGCCAGTGTAGACAGAGAAGAGGCTGGAGGACCGGCCCCAGGACAACCTGACGTCAGGAAGATGGGGAGACTCGTCCAAGGGAGCTGAGGAGGAGCGGCTGGAGGGGCAGGGGGACTGGGGTGAGGGTGTCCAGGAAGCAAGGGCTTCAAGGACGAGGGAGGGGATCGTCTGAGTCAATGGATACAGAGGGCAGGTGGGGCCTCCGGAAGACCGATCGCTGGATTTTATCACCAGCAGGCATGGGTTCGATTCTCGGTCTGGGAAGATCCCACATGCCGCAGAGCAACTGAGCCTGTGAACCACGACTGCTGGGCCCTAACGCCGCAACTTCTGAAGCCCGTGCGTCCTGGAGCCCGGCTACACAAGAGAAGCCAGTGCAGTGAGAAGCCTGCACACAACCGCAGAGTGGACAACTGGGAAGAGCCCATGCGGTGACCAAGGCCCCGCGCAGCCAGAAATAAAGAAATAAGTGACCCTTCTAAAAACCAGGAGGCGGCTTCAGCGGGCTGGGAGCACAGGGCCTGCGTGAACTAGGGGCAAGGTGGCGGGCCGGTGAAAACAGACCAGTGTTTCCCGTGTTGCTGAAAAGGGGAGGGAGAAATATGCTGGTGGCCAGAGGGAGGGCTAGGGCTGAGAGGGCGCCGGCTCACGGGGTGTACCGGGCGATGGGGACACCTGGCACTCTGAGTCAGACACCCCTGGCTGGGCTTGAGGCCCAACTCTATAAAGTCAAAGCATCAGGTACAGTCTGTGGAACCTTACGGGACAAGTTCTGGGCTAAGCCCACACGTGAACCATCTCATGCAGTCCTCCCAACTGCCCCACAGCCATCACAAGGCGGGTGACCCATTTCACAGATGAGGACACTGAGGCTCGGGGGCATCTAAGTCACTTCCCCAAGAAGCCAGAATGTGAGGCAGCGGCTACTGCCTGGCTCTCGGCTCTCTGCCTGCCAGGCACCATCATCCCAGCTTGTTTGGGCTCTACGCTCCGAATCCAGGACGACAGGACACAGCCCGCAGCCCGAAAGTCTGCCGTGGCAACCACAGGAGGTCTGCAAGCATGTCAGCTGCTGCATTAGGGTTGGGGGGCCCCAGCAGATCCTGGGGCCGGAGGGAAAGAGGAGGAAGGCAGGCTGCCCAAGAGGAAGCCCTCACCGTGGTGGTCAAGGCCATCTTCACTTCGTCCCTGCCAGCCCCTGCCAATCCCTACACCTGGGCAGCTTCCCAGGCAGCCAGAAGATCTATTAATCCTTGTGGGTCCCCAAAGTCACCTGAGACTTTTGTGCCTCCCTGCACAGACTGACCACCCTCATCCTAACAGGAGACTTCTCACCCTGCTAGACTCCACTCAAGCACCCCTCCTCCTCTGTGAAGCCTTCCCTGAGGGCCCAGCCCCCACTCCACACGCTCCCTCTGCCCTGCAGTGCCCTGTCCGGCTCTCTGCCCAAGGCACACACTCCTCTGCGGGAGTGTCCCTTCCCTCCCCAGGGAGACTAGGTTAACCATGAGGCAGAACCTGGATCTGAGTCATCTCTGGGTCCCCAGGTCCAGTCCAGGGCCACACACAGCTGGGGTGTGAGTGGGTGGGGGAGGGTGAGAGGAAAGGGAGATTCGAGGACGGATGGCAGGATGGAGTGAATGAGCAGGCAGAGGAGGGTAGATGGGGTGGGCGGAGAGAAGGGTGGTGGTTAAATAATGGAGTGGGTGGGGGTGGGCTGGCGGGCTGAGTGGATGGGTAGATGGAGGCGGGGCTGAGTGGATCAGTGCAGGCCGAGAACGGATGGACAGAGAGGAAGGGGGGAGGTGGATGAATGGATCCATGGACTCAGGTTCTTTGGTGCTCCCTTCCTCCCAGGAATTCTCAGACAGATGACCCTGGAGCCCCTCAGCCACAAGGAAGGGCTCTGCAGGCCCAGGCTCCAGGTCTGGATTGACACCTGCCGGGTGGCAGCCTAACGCCGTCCCAAGGTGCCTCTCTGGGAGAGGAGGCAGGATGCGGGGACACGGGGGCGGGGGTGTCAGTCACCCCGCTGCTCAGCAGCACCACATCACGACTGGGCTGCCACGGAGCCAGCAGGCAGACAGGTGGGAGGACTGATGTGCGGCCTGGAGGCAGGGAACGGGGATGGAGCCTCCAGCTGCTGGGACAGGCCAGGAAGGACTGGCCTCTCCCTGGGGCATCGGTGGACACATACCTCCACCCCCAGGGGCCGTCCCCAAGCAGGGTTCTCCCTGGCTGTTCAAAATCCACGCTCACATGCAGCTAGCAGGAGGTGGGGCACGGCTTCCACGCCCCTCAGATGGGGAACTGGAGGCGGGCAGACACGGGGAGAGCACGTTCCTGGCTCCAGCTGCCCTGCCGCGCACCCCCTGCCGCGCCGCCCACCTGACAGGCTGCCAGGGCCCATCTGCTGAGCCAGGATGGCCTTGAGTTTCTTGATCTCCTCCTGGTACTCGCGCAGCAGGGCGTCCTTCGGGTCCTCGTTGATGCGCGGCTTGTTCCGGATGTTCTTGGCTCGGTTGGCGTAGCGCAGCGTGCTGAGCGTCTCATCGTAGTTGTTGTCGGCGGGCGACAGGCAGGCCACCATCAGCGTCTTGGTGTTGCCGCCCAGTGAGTCCTGGAGCAGCCGGGTCAGCTTCGAGTCCCGGTAGGGGATGTGCCGGCAGCGCCCGTCCACCAGGGCCGAGATGACGTTGCCCAGCGCCGACAGAGACAGGTTGATCTTGGTGGCTTCCTTGAGCCGCTCCCCCGTGGCGCCCGTCTTGGACTGCCGCTCGCTGCCTGCCAAGTCCACCAGGTTCAGCTTGCCCGCGCGGAGGTGGTCCTTGCCCCGCTCGTCTGCAGACAGACCAGACAGAGGGGTGAGGGGCCTGGGGTGCGGCGACCCCCTGCAGGAAGGAGGCTCTGCGTGCTCCCCGCCCACCAAGGTCTCATAGGAGCCCCACGAAGAGGGCCGCTAGGATTGTGCCCACGTTACAGGTGAGAAAAGTGAAGCTCAGAAAGGGCCTGTGACTTGCCCAAGGTCACATGGTTTGCTAAGCAGTCAGAACCCCGGGCCGACCCTCCAGGGAGCAGGGGCTGGGAGGCGCACGCTGTTCCCGGAGGGCCTGGGGTTTCTTGCTGCCACCGCGACAGCTCCTGCGCGGTGGAGGGTGGGAGGTTGGACCGGTCTGGGTCTCCAGGAAGCTGCCGGCCTTCAGTGCAGAAAAATATCAGCTTCGGAGACCCGGGGACCCGGGGACCCAGTTCCCATCCAAGCCCTGCCTCCTACTTGCTATGTGACCTTGGCAGAGCCATATCCTGCCCTGATCTTCGATTCTCACACCGACAAAATGAGGCTGACAACAGCTCCCCAGCAGGGCTGGCTGATGGAAGGGGTAAACAGACAGCACTGTCATGGAGCCCACTCTGGGCGCAGCACGCAGCAGGGCTTCGTGCCCTGAGAACACGCCCAGGACCGCAGGGACCACGGCTGCGCTGGCAGGCATACCCAGGTGCCGAGTGCCTTGGGAGCAGGGGCCCAGAGCATCGCTTGCGCTTGCGAAGACCCGAGGGATCCAGTCTGGGTACTATCCCTCGGGAGCTGCGGGAGTCTCAGCCTTTCTCTCAGTAACACGGGAACCAAGACCACCCTGAAGGGTCACACCTGCCACACAGCAAGTGCTCCTGGGGTGAGATGAGAGGAGGGGAGGGAACTTCCGCCTTGGTTTCCTGCTCGTTGAAACCACAACTGTCCCGGCTTTGCCCAGGAACACAGCTACCTGAAGTGAAGAAAAGGTCTGGCTGATGCCTAGTGGAGTCTTGAGCATGCAAGGGGCTGCTTGATTCTTTGGGCTATTTTTTTTTTTTTTAAGCAGCAGCAGGCAGGAAGGACTTGGAGACACCCTTCTGGACAGTTCTTTGCAGAATGCACCAGGTGCCTTAGACAGGTTTGCACCCTCATCCCAGGAGGCCTGCTCCAGGGAAGCTGAGGTGACTCTATAAGCAGAAAAGGTTTTGTGCACAAAAATGTTCATCGCTGCATAGTTTACAACACAGAGAAACTGGAAATGGGCGTGGGGTGGGGAGAGGAGGACCATCCATCCACCTCCCGCGGTCAGGAAGACGTGGCAGAACGACGTGGGAACATTCGTAAGGACGGCATTGGGAAGAAACTTAAGATTCAGTTGTGGTTAAAATTTTCATAGGGAAAAAAAGGACCAAAAGAATATATGCTCAGGTGTTAACAGTTAGTTGTGTTTGTAATTTCTCCTACTTTTCTCTTAACTCTTAAATGTCTTTATTTGAACCTCTGTTGGGCTTCCCTGGTGGCTCAGCTGGTAAAGAATCTGCCTGCAATTCGGGAGACCTGGGTTCGATCCCTGGGTTGGGAACCTCTTTTATCATGAAAACAATAAACATCTTAAAAATTCTTTAAAAACCTGCTTGCAGGCAGCCTGCCTCATCCTGCAAACTCATCTGCAGAGACGGAGAAGCCCCCACAGGGCCGCGCTCCCCTCCCTTCCTCACCTGTCCTCACCCGGCTGAGTCCCAGCTCCCCATCACATGAAGATGAGACCGCACTGTCACCCCAGGCTCTGTGTCTGCACCCGGGCAACTCTGGTTCAGGGGGGTTGGCCTGGGGCCAGGTCAGCCCACAGCTGGGCATCATGCTGAGTGGACTTCCAGCGACCCAGGCCTTGACCTTGGGCTAGGATCTCTCCAGAACTACATTCCTATGTGAGCCGAGGCTGCTCCCTGCTCCACTGCTCTGCAGAGTTTTGTCTGGGATGAATGAACCACACAGTCGGAGGCAGCTGCAGTGTGAGTGCGGAAAACCCAGAGGTCAAAGCAACGTGGGTTCAAGTCCCAGCTCCACCTCTTGGCAGTTAAGCAGAGACTTGCAGCATGTAAGTGGGACCTTGAACCAGCACATAAGTGGGACCTTGAACCAGCAGGTCCCTTTCTCTCAGAGCCTCGTTTCCTGGCCTGTCAGTGGGAGTTGTAAGGCCTGCCTGCATTTGGGACTCTGCTGTGAGACTTCAACAGAATGAAGTGTGAAAAGGGCTCAGCAGGGCACCCACAGGTGACCTGAAATAAACGAGTACTTCTTCCTATCTTTCCTCTTCCCCTTCTCAGTAACATTTCCAGGAAGAGAGAGAGAGAAAAAGGAAGAGAGAGTAGAGAGCATCTCAGGAGTAGAAAGCATCACAGAAAGAGGAGAATCCAGAGGACTTTCCCGGTGGTCCAGTGGTTAGGAATCCACCTTCCAGGGCAGGGGATGCAGGTTTGATCCTGGTTGGGGAACTGTTATAATAAGATCCCACGTGCCGTGGGGCAACCAAGCCTGGGAGCCATGACTAGACGGCCGGTCCCACACCAAAGAGCATGTGTGCAGCAGCTAAGACCTGACGCAGCCAAAATAAACAAATACTCTAAAGTACTGGGTAGGGAAAAAAAAAAACAGCAAGAGTTCTGGGTGGCACATGCTCTGGGGGACAGACCCCTGGGACAGAGGCCCAGCTCAGAGACTTTCTAGTTGTGTGACCTCAGTTTCCTCATCTGTAAAATGGGGATGCTATCAGTATCCACCTCCTGGGGTGGTAAGGAGCAAATGGGCCAATGCACATGCATTGCCTGGCAGGGAGCAAGTGCACCATAGCAACTGCCGGTGTTATTACTGGTGGTGGTAATGCTGTCTCTCCTTTAAACATGGGTCCTGGCACAGGGATGGGCCTCGCGCAGTTCCTCCGGGCAATCCCAGCATCTCCTCCCAGCTGGGGCCCTGGCGGCTCCGAGAGGTGAAGGGTCTGGGTGCTTAGGAGTGGGCGTCGGGCTTGGGAGATCCGCCCCTCCAACCCCGCCCGGCCTCACCCACCTACGGCGTAGATCTCGATGCTGATGGTGAAGATGGAGTGAGAGCGAGAGGAGTCCTTGTTCATCAGGGTGCAGCCCACGGAGCGGTTCTTGCAGCCCGCCTCCACGATGTGCTCGCACTGGGCCACGCTGCGCACCGTGTGAATGGACAGCCCCTTCACGTACACCCCCTTCTCCGGGTGCTCCTTCAGCTGTTGGCAGGAGACTCGGGTCAGGGCTCCCCAGGGAAGGGCCCGTCAGTGCCCACCACGTCTGCCCTCTTGCGGGGCAGGTTGGCACCTCGAATTCCCCTGTCACAGACCAGGTAGAACAGCCTCAAGGTCACCCCCGCCACTTCCTCATTGTGCGACCTTGGGCCAGCCACATCACCTCCCTGAGCCTCAGTTTCCACATCTGTGAAATGGACATTTCCTAGGGAGACGGTGGGGACTCTGTGAACCAAGGCCTGTGCAATGCACGGCAGGCAATGCCTAGCACCTAGCGAGTGCTCCATGAGCGGCCGTCGCGGGCCTCACTGCTGCCGTTGATGTCCTGGTTGTGGAGGCGGTTTCCAGACCCAGTGGTCGTTCACCCAAGGGCTCTGAGTGTTTCTCGCCTGCCTTGCCAACATGGTTTCTGCCCGCGTCTCTCTGCCACGGCTCCAGGGCAACAGGAATGGTCCCAAACCCATGGACCATGGTGTGTGAAGGGCCGTCTGCTGCCCAGAGCCCCCGCTGGCCCACAGCTCAGCCTGGCCCGTGGCTCCCTCCAGCCCTCAGCAGGACGGCAGCGAGTAAATTAATTTATCTGACTGCTGCTCGCTCACTCTCCAGGCAGCCAAGCTGTTGCTGACATAGAGCTGTGAAACGCAATATTTTTCCAGTGTGAGAGGAAATACAAACCACTCTGGCAGGAGCAAGAATGAACTGGGACAGAAGCCATCTGTCTGCTGCTCTGGGCCAGGGCAGGCTCGTATGTTGTGCCCCGGGGCGGCTTCAGGGTCACAGGTGGGGTTGGATCCCTGCTGCAGAGTTGGGAGGGCAGGCAGGTGGTGAGTGAGGGTGGCCAGCACCGGCTTGCCCTAGCTGCCCGTCTGGAGAAGGAGCCAGACCCAGACTAAAGGATCGGGTCTCAGCGAACAGTTAAGCCGCCGAGGCACAGAAAGGCTAAGTGACTGACTTGCTGGAGGCAGCAGCGGATGACTCCAGAGGCTGGAATTAGGACAGACTCCGCAGCGGCTTCCCTGGTGGCTCAGCAGGTAAAGAATCTACCCGCAACGCGGGAGACCTGGGTTCGATCCCTGGGTTGGGAAGATCCCCTGGAGAAGGGAAAGGCTACCGACTCGAGGATCCTGGCCTGGAGAATTCCACGGACTGTATAGTCCACCGGGTCGCAAAGAGCCGGACACGACTGAGCAACTTTCCCTGCAGCGCCCTGGAGGACGACACAGGGCCGACCTTGACCTTGGAGGTAGCTGTGAGGATGGAGCCCAAAGGCCAGAAGCGGGAGATGTGGCCCACCGAGCAGGGCTGGAGGGCGGCCTGGGAGAAGGTGTGCACGCGCTGCGGCCTAGGTGCCGGCTGGGCATGCGGTGGGCGGGTGAGGGGATGGCGCTCCCAGCCTCGGGAGAACGCAGCTTCTCATCTGTACTCAGACAGGCCCGGGCTAGACACTTGATCCGGACTTGCTACTTTTTAGGGAAGTCACATTGCCTCTCTTGGCCTCGGTCTCATCTTTAAAGTGAAAGTGAAATTGCGCAGTCGTGTCCGACTCTTTGTGACCCCATGGACTGTAGCCCACCAGGCTCCTCCATCCATGGGATTTTCCAGACAAGAGTACTGTAGTGGGGTGCCACGGCTTTCTCCAGGGGATCTTCCCGACCCAGGGACTGAACCCCGGTCTCCCTCATTATAGGCAGATGCTTACTGTCTGAGCCACCGGGGACGTCCATCTGTAAAGGGAGGATGATAAACCCTATTCCCCGCAGGGCTACTGGGAGGGCTAAGAAGACAATGGAGATAAAGGAAGCTCTGAGGGAGCTTGGAGGGGGTTCAGTGAACCCAGATATGGAGGTGAGGCCATCGCTCTCCACAGAGAGATGACCCTCACATAAGGGTCTCCCCCACTCCCATTTTTAGGCCCTACCTCATCTCCTGAGCCCTCCCCACCGGCGCCTGCTGTTCCCATCCCCACCCTCCTCCGGAGTGTCAGCCGCCAGCTGTGCCCCACCTTCCTTGGTAACTGCTCCTCCCAAATGCCAGGCCGGCCCGGTCGCCATGGCAACCAGCTGGGATGCAGCCGGGTGGGCACGTGCGCCTGCTGTGTGCAGGAGCAGGACCATGCCGCCTGGTCCAGAGTCAGGATGTGTCCCCGTGGAGGAGGGGGGTCCTCGCCACCCAGTGGTGAGCAGGGTTCTCTGAGGGCGGTTCGTGGTGGTTGGGGGGAGGGGGTATAATCCGCTTCCCGCTTCCTTGCTGACTCCAGTGATTCAACCTCCTCTAATGACCAGCATTATCAGGCCCTGCACTGTGCTGCAGAACCTGGCCACCTGGGCGCAAATTCCACCTCTGTCCTTTACTGACTGTACCCTTGGGCCGGTTCGCACCTAGGCAACTAGGAGCCTCAGGCTCCTCTTCTGTAATAAAGGATAAAAACAGCAGCTCTTCCTGAGGCTCTGGTCAGGCTTATACAAGAACCTGGTTGCACCTCCTGGGAGAGCGTTCGGTGCACCCAAGGCGGGGGTCTCTGAGCACATCAGTTATAGGCGACCCTCTACCTCCAGGCAGCCCGGCTTACCAGGCTGGAGGCCTGGAGGCCAGCTGGGCCAAGTGCATGAGCTGCCAGCCCTGAGCACTGGCCCCCTCGAGGGCCTGGCTAACTTACCCTATCCTAGGGTCCAGGGTAGGGAGGAAGGGGAGGGGACCCCCTGCTGCTGTCCCCATTTCCCTGTCTGGGGGCTGAGTGATGACTCAGCTGCTCCAGCTCCAGGAGAGAGAAGACAGTGGAAAGACCGCAGGAGGTGGCTGGAGGCTCCCGTGTAGAAAGGGCAAATCGCTGTGTCTTCGAGGAGCTGAGGAGGAGGGGGCTGGGGGCAGGTCCTGGGCTGGACGGGGACTGGGGGGGCTGGCACACAGGAGGTGGACCTGCCGTGGTCTGCGGGCTGGCATCTCCCAGGTCAGCCGTCTCTGCTGAATGGATGCATCAACTCATGGACGTCCCTCCCTCGAATGGAACCCTGTCGTTGGCTTCTCATGGCCCCCCAGGTTTCCTATATTGCCCACCCCAAAAAGTCTGGGAAGAAAAAGCACCTGACCACTCAGATCCCACACACTCTGGTACCAGTACCATTACTAGCAACTTGCTGTGTGACCTTGGCCAAGTCCCTTCGCCTCCCTGGGACTCAGTTTCCTCATCTCCACCACGAAAAGATTGTGGACTTAGAAGCTCTCTAAGGGTCTTTCTGGCTCTAATTTTTAAGGATTTTTTCCACCATGTGATCAGTACAAACAAAAAAGTGTACAAAAAAAGTGTTTTTTTTTTTTCAAAACAGCTGCTCCTTGGGGGTCAGATGTGTTCGGGTGGGGTATTTAATGGTTGCAGGTCAGAGAGGAACTCACAGCCCCTCCAAATGAAGCCAGGACAAGTGTGGGGGGTGGGGGATGTCTAGAGGCAAGTGGGGGGCTCTGGAGCTGAGCAGGGAAACAGCCCTGTCTCATGTGGATGGGGGTGGGGCAGGAACGAGGTCACAATGTCCAGTTCAGTCTGGAGGTCAGGGAGGGTCCAGAGGACTGGACTTTGTTTCTGGGCCTTATCAGCAGCCCCTTATCTGCTTCTGCCCCCCACCTCTCACTGGCTGTCAAGGCCTGTGCCCCAGGGAGATTCAGGCAGTTTGAACCACAGAAAATGTCCAACCCTGACCCTGGAGCTTCCTAATCCAGCGGCCTCAGGCAAGTCCCCGTCTCTTTCCCAGCCTCCTTTTCTCATCTACAGGATGGGGATCTCCATAGCAACCTTCCAAGACTGATGCTCATTAAGGATTGACACTCCCCCAGCACAGGCATTCTGACTCTGGACTGGGGAAGGTAGGTCAACCTCCACCGCTGGTTGTGGGCCTCTCAGTGGGAAGGCCCAGTGGTCAGATAAGAAGTCCCAGAGGCTGGGAGCAGTCACTGGCACACTGGCCACAGATCTGGGTCAGTCTCCCCTCCTCAGGCTCCTCCTGGAACTAGACCGGGCCCTTCTGGCATTTAGAGTCTCAGATAGGAGACACGGCCCAGCCTTGCCCAGAGGTCCCAGACCTGGCCCAGCCTTGCTAACCACCCGGCTGTCCAGTCCTGGCAGGTGACTTGGTCTCGCTGGGCTCCCCAAGGGGTCAGGCCTGCTTTGTCCATCTTGGCAGGGCTGGGCAGACTAGTGGGCCCTGGGGACCCTTCCCCATATCTCCTCCAGGACCCCCTCACCCACCCCAGCCAGGCTGCACCCAACCCACCTCCAGTTTTTGCTTGGCGTCTGTGCCCAGCAGGTCCCGGACATCTTCATTGTAGATCTCCAGGTAGGAGGCCCGGACTAGGAACTTGGTGTTCTCTGCACACTGCAGGGAGCAGCCGGGAAGAACAGAGACACCTGAACACCCACTGCCTGGTCGTCACGGGGAGACATCGTGGCAAGACATGGCGGCAGGAGGCGAGACGTCAAGGGGAACGGCCTCCCTGACCTCACTGGTCCTGCCTGCCTGGCAAGTGGTCCCCCCCTCTCTGGCTGGCTGGGCCCTCAAGCGTCTCAGAGTGGCATCATTTCATGCTGCTGAGGGCTCACACTCCCTCTGCACTCTACAGGCCTCGTGGGAAAGGAGAGGGCCCCCACTGTGAAGGTAGAGAGACTGAGACTGTGGGCTTAAGGCCTGGGTCTAGCACCGGCCCTGGGCTAATCCCTGGCGGCTCTTTCAGTTGCTTGCAGGTCATCAGAACGAGTCTCAGTGCAGCACAGCAGGCTCTGCAGCCGACTAGTCCCTGCTTTGTTATTTCTCATATGCAGGAATCTCTGAGCCTTCACGAGTGGGCAGCAAGGCATGGCTCACCGGTCATCTGGACACCAGGATCACTGGTCTGGGCCCAGCCCATAAGGGTTCCCGGTCTTGGATTCCCTATGTCAAAACCGAGGGTAACAGCTACCTCCTGGGCTAGGGCCGCAGCGAGGTAACTGTGCAAAGTGTTCTGCACACTGCTTGGTCTGCAGCAACTGGCCCAAGAGAAGGGGAAGCTCTGATCACTTACAGCCGTGTCTCAGGCCAGCGCTCCGGGTCATCATATCCACATGAAATATCACACGAAGTGTTAAAATTCCAAAAATGGCAGGAGAAAAATGTAGAACTGGTAGAATTTTCTCAGCTTTAAGTTCTCCCATCACCACTTCGGAAACTAGAGCCTGCCTCTGCCCATCTGGGCCACGGCTAGGCCGGCTCTGACCACATCCCAAATCCCAGGTCAGAAGTGCGCTGGCACTGTTCACAGTAATGCCTGGGGTGCCCAGCCCCGCCCTTGCCATCCGCCAGGCCCATTACCTGGACGCTCTCGAAAACGTGCTCAAAGGCCCGGGGGATGATGCCTCTGTGGCAGGCTGGGTCTGGCAGGCCCTGCATGGTGAAGGACTTCCCGCTGCCTGTCTGGCCGTAGGCAAAGATGGTGCCGTTGTAACCCTCAGTGACGCCCTGCGAGGGGGGACACAGCCCGGCACTCAGCTGGCCCGGCACGGCCGCGCTCAGGGCTGCCTCCTGACACAGGGACCGGCGCACCCCCCCAGTTGTCCCACCATGGTGGTGCCGGGTCGGGGTGGGCCGTGCAGAGATGGAGGCAGCTCCGCTGGTTGGGTAGGAGACTGTCCCTGTGTCTGGCTAAGAGCCTGGTGCCATCCTCTGCTGCTTGTGCCCTTGGCCTGTTCTCATCCAGGGGCACGGGGCCTCGGCGTCCTCACCAGTGCCAAAGGGTCAGGACAGCACCGAGCGGTGGGGCTGCTGCCATTTAGTCACTCGGTCGTGTCCGACTCTTTCTGACCCCATGGACCGCAGCCCACCAGGCTCTTCTGTCCATGATTCTCCAGGCGAGATTACTGGAGTGGGTTGCCATTTCCTTCTCCAGGGGATCTTCTCGACCCAGGGATCGAACCCAGGTCTCCTGCACTGGCAGGAAGCCCGTTGAGAGCTGTGCTTGGGGATGATTTCCTGCCCTGGCACTTGCAATGCTGGCACATGGAGGTAGGTGCCCCCTGCACACGGAGGTAGGTGCTCCCCAAGCGTCTGCTGGAACGTGTGGGAGATGGTCCTTCTATGAGGTGCAGGTGTGTGCAATGATAGAGTTCAGGCTGGGCGAGGAGAGGGAGAGACGGAAAGTTCAGGAAGAGCCAGGCAAACTTTCCGGGCAGGTGGGCGAGGGTGAGAACAGAGGAACAGAAAGGGTGGCTTGGATTTCGACAGGTGAGAGGAGGAGGAAGGCTTTCAAGGCTGATGTGGCAGCTGAAGCAAAGCCTCGAGGGGCGAGGGGCGGGGCGGGAGGCTGAGAGCAGGTGGACCTGGGGTGAGGGGGATGAAGACAAAGCTGGGGAGGAGGAGGAGACAAGCCAGGGTGGCATTCCCCCAGGGCGACCCTCGTTCATCGAGGCCACTGCTCACTGCACAGGTTCTGTCTCTCTTCTCTGCGGGGGGATCGTGCTCTGGCTGGGGACCGAGCCCTGAACAAGGAAGACACTCCACTCCCTGCCCTCACCCAGCTCAGGAGGCCACACATTCTAGAACTTAGCAGGGGGGAGGGGGACTCCTGTGCCAGAATGTGGGCCTGGAGAGCTGTGCCCAGGCCTCGAGGGCCCAGCTGGCATCTGCAAAGACCCGTCCTGCAGACCACTGCAGGGCAAGGAAGACCGGAAGTCATGATCCAGAGCTCATCAGACGGCCCAGGGTTGTGGGGGGTGGGCGCGGAAGCGATGGCAGACCAGTCACCCAACCAGAAGGCCAGGGGCAGGGGCACACGGAGCCCCAGGGACAGCATGCTGCAGCGCCTGGACTATCAATGTCACCCAGGCCTGGAGGAGGGGTTCCATATCGAAGTAAATATTTCACATGCGCGGTGCAGTAGGGCAGCCACCAGGCACCCGAGAGGGGTGCCTCATGCCACTGAGGAAGGTTATAACTTTATTTTTTTTTAATGTAAAATTTTCCACTTTCCATTTAAAAACCAAAGCAGTGTAAAATGGTTTCCCATTAAACACGAATTTACTTTTGGTGTTTCATTTCATTTGAACTGTTGACACTTTAGCACCTCAATTGAGACGTGCTTTAAGTGTGAAACATACACCTGATTTCGAAGGCTTACAGTGAAGAAAGAATGTTTGATATCTCTCTGAATTATCAGGCTTTCTTGAAAAGATATTTGGGATTCTATTGGGTCAAATAAAATGTCTCATTAAAATTAATTTTCCTTGTTTCCTTTCACTTTTTAAAATGCGCTGTGCTTAGTTACTCAGTCATGTCCGACTCTTTGTGATCCCATGGACTGTAGCCTGCCAGGCTCCTCTGTCCATGTGGATTATCCAGGCAAGAAAACTGGAGTGGGTTGCCCTGCTCTGCCCTGGGGGATCTTCCCCATCCAGAGTTCGAACCCAGGTCTCTCATATTGTAAGCAGATTCTTTACCATCTGAGCCACCAGGGAAGCCCAAGAATATTGGAGTGGGTAGCCTCTCCCTTCCCCAGAGGATCTTCCCGACCCAGGAATTAAATCAGGGTCTCCTGCATTGCCGGCAGATTCTTTACCAGCTGAGCCACCAGGGAAGCCCTTTTAAAACGTGGCTACTAGAAAATTTTCAATTACGTCTGTGGCTCATGTGACCTTTGTATTGGAAAGGCTGGCTCGAGAGCTGTGCCATCCTCAGTGGTAGCCACTGGCCACGTGTGGTTACTTAAATTTAACTTTCGATTAAATAAAACTAAGATTCAGTTCCTCAAAAGCACTAACCTCACGTCAAGTGCTCACCTGCCATGTATGGCTGGCGGTCCCTAACTGGACAGTGCAGATCCAGAACATTTCCACCCCTGCAGGAGGTTCTGCAGAACCACACTGCTGTCGAGTGAAGTGGAAGACAACTTTACCTGCATTCTTAAGGCAAAACATAAAATTTCAAAAACGCTTCACCCATTAAGTGATACTCCACACCTGCCGGGGACACGCACACATGTGGAGCAGGTCCTAAGTGTCAGCCACTCTGTCCTCCCCAGTTTTGCCAAGTTCCCCCACATTGTTGTTTACTGAATGATTTTCATGAAATCAAACTGTTAGTTGACCGTCTTTATAACTTGGTGTCATCCTCTGCAATAACTCCCGTGAGGCTGCTATTCGAGGTCGGATTTTTTCTACTTAGCATCTGTGCTAAATTGCCTCATGCCCCCTATCCTCTCCCAAACAAACAGCTCTGTGTTCCATCGAGGGGCCAAATTCTACCGCGTCGATGTCTCTGGAAACCAGGCCTGTCCTTGGTGTGTCCACAGCACCAGGCCCCCGGGGGGGTTGGGCAGTGGCTCATCAGAGGTGGCTCAAGGCCATGGGTGTGAAGCAGGAGGATGGGGAGAGGGAACAGCGACTGGGTGGGAAAGAGCCCAGAGATCAAGCAGAAGGCTGGGCGTGGAGCGGATGAGCTCAGGGCAGGTTGTGCTGAGTTGGCTGAAAGATGGGTCTGGGGTGGACAGTTCCCAGGAGAGTGGAAGAGGTCACCCAGTGACAGAGAAATCAGGAACCCGGTCTGGATTTAATTGGGAGAGAAGGCACGGGGAGGGAAAAGAGGGGAGGACAGGAAGGGTCAGTCTGAAGTGCTGGGGGCTTCGTGCAATAGGATCTAGAGGGAAGGACCTGGGCAGGAGGCCCCCTGGAGGTGGTCAGAGCCCAGCAGGACAGACACACAGCTGCCCTGCCTAAGGGGTGCAGCTGCTCCTCGCTGTGCTTTGTGTACGATTCACAGGATGGAGCTTGGAGACCTAGCTCTGCAGTCAAAATCACCCCTAACCCATTTAGGATGTTCAAGGCTTCAGTTTCCTCACCAGGAATGATAATCCCAGTTTTACGTATGTCCACGGAGTCTGGTGAAGATCAAATGGTTTGGTCTCCACCTGAAGGGCCCTTTCCTCCACCTTCTTTCCTGGATGACCCCTCTCATCCTTCTGGCCTCGGTTTAGACCTCATCGCTTCCAGGAAGTCCTCCCTGCCTGCCCATTCCCTCCAAGCCCAGGTTTGCTAGTCTTTGTTCTGCCAAAGTCCCCATGGCTTCTCTTCCTACTCATCACCCTGGCTTGCAGCTACTAGCTTAGCTGCTCCTCCGCCCAATTGTGAGCTCGCTGAGGGAAGGTGCTGTTATTATTGCTCCATGCCTTGGATGGGGCCTGGTATGGAGATGCTCTCTGTTAGCTGAGTGAATTAATGAAAATGAACGTATGTCCTGCTGAGCCTGAGGCTCCGTGGGATGCCCAGAGGCAGACATCCCTGTAGTAGTGCACTCGCGACAGGAGTGGGGGCTGGAGGGGAGATCTGAGGTGTTCCCCCGCTGGGCTGGGACTTCTTGGGAACCCCAACAAGGGAGGCATGCTCAGGGGAATTATTTCCAGGGTGAGGACGGGGACACATGAGCAAGGCTGAGACCTTGGAGAAGCCAAGGCCAAGGAGGACTCAGTCTCAGAATCTTCCCATCTCTGAAGGACCAACCGACCCTGGACCAGGAAGCAGAGGTGTTCTGGCGCCCGGGTACAGAAACGAGGCAGGGAGCTGAAAGCGTCAGGGAGTCTGGCTCTGATTCACTGTGCAGAAGGGTCTTCCAGGAGTTAAGAAGCAAAGGCGGGAGCGGGTTACTCCAGCAAGAGTGAGCGCCTGCCACCAGGTGGACATTCAAGGACCCTGAGGTGGGGGTGGGAGCAGGCCAGCCATTCTGGTCCCTTAGAGCCTGAGAGTCCAGGATGGCAGGGGACCCTGGCCACCCCTGGGGCCCAGGACCAACGTCTGGGGAGACTTGCCCTCTTCCCCTGGGCGTCACCTCCAGTCAGGCCCTCACTGCTGGGGGGCTCTGGGCTGCGGAACACTTCAACCCCGACAAGGGGTTCTGACCACAGCCAAAGGAGGTGCGCTGGGGGATGTTAGCTGGCCTGCTGGCCAAAGCAGAAAGGCTCCACGGGAAAACGCCTTTTGTAAACACTGGGTTAGAGAAGTCAAACTAGTTTCTCCGCTGCCAGACTCCCCAGAGCCCCAGGTATCCTCATGGGCAGGGGATACAGGCAGCAATTCTTCAACTTTTCCTTTTTGCCTGGAACAACACCTCACATCCTGACATCTCACTTCACTAGCGAATTCGCTGCCCAACTGGGAAGATGGCAATAGCAAGGAAAGAACCCTTGGCCAGAAGACACCAGGTGTAGCTCCAGCCCCATCTCCTCCAGAAACTCTCTGTGGGAGCTCAGAGGTTTCCTTCCTCCGGGCCTCAGTCTCCCCATCTGTGATATGGGAGCCCCCCTGCCCTGCAGCTCCAAGGAGCTCCTTAGCATGAGAAGGTGAAGAAAGCAAAAGCCCTGCGAAGGGGTGAGAACTGCCGTTGCCTTCCCATTCTAAGGGTTTCTGCTCCTCCGAGACCAAGGCCTGGCCAACAGCCTTCTCTCTGCAGAAGTGAGATTCCCCCCTCCATACACACACATATATATAGGCTTGTACCCTGACGGGCCTCTCAGGAAGCTGGAGCGAGGGGTGATGATGGAGAGGACTCCCGGTGCTGAGGGTAGAAAGGGGGGGGCCAGGGCTCCAGACGGAGTAGAGGAGAGAGGAGAAGGGGGAGGCTGAGGAGGACCCGGGGCTCTTGGGAGGCTGGGGAAGTGACCAGAGTTTTCAGAGGAGTCCTGAGGCTGCCCGGGTGAGGGTGGGGGCCAAGTGGTCGCGGGGGCTGGAGCTCCTGTGGGGAACGGCGGAAGGATGGGGGGAGAACCAGCCTTGGTACCAGGGGCAGTGGGGGACCCAGACAGACTTTGCGGGTGGCTTCCAGCTGTCTCCTGAGGGGACGGAAGTCTTCAGCCTGCCGCTGTCCACCTGCGGCCCCTCCAGAAGTGCCTTCCCGCCCGGCCCGGGGGTCAGCGCCCGCCCTCAGGAGCCCTCCGAGGGCCCCAGGTCCTGCCCAGCGGGTCTCCTCGGGAGCGGGGGCCCTCACCTCCACCAGCGGGTAGGCGATTTCGTTGTAAATCTGCTCGGTGAAGTGGTCCATGTAGTAGGCGCCGTCGAAGGTGAACTGCTTGGGGGGCTGGTCCGCGGCGCCCGGGTTCTGGATGAAGCACTGGCCGCGAGCGGAGTCCACTGTCACCACCGGACGGCAGTTCAGCTCCCGCTCCCGCTGGTTCATGGGGCGGCAGCGCACCACCACCTTCACCGACTCCGAGGCCATGGCGCCGCCGCGGCGGGGGCGTCCCCCAGGGGCGGCGCGCACGGGACCCCCCAGCAGCCCGGGCCAGGGGGCGGGGCCAGCGCCCGCGCGGCGGGGGGACCGGGCTCCTCGGGGGGCGCCCGGGGACGAGGAGGAAGCGGGGCGGCGGGGGAGCCGAAGGAGCCGAGCCGGAGCCGCCGCCTTCTCCCGCGCGCGGGCTCGCCCGTTTCCCGGAGGCCCGGCCCGGGCGGGGGCGGGGGGCGGGGGGCAGTGGCGGACCCGCGCTTTAGGCGCCGCCGCAGGACCCGGGCCCCCGGAGCCGCCCCAACCGCCCGCTCGCTCGCGCGCACGTCTCCGCGGCGTCCGCGGTTGCTGGGCAACGCCGGGGGCGTCACAGCGCGCGGCTCCCTGACGCCCGCGCCCCGCGCACCAGAGGAAGCCGCACGTGCTGAAGTTCCCAGCGCGCGTGCTGAAGGCTGGTGCGCCCTCGTGGGGGACCCGCGCTGACTTTGTCCACGCATCTGCTGACTCAGTGCCAGGCGCTGCCCAGTTCGGTTCAATCGCTCAGTCGTGTCCGACTCTGCGACCCCATGGACTGCAGCACGCCAGGCTTCCCCGTCCATCACCAACTCCCGGAGTTTGCTCAAACTCATGTCCTTTGAGTCGGTGATGCCATCCAACCATCTCATCTGTCGTCCCCTTCTCCTCCCGCCTTCAGTCTTTCCCTGATGCTGAGTCAGCTCTTCACATCAGGTGGCAAAAGTATTGGAGTTTCAGCTTCAGCATCAGTCCTTCTAATGAATATTCAGGACTGATCTTTAGGATGGACTGGTAGGATCTCCTTGGAGTTCAAGGGACTCTCAAGAGTCTTCTCCAACACCACAGTTCAAAAGCATCAATTCTTCGGGGCTCAGCTTTCTTTATAGTCCAGCTCTCACATCCATACGAACCACTGGAAAAACCATAGCCTTCACTAGACGCTGCACAGCCGTTCTTTTCCAGTCCGCACAGCCCCAGTTCTGAGAGGTTAACCACCTTGTTAGAGGTGGCCCAGGGGAGCCCCCCCCGCCCCCCTCCCGCTCCGAGGAGATAGCAGAGGAGTGGCCTCCCTCGGGGGTTAGAGACTTACTGACAAAGGCGACAGGGACCTTGCTGCCCTTTATCCACATCCCTGTATTGACTCGGAAAGGCTGCCCCAGAGCCTGTCACAGCGTCCCCTGCACCCCTACACCGGGCGATGCAAGAGCAAAGCTTCCCTCTAATGCTGCTCTCTGTATTTAAGACTCAAGCTGAAGATACAAAACAAAAAATTTTGAGAGCCGAAGTCCTTTGGCTGGAGAGGCTGTCTGGCCTCTCTCCCCACCCCACCCCGACCCCAGCACAAATCCCTCTAGAAGAGCCCCACTCCACCCCCATCTCCTCTAGACTCCCGTTTGCACAGAAATTGTCTGATATCGGCCAGGCACGGCAACAGACGCTGGGAGATAGCCCAGCCCCTGCCCTGCAGTGCACCTATGGTCTAGTGGAGGAGGCTGACATTTGAAACAAATATTCCACAAACAAAAATCCCATAAATAAAAGAGTATTAACAAACTAAAGGACCAGATGTACTGAATAGTTGGCCAGGATATTTCACCCAGCCTGGGCAGGGGGCCAGGGGGCAGTCAGGGCAGGCTTCCTGAGAGTGAGAGATGGTAAGGTTGAGGAGTTCATCAGTTAAAGGACAGGAGGGCAAGGACGCCTGTGCAAAGGCCCTGTGGCATGTTACAGGAGCAGAAGGATCATCCAAGTGGCCAGAACATAAGGACTTGAGTCTCTTCCCTACAGGAAATACCCACCGAAGGTTGTAAGCAGGAGTCATTGTTTGAAGCTACCCACACAACTCCTTGAAGACCTCCTGAGCCCCTGAGGACAGGATCTCTGTCTGGTTCATCATTCAGCACCCGCGGAAGGGATGGTTGAGAAACGAAAGCACAGCAGGCCAACTGGACAAAGCCCTTGCCTTTCAAAGGAAAAGTCTGTACTCGACAACCCGAAGAAATGCACTTTATTTGTTTCAAGTCCACACAGTAAGGAGAGCTGGGCTACCCAGGTGGCACTGGTTGCAACATTGGAAACTGTGGTCTGTTATGAAGACACAGAGGTGTCTGCACACGTGGGTCAGAAACCTGGCCTTGTTCGTACCATGTGACCCATGAGCACTGTGTGCAAGGATGCTAAGTACTGTGGGGACGCTCCAACCCTGTCCACACAGATAACTGGTGCAACAAAATCCGTCCCTCACAGAGGTAAGGCCAGTTAGCTGGGCTTCTTAAATGTGTGTGGCTCTTTGCAGTAATCCTGGGCCCCATATCACCAAACCCCTCTCCTCGCCAGGGGAATAGGAGGCTGGGGCTTATGAAGGAACAGGGCTTTGCCCAGGGAGGAGATGGCTTCTGGTAGTAAGGGTTGTAACATGAGTCCGGTTTCCCGCTCATATTCAGTACAAAACCACTGCTGTGGTTCCAGTGAAAAGAAAGAAAGAAAGTGAAGTCGCTCAGTCGTGTCCAACTCTTTGCAACCCCATGGACTGTAGCTCACCAGGCTTCTCCGCCCATGGGATTCTCCAGGTAAGAATACTGGAGTGGGTTACCATTTCCTTCTCCAGGGGATCTTCCCGACCCAGGGATCCAACCCAGGTCTCCCACATTGGAGGCAGAAGCTTTAACCTCTGAGCCCCCAGGGTTCCAGTGAAACAAGCCCCTAAAGGACAGCTTCCTCCTATCTCTTGTGACAAGAGAGACAAGGCCCCAACCAAGACCCTTTCCTGAGCCGGAGGTTGTAAACTGGGAACGCCAGGCCTGAACTTCTGAGGCTCCTCAATCTTTTTATTCCATCGGGGCTGCTCGTTTTTCCAAGAAACACAAGTGTATTACTTGCAAGGCACTACACAGTCACATCCTGTCCCCAGAGAGCGGAGAAGGCAGCCCCCAGACTCATGACTAGGCCTCTGCCTCAGGAGTAGAAGTTCATCCACCGGCAACTTGCTCCTTAGTTTGGGAGATTCATGTTTGTCTGTCAAGTTTACTTATAAAGGGGGACACCTAGAGCTGTCGATCACCACAGGGTCATTTCCCTGGATGGACTCCCCTGTGCCAGCCAAGGCCAAGTGTCCTCTGGCAGGGCCCACAGCAGTTCTGCCTTTAGATGGTTCCTCCCTGACCCTCACCCCCAGTGGGGCTGGCGTGGTCCCTGACAGATGCCCATTAAGGGAAATGCCATCATTGTGTGTGTGTGGGGACTTCCCAGGCAGCCACCAAACCCAAACCCAGTGTGGCCTGCAGGATGAGAGGATCAGGGCCTGGTCACCCCCATAAGCCTGTAGCTCACTGCTGGCCCCTCGGAATCAAATGGCCAAAGGAAGTGAGCCTGGGTGGTGGTGGGGGGGGTGTCTTGGTGGTTTTCGGAGGGTGTATGGGAAGGGAGGAGTCTGCGACATCTCTTCTGTGTGAGCAGGAAGCCCAACCCTGTGGTTCTGAGCAGACGTCCTAATCTGAGGTTCACTGGGATCCTCTGCCCCGTCAGGCCGCTCGCACTGCTTTCTACACTCAGGTGTCCACCCGGGGTCTGGGTGACTTGGCTCCTCTCTGCAGCCTCTTAACACCCCCTCCCTTCAGAACTCAAGGGCGGACTCCTCTCACCTCAAAGGATGTGGGAAACAGGCCGCGCTCTGTCTGCTTGGATGTTGCCCCCAAGCTCCACCGCGTTGTCCCTGTTTCTCTCGCGGAGAGGGTGCCTTGGCCCCACACCCTTTCTCTCCTGCCTGCCCACACACCTCTCCCTCACGCGTCTGGCTGCCTTGGTCCGGAGCTCTCTGGGGCCGCCCAGTCAGGGCCCCAAGACCTGGCCTCCTTAGGAGAGGGCCCCACCTGCACTGGAACAACCTTCCTGCCCACCTTGGAAAGCTCCCCACCCAGGAGTAAGGTGAGACCCAGAGAAGGCAAGCATCGAGTCACCCGGCAAGTTCTTGGAAGCCTGGAGCTCAGTCTGCCACGCTTGCGATCCTGACGGCCTGTGTCCTGGGGAGAAGCCCCCGGCAATCCCCACTCTCAGGGACCCCCATAGGCAGGGAAGTGATGGAAGACTGGTCCCAGGGGCAGTGACTGGATGGAACTGGTGGTGCCCAGCAGGGTGGGAGAGGCCAGAGCCGAGTGGCCCGCTGAGGCCCGGGACCCAGGGTACCACGGGGCCTATCGGGGTGGGGCCCTGCCTCCTAACCCAGACCCTGCAGCTCTGCCTCGGACTTGGCGTGGCCAAGGGGCCGGAGCGTCCGAGGAGGCCGGCCCTCGGGCCCGCAGTCCTGCTCCTCATAGCCTGGGTTCAGGCGGCCCATGTCAAGGGAGCAGAAGAGGCTCCGCTCCGTTCCCGCGTGGTGCTCCACCAGGGCTTCCAGGCTGGGGAACTCGGCCGGCAGGTGCTGGCGAGGGGGCAGGGCAGAGACTTCAGTTCCAGCCCCCCTTTCCCCACGGATCACACCTCCAACTACCCCACCACCCTGGATCCTGCCTCACTTCAGAAAGGACCCTGTACTGCTCCCAGCAGAACCACACCCCTTTCACTCCCCACCCATCTAGCCACTTAGAGTGCAAACAAGGCCGCACATTTAAAAGGCCGCGCCTGCCCATCCCAGTCTCTGGAAGCGTGTGATCAGGCCAGGACTGCAGACCTAGAGGCTGTGTGAACTTAAACGCAAGCCTCTACCCTCTCTGAGTCTGCTTCCTCCTCTGCTAAAAGACGAGTTAGGGTGTGGGAAAGCATGACTTTTAAAAGCTGTGATTGATGTAAAAATGCGAGGCGTGCCCCAGCCCAAGATTCCACTGTGCGTCTGCGTGTTAAGTCGCTTCAGTCGTGTCCAACTCTTTAAGACCCCATGGACTATAGCCCGCCCTGCTCCTCTGTCCATGGGATTCTCCAGACAAGAATACTGGAGTGGGTTGCCATCTCCTCCTCCAGGGGGATCTCCCCGACCCACGGATGGAACCTGCATCTCCTCTATCTCCTGCATTGACAGGCAGGTTCTTTACTACCAGCACTGCCTAGGAGGCCCACGACTCTACTTGAAATACCCTACTCCAGTGAGAGAGGGGCCTTAGAGTGGAGCCCGCAGAGTAGAAGTGGGGCCAGAGCCGGAAGGACCAATGATTCAAGAGCTGGGTGGAGCGTTAAAGAGGGGGTGGGGCAAAAAGGAGCCAATGAGGGGCCGGTGTGAACTGTGAAAGGGGCGGGGCCTGACGGCGAGGGGCAGGGCTGGGAACCCCCTCACCTCCACGCAGTAGCGGCCCATGTGGTTCCGGAAGACTTGGTGGGGCACGACGCCACACTGCGTCCTCACCGACAGGCACCACTGGCCACTGGCGCCCGGCTCAGGCCACAGCAGGAAGGCCCCCAGCACGTCTCTCCGCAGCAGGGCGAGGGCGCTGGGCCTGGGAGGGCCGAGGCCAGAGGCTGAGGGCGGGCCCCCTTGTCGGGACCCAGCCTCGGTCTGCTAAACAGCCTAACGAACCCACAGTGTCGGAAACACAGTGACTGCCTAGAGTACACCTTCCACGAAAGGATGCTTTCTGACTGCCTCTCAGGTTTCCAAGGGCTACCCTAACTGTTGACCCACTAGGGAAAGAGTTTTAAAGAGCGTGCATTTAGGAAGGCCGTCCCCTGTGACAGGCTTCACCTGAATAACCTTATTTGATCCCTTCCACAGCCCTGCACTGAAGGTCTGTTTTATTTTTTCATCTTTTGGCTGCACCGCACAGTATGTGGGATCCTAGTTCCCCCACCAGGATCGAATCCACACTCCCTGCATCAGCTGCGTGGAAGTCTTAACCACTGGACCACCAGGGAAGCCCCAAAGGTCCTTTTACTATCCCCGTTTTACAGAAAATTGAGGCCCAGGGTGGGGACGTCTCTGGCCTAAGGTCGGAGAGCCCTCTGTCCAAGGGCAGGGATGCACATCTCGGGGCCCTGGGGGAGGTCACAGCCTAGTTCCCCGCCCTCCCAAAGGGTTGGGCACCACTCCTACCTGGAGATGCCAGCAAAGGCCCAGATGTTCTCCGTCAGACTTCCCTCGCTCTCCACCAGGCACGAGGGGCCCCCGGGCCGCCGGGGCCAGGCCTCCCACGCGGCAGGAACTAGAGCGATCAGAGGGAGGGAGGTAGTCCTCTTCTGTACCTATCCCGGTTTCACCCCCACAGGCTTCAGCACCGCCCGGGCTTGTCTCTTTACCAAGCCCCCCGCTCTCCGCCCAGTCTGCAGACATCGTGCTTCCCCAAAGACACAGGCACACCCAGGAACACGCCTTCGCACACTCACTCACCAGTTACAGCACTTGAGCAGCTATGCCCGCGCCTCGGCCAACAGCACCTGGGCGCTCAGCCCTGAACACAGCGCAGAGGCCTGGCACTCACAGACGTCTACAGTCACAGCCCGCAGACCCTGCCGCTCAGGTCCACCCTCGTCCAACCCACGCCGGTGCACGCGTCCTCGGCAACTCACGCGCCTCGCGGGCGGACAGCTGCAGCTGCGTCTCGTAGGTGCAGGCGCGGTAGGCCCCGGAGCGGAGCACCTTGCTGCGGATGGCCTTCTTGCGCACAAGCGTGGGCGAGCAGTACGGGTTCCCCAGGCGCACGTGGCGGGCGCCCCCACGGCTCCCCGATTCCAGCAGCTCCTTCTAGGAAGGGCCCGGCAGGGGCGCCCAGACTCAGGCCTGCCCGGCCATAACCCCCCCCACGGAAATCCGGCACCCGCCCCCCTCTACCTCCAAACCCTCGCCCTGGTCCCCCGGTCCCCTGCCCACTCCCTGGCTGGCGTGCTGCCTACCCCGCTGCCCCCAGACCCCTCTGCCGGCAGCCGCCGGAAGGAGACCAGCGCGTTAACGTTCTGTGAGAGCTGATCCCGGCCGAAGGGTTCCCGTACTAGGCCAGGGGGCCCCCCGGGGCCGGACACGGGCTTCAGGGGAACGTCCCCCACAGGCCCCGGGCAGGGCTCGGGCCGCGCCCGCTCCTCCGGGTGCTGCAGGAGGTAAGCGAGCTGGAAGGAGCGGCAGAGCAGCAGGTGAAGGATCTGAACCTGGGGAGGGAGAGGGAGGTGTGCTCACCTGGGGGGCTCCTGGGGGGGTGGTCCCTGGGCATCAACCCACGGGCCAGGGGTGCCTGCAGCCCCCTGGCTTGAGGTGCTCTTCCCTATTCTTCCTGAGAAAACGAATACTTATCCCCTAAAACCTCACCACCGTGCAGCCTCCCCTCCCATCTTCCTCGATTCATTTGACAAACAGGGAGCATCTGCCTTGTTCCAGGCATCATGCTTGGCGCTGGGAATACATGAGGTAATGCACTGCTAGCCCTCAGTTACTAACCCCACCTATATCTCAGAGGCGAGGCTGAGAGTCCAGGCCCTGAAGTCGCAGGACCTGGGATCTGAGCCTGGCTCTGTCACATAGAAACTGCTGGCTGACCCCTGCGTACAACATGGCATCTCTGTGCCCCTGTAATGACATGGACCATGGGAAACCTCCCCCAGGGGAGGCCCAGCACTCTGAGGCCTGCACATTCAATCCATCACACATGCATCATCCAGCCCCGACATGGAACTGTGAGCTCCAAAAGTTCAAGGGTCACGGCTCGGCCACCAGTCACCCCAGTAGCCACACAGAGCTCGACACAGGGGTGACGGCAGAGGCCTGCTTCCTGGAACCAAGCCCAGGCCCTGCTGCCCAAACGGCCGGCCGCCGCGGCTCTGCTGTTAACAGCGGTCACACTGGCTTTGACGTTTAGGATCCACCCGTCCATCCTCTCTCCCCACGGGGCCAAGCAACAGAACAGTTCAAGACCCAGACCCAGCCTCTGCGCTCAAAGAGTTCCAATGACTGCAGTGAGGGGCAGACAGATGGCAGAGTGCGGTTCAGGTCACAGGATGGCAGAAGGCCGGGTGGTCTGGAGGATTCAAGGTGGCTGAGTCCCAAAGGGCAAGCTGGAATTTGCCAGGATGATGGGGAGGGGCGTGGAGGCAGACAGAATAGCAAGGGCAAAGGCCTGGCAGTGTGAGCCTCCTGGCCTGGTGCCCATCTCCCAGCCCAGGGCATGCTGAGTCCACTGACTCACTTTAGGGGGTTCCTCCAAGGGCAGAGCCACAGAAGGAGCCAGGGTGGAGAGCTGGGGGGCGGGGGTGCTCAGGCCAGCTTGCTGAGCCAGCCACGGCCTCGGTCCCCAGGACCCACGTGGACCCACAGCACACCGCCCGCCCCAGCCCCAGTGCTGGGCCGCCTGCTCTGGGCCCCGGGTACCTCTCCAGGCTGGCTGCCCACAAAGAGGTGGCAGAAGAGCTTGCTGGCTGGGCTCCTGGGGTTTCGGGCCATGAAGGCAAACTGGCAGTCGGCCGGGCACCAGGTGGCATAGAGGATGCGTCTCAGGGCATGCGCCATCAGGAGCACCTGGGGGGCAGCAGGCCCGTGGCCTCCATCAGACCCACCGCACGGCCCACAGATACCTTCCAGCACGTGCAGCCCCGTGGGCGCCATGCCCCGGCCGGCAGCCTCCTGGGTCTGCCCTCCAGCCTGGGTGCCCACCCAGCTCCTGGGATGAAGAACTCTGTCCTGCTTCCAGGCCTGCCCAAACCACGCTTCCCACGGGCACCCTCATCCTTTACATGGACCTTGAGCTTGGGGCCCCTGCCCCGGGCTGCCAACCAGCTGACCGGGGTGGTCGTGCTGAGTCATGGAGCCGAGGGGCAGAGCATTCATGGTGCAGGGTCACAGGGACAGGCAGCGGGGGCTGGCCCTAGGCTTGCACTCCTGGTCTCTGGAGTCAGATGACCAGGGTTTGAAACCGGGCTGCGTCACTCCCTCTCCGGTGCCTTGGGCGGCTAAGTACAGGTCTCTGAGCCCTTGCTGGGACAGGACCCCTCCGATGGGGCTGTTGGAGGGCGTCAGTGAGACCTCGTGCAGGTGGCAGTTCCTGACCCCAGGGCCCCTACCATGCCAGCTCTGGCTGTGTTGGCACCACATCTTAGGTGATGGGTGCCAAGTCATGGGGCAACCAGTCTGGCACGTGGTTACAGTTCTTTTTTTTAGCTGGTTTTTCACCAAGAGGAAGATGGGTGAGCAAACAGGGGCTCCCAGCCGACCTCCAGCCTGCCTGGCCCTATTCCCCAGTCATAAGAGGCCAGCCACAGGCCCCTGGCCCAGCCTGGGGACCGGCTCAGACCTCATGGGGTCAACTGGGCCTGACACTCAGGCTAGGATCTGGTCCCTGGAGATTCTAGAGCTGGAGGCAGGGGTGGGGTGGGGTGGGGAGAAACTGTCGTCTGAGCTGCCGTGGCTGGAGGGCCCTTGGAGAGAGGACGTCCAAAGGCCCAGGCCAGGCTGAGAAACCAGGGAGGCTGCAGAGCTGGGTGCAGGCATTTCCCCAGGGAGGAGGATACCTGGGGGGTCCTCATCTGCACCCTGGGGCTCCTACCTCGCCCTCCCCGCTGTAGATCTTGAGGCCCTGAAGGCTGAATTTCAGGATGACGGCCCGGCGTCGGGGACAGTCCTGGGTGGGAGAGAAGTGGTGGGGAGCATCGTCACCGCCCGGGCAGCCCCAGCCTGGCCTCTGACCCTGGGGCTGGTCAGCCCGCCCCCTGCAGCTGCCAAGGGGCAGAGCATTGGACGGGGAGCCCCTGGGGGCTGGCACAGCGTGCATGGCTCCTGGCAGACGAACCCCGCGGCCCGTGGTGACCGCCCGCCATATCTCCCACTTGTGGGGCCCAGGTCACCACTGCCCGGGGGAAGGGAGCCCCAGGGCATGAGGAAGGTGGCTCCAGGAGCCCGTGTGTGGTCCCAAGGGCACCCACCTCCCAGAATGGCTTTGGCCCCACCCTTCCCTGGGCCTTACTTGCTCCGTCTTTCTGAATGGGGGCTGGGGTGGACCCGAGGGGCTCAGAGGTCATTCCCAGCCCAACACTCCAGGGCTCTGGGCCCAGTGGGGAAGTGCCCCCTGTCCCAGCCGCATACCTTCAGTGCCCACAGCTGCTGCTGGACCAGCCACACGCTCTCCTGGGGGTCCAGGTCGTCCACGGGGAAGGAGCCCACATACTGCTTGGGGGCAGGGGTGGGGGGTGGGGGAACAGGGGAGTCAAGCCCCTGGCCCCAATCCCCGCTCTCCACGTTACCCTCCTCACACACACTCTGCGCTGTGGGGGAGGCTGGTGGGTGGCAGAGGGCATCCCCGGGGGCCAGGCTCCACTCCCAGGGCCTGCCCCACCCCACCTCACAGCCCCCCTAGGGGGCCCACCCCACCCACCTGGGCAAACTTGGTGATGCACCGGGGCCGCTGAGGGGCAGGGCCGCAGTCGGAGGCCCTCCGGCCCCCAGCCCCTGCCTTCTGCATAGCCCCCAGGGCGGTCGGCTTCTCACTCGGATGGAGAGGAGGCTGCAAAGGGCAGGGGGAGCAGGGCTGGCACCCAAGGCTGGTGCGCAGCCTCGGAGCACCCGTCAGAGGCTCCCCTCCACATCCTGGCATCCAGCAAACCCTGCCTGAGCACCTGCTGTGTGTGCCAGGCAGCATCCTGGGCGCTGGGACACAGGGGACACACACCCCGGGCAAAATGACAAACTCCCCACCTGCCCTTGTAGAGCCAACATTCAATTAAGCCATCAGTAAGATATGGAATAGGTCAGATGGTGACAAGGGGCTTTCCTGGTGGCTCGGCTGGTAAAGAATCCGCCTGCAATGCGGGAGACCTGGGTTCGAACCTGCGTTGGGAAGATCCCCGGGAGAAGGGAAAGGCTCCCCACTCCAGTATTCTGGGCTGGAGAAGTCCACGGACTATAGTCCATAGGGTCGCAAAGAGTCGGACATGACTGAGGGACTAACACAGATGGTGCTAAAGCAGAGAGGAGGCCGTGAAGGGCAGGCCAGGGGGGCCACGGCCGGGAAGGCCTCGCTGAGGCGTGAGGTTGGAGGAAGGGGGAGCGGCCACGTAGCCAGCTTGTGCAGAGTGCCAGGAGAGGGGGACCCTGGGAGGCACCACCCAAGAGGAGGCGTGTGACAGCGGCCTGAACAGGGTCTGCGAAGGCCCGGAGCAGCTGGGCAGCTGGGGCCCCGAGGCAGAACTTACCAGAGCAGCACCCAAACGTCCCCTAAGGGGACTGAGGCGCTGCCCTGGTGGGCAGTGGGGAGCCAGAGCAGGTGCCAGGGCAGGAGGCCTGGAGTCCACGCGGCAGCGCTGGCCCCTGAACTGACGGGCCAAGGCTGCACCATGGGACCCTGGCTCCTTCTGCCCAGCCTGACCCCAGCCCCTGCCCAGAGCCGGTACTGGTGCTGAGTCAGAGGGGAGGGAGGGCGGACCCAGCCCAGCCCCGGCGCTGGTCTTTCCCAGATCTCCCGGACCTCCCAGCGGAGGAGAGGAGGGACGCTGCCTTCCAGACTGTCCTCAGGGGCAGGGAGGGCGCGTCCTTCCCCCTCAGAGCTCAGGGCACAGCTGATGTTCAGTGAATGCAGTATGAACGCATCCCACCACCGTGGAGCCTGCATGTGGCAACTGGAGAAGCTGATGCTCCGCCACGGAGAGCCGGCTCTCAGGAATGAAGATCCAGCACGGCCACAACAGAGATGAAAAAACAACAGCAGCAACAGCAAACGCATCACAAAACAGGACTACCCGAGTGCCTCTGCCTCCAACCCAGGACTCGGCTCCCTCAGGCTTCCTCGGGGTCAATTGTAGACATCCGCGTCAGTCCCCCATCCTGGAGGGCTCCCTCCCTCTTACCAGGCTACTCGGAATCACTGCATTTGGGATCAGAGAGACCCAGGTCCAAATCCTGTGTGATGCTGCATAAGCTGCTTCACCTCTCTGAGCCCCTATTTCCTCAACCCCAAATGTGGGGTAACGTGCAGCACTGGTGAGAGCTTGCAGGCACGGAGCCGTGCACGATGCCCGCCAGGCTCAGAGCTGTGACCAGCAAGTACGGTCTCGTGGGGAACGTGGTCATTGCTGTTCAGGCGCTCAGTCGTGTCTGACTCTTTGCGACCCCATGGAGTGCAGCACGCCAGGCCTCCCTGTCCATCACCAACTCCTGGAGTTGACTCAAACTCATGTCCATTGAGTCGGTGATGCCATCCAGCCATCTCATCCTCTGTCGCCCCCTTCTCCTGCCTTCAGTCTTTCCCAGCATCAGGGTCTTTTCCAGTGAGTCGGCCCTCCACGGTAGGGGGCCAAAGTATGGGGGAATGGGGAGCCCCTCAGGAGGGGAACTCAGGGGACAGTGAGGTCTGATTACTGTCAGTACCCTCCTTGCAGCAGGCCACACCTGAGAGGAGCCCACCCAGCCCGGGAGGTCACCACCGGGTCACGGGGGGTGGTCACCACCCCCCCCCGTGCCTGGGGGCCGTGATTCCTGCCAGGAGAAAGCAGGGGTGAGCCGGGCGCTGGGCAGGAGATGGGTGCACCCCGGGTGTGCTCGAGCATCTGCAGGAGTCCCGGACCAGCGGGCTTTGGGAGATCGCCAAGAGCCCGGGAACGGCCCCGACCTCAGCCTCGCCCCCGACACTGCACAGTCCCCTTGAGGGCTTCCTGGTTCTGCCCTCCTGCCTTCCTGGCCCCTCTCACCTCTCTTCACTTTTTGATCCTAATTCTTTTTCACATCATGACCATTACCCTCTGTCATTTTACGTTCAAATACAGCAAGGTTAGGATGTAACTGGCACAGAAGCTATGTGGCCCTGGTTCCAGGTACGGAGGTGGGGCTTCCAGGGAACTCGACCTTCAACACTTCCTGGGCTGGAATGCCTGGTGCCCGTAGGCAGGGGTGAGGGGGGAACAGAGGAGGCAGAGACCAAAACCCAAACCAAATGGGGCAAAAGGGAGAGAGGGAAGGAACAGAGGATGAAAAGAATGGCACACTTAGACAGCATATTTAAAAGCAGAGACATTACTTTGCCAGCAAATGTCCGTCTAGTCAAAGCTATGGTTTTTCCAGTAGTCATGTACGGATGTGAGAGTTGGACTATAAAGAAGGCTGAGCGCCGAAGAACTGATGCTTTCAAACCGTGGCGTTGGAGAAGACTCTTGAGAGTCCCTTGGACTGCAAGGAGATCCAACCAGTCTATCCTAATGGAGATCAGTCCTGAATATTCATTAGAAGGACTGATGCTGAAGCTGATGCGAAGAGCTGACTTACTAGAAAAGACCCTGATGCTGAGAAAGATTGAAGGTGGGAGGAGAAGGGGATGACAGAGGATGAGATGTTTGGATGGCAACACTGACTCGATGGACATGATTCTGAGCAAACTCCAGGAGATAGTGACGGACAGGGAAGCCTGGCGTGCTGCAGTCCATGGGGTCGCAAAGAGTAGGACCTGACTTAGTCACTGAGGAAGAAGAAGTGGGAACAGAGGAGTGAGAAGAAAGACAATGGAAAGAGAGATAAGGGAGAGAGAGGAGGAGGGAGAGGTGGGGAGCAGGGAGCACGTCTCACATCTCACACCCAGCCTGACCGCTGCAGCAGCCCTCAGAAGGTGGGGGTAGACAACCGGAAGGAGGCGCCGGACAGCTGTGGCTGAGGCTGCAAACAGCCTCCTCGCCCACACCCAGAGCCGCAGCTTTCTTGAGGACACCCTGGGGTGTAGGTTGTGGGGTGCAGGGGGGAGACCAGGCCACTGGGCCCTCTTATGGGTCCCACTTCACCCCCACATCACCTGATCCTTCTTCCCCCAACCTTGGAAAACTGGAAGTTTCTCCCTCCTACGCCTGAGGGGTACAGTACCTTTCAGCCCCAGACTGCCCAGGGGACCAGGGAGGGGAGAGGCTAACTGAGTCCTGGAAACAGACCCGCTGACCTATTCCAGGCACAGACATCCACGGATGCCTTTGATCAGATCTGTTTTTCTTAGGTTTTGCACAGGAGCCTGGCTCTGGGCCAGAATCATCCTAAGGGGACACATTTGGAACAAGGCTGGGGCCCTTCTCTTGCTCCTCTGACGTTTTCCAGGTGGCCGCTTAGAGACGGGGCACCGGATGGGTTGACCACCTCGAGGGGCAAGGACGGGGGCCTCAGCTGCGCTGTACTGCAGCCAAGTGGCGTCCTAAGGAGGGCCCACCTTCCAGCATCACAGAAGACCCCTCAGGCCTGCAGACTCAGTGCTTAGCAAGTGGTGGCTCAGGGTGAAGTCACCTGCCCAAAGTCACACAGCAAAAGGGGAGCTGGGAACCCATCGTGGGTCTATAGGGCTCTTCCCCCCTCCCTGTCCCCCACCCCCGCCATGGCAGTGCCCGCCCCCAGGAAGGCAGGTGTCCACCTCCTGAGTTTGGCATGTCCCAGCCTACCCAGGGGCAGGTGAGGCGAGGAAGCCACAGCAGTGGTGCTGGGGGTGCATGTGATCAGCTACCTTCTCCTGCTGCCTGCCTCCTGGGCCAGACAGTCTGGGGCTGCCAGAGGCACTCTGGCCTCACCACACTGTCTTGGGTTCCGCAGCACAGAAGAGGCCCCCTACTCCCAGGACAGCACCCTACCCCCAGGACAACCCCCCGCCCCGTGCCATCCCTGTTTGCCCTGGGCCACAGGGTGGGAGAGACTAAGGTCAAGACCGTGGACGGTGGGGTCCCCACGAGGCTGGCTGATGTAACCAACATCAGCCTCCATGTCCTCAACCAGAGAGTGGGTTTAATGATAGCAGCTGCCTTCTGGAGTTGTTCATCTATCTGTTCCTTATGAGAACATTTCCAGATGAACAAAAAACAAAGTCCCAGCCCTCAGCAAGCTGGCCTGAGGAGGGGCGGGGGTGGATACTGGAAATCAACATTTCAGGGGGGCTGAAGCGACTTGGAGGAAAATACGGCAGAGCGAAGAGGACCTAAGATCTGCGTGCGTCTGTGTGTGTATGGCGGGGAGGGGAGGGGGGGAGGGGAGAGGTGCCAACAAATACAGTCTTGTCTCCCCGCGCAGACATGAAGAGCAAAGTGCTGTTTTCAGGATTAAAGTGGGGCCGAAACCAGATGCGCGGCGGTACAGAGCCCGCTCCGCAGCGTGGGGAATTATCCCTACCACTGTAATTCCCAGGGTCCCCGGCCGGCCCCCGACAGAGGGGCGAGCGAGGCAGGACACTAGCCAAGGGGGTGGTGGAGGTGATGGACGGCGATGGTGGAAGTGACAGATGATGACGGAGATGGGCGAACGGGACAGAGGCGCGTGTCGGACAGGGAAGCAGGGCTGAGACTGGCCCTCACCCTCCACCCCCCTCTCCACCCCCCACCCCCCGCCATCCCCGGCTATAACTCCTTCTCCCTTCTCCCTATCCGACACGCGCCCCCCTCAACCCAGCCACCCACGCACTCCAATCTCCAAGCCCTGGGACCGAGTCTCGCTCCTGCCGATCCGCCAGTCCCAGCCCCCGCCCGGCTCCCCGGGTGCTCACTCACCGCGGGCTCGGTGTCCCGTCCCTGCCGCCCGGCGCCGCGACCCGCGAGCCTGCACCGCGCGCCCCTCCCCTGCCTCCTGACTCCCCGCGCAGCCCCCACGTGGCCGCGGCGAGCAGATCCCGCATCACCCGGCCCTCGGCCTCGCCCGCCCAATCGGCGCCCGCGGAGCCGCTCCGCACGCCCGCGCCGCCCAATCAGCGGCCGCGAGGGGCCCTGGCTCCGCCCACTTCGTCTCGCGCACGGGCGCTCCGCCTTTAAAGCGAGAGCCCGGGGGCGCTCACGGCCGCCCAGGACGCCTCTTTCCGGGCGGGTAGGGGGATATGAGTGCTGGGGGCCTCGCCCGTGGTTCCCCCCTCCTGGGGCGTCTTACCCCTCCCTCTCCTCACCCTCCACCCCCGACTCTACCCCCCCCACCCCCCACTCCCCGCCATCCCCGGCTATAACTCCTTCTCCCTTCTCGTCATCTCGGTGGCGGCTGCGACAGCACCTCCTCCAAGAAGCCTTCCCTGACCACCACCGGTGACCTCACCTCCTTAAAGCGCTCGCCACTCCTGCCCATAAGCCTAACTAACCCCTCTTACTAGAGGGCTCTCGGCCCGGCCCGGAGGCGCCTCTCTCCCCAGTGCGGCTGGCCAGCAGTAGGCGTTCGGGGCTTGTCTTGATGAGTGAATGAAAAAGGCGTCAGGATCTGGCCTCTGGGGACCCCTGGCCAGTCTCAGCCCTGATTCCCTCAGCCCCAGAGAGGTGGGAGTTGTGGCGCAGCCCTTTCCTCGCCCTCCTTCTGCCGGCCGTCCTGGGCCGTTCCTTGTAAGAGATTTAACTGAGCTTGCCCAGTCGGCCCTGAGAAATCTGGGCAGTTAGCTCTACGGGGCCGGGGTTGCTGGGGGTGTGTGTGTGGTGGGGGGGCGGGGGGCGCATGACTCTGTCCTTTGGGTTACATGAAAATCCACCGAAATGGGGTGAGAAAATCCAGCCCAGAGTGTCAGCACAGACCCTATGCGAAGTCGCTTCCATTGTGTCTGTTTTGGGACAGCCCACCAGGCTCCTCTGTCCATGGGGTTCTCCAGGTAAGAATATTGGAGTGGGTTGCCATTTCCTTCTCCAACAGACCTTGTATGTGCCACAGAAATAAATAGCAAGCCCGGTTCAGCCCAGTCTTTGGCATGTATCTGAATTCTGCAGAGGTAATGGCAGCAGCTGCCACACGACAGGAAAGCAGGGCGGCAAAGGCAGGTGGGCACCCTGAGGGAGGTGGGTGGGCACCACTGAGGTCTGAGTGCCTCAGGGGAGTGGGGGAGGAGGCAGGTGTGAGCCCTGCGGGCCTGCTGGGCATCGCTTCATCTCCCCAAAGCTTCTGGATGCCTTTCCAAGAAGGGCAGTGGTGAGGTGTGGTGCTTAGAGACTTGGTCCCAAATCTGGACACTTCCTCTGGGACATGAATCACTTTAATCTTCTAGCACCTCATCTGGAAGTTTTACTAACACCTGACTCCGAGGGACGTGACGATTCCCATGCTTTCAGTTCAATTGCTCAGTCATGTCCAACTCTTTGCGACCCCATGGACTGCAGCACGCCAGGCCTCCCTGTCCATCACCAACTCCTGAAGTTTACCCAAACTCATGTCCATTAAGTCGGTGATGCCATCCAACCATCTCATCCCATGCATTAATGTGGGCAAATTGCTCAGCACCCTACCTGACCCACAGTGAGTGAAGTGCGCAGTGGATATTAGTGCTGTTACTCTTGAGTTTCTTTTCCATGTGACTGAAGGGCAGATGCTAAGTGCTCTGGAAAACACTTCATGGAGGTCATGTGACAGGCTTGAGCCCACTGATGAGAAGGATCAAGATGGTTTACAGTTTGGTCCTGCTTTCCAGAAATCCCAATTTATGAAATTTAGGGTACAGGAAGGATGAAGGGTTAATTCTTACAAGCTTTCTTAAAAGGCATGTAAATTTTAAATAGAGACCTTGCCAATTACTATAGTCCCCATTTTGAGACCCTTCAGAAACCAAAACTATTAATTACTGACTCTAATGAGTTCCGGAGGCACACAATTCATCCCAATGCCTACAAAAAAAAAAAAAAAGTGACAGGAATTTGTTTTAGGTCAAAATGAAAAAAAGACCAAGGAATTAAGTTCAGATGGTGAAGCCAATAAAACCAGAGGGGGTTTTGCCTTCTAAATCTTCCTCAGGAGAAGGGGATAGAGGGTGAAGGTCTGAGGGGTAGGCACTGTGGTAGGTCCCAGGAATATAGAGATTTACCACAAAAATCAGATCTGGGAAGACACGTGTGGGAAATGGATGTGACATTGACTCCTGACTTTGTGACCAGCAAGGATCCTCTTCTTATTGGTCTTCACTTATTCCTTCACTCAGGAATACGTTTCAACTCCAAATGCACTTTATGGATTGGAAGTTCACTTCATTTTTGTGCGTCAGAGTAATGTAACTGCCCATGTGAGCTGGTCTTCAGGTTACCAAATTCAGTGGACCTAGCTCTGCCCAAAGCACAGAAACGCTGATCTTCTACCACGCAGGTAGCCTCAGTAAAGCTACAATAGGTGTATCAGCTCAGAGGTTTACATCAAGGAAAACAAGTGGCAGAGGGAGCCAGCCATCTCCTGGGGGAGCCAAGCTAGGTCCGCTCAGGGCAGCATGAAATGGCCGCCACTGCATAATTATCTGCCCCGGGTATCCAATCCTACATTCGAGACAGCACAAGTCTTGGGAGTCATCAGGTAGAGAACCTCAACCGTCGGCTAAATGACTCACTTTGCAGGAAGAGCAGAGAAACCATCTACACAAAGCAGGGAAGAGATGACAAAGGGGGCGAGGGGGTGGGGCTGCGACCCCTGAACATGTGAGGGCACACAGCCCTGTCTTGGCATTTCCTGATGAGTCAGCGACAATGACTAAGCCTCACCAGGTGTGAGCTTGCTATCACAATCTTCTCTTTTCACTAAAAAGCCCAGAAATCTGGTACTGGAGTTGCCCGCTGATGAGTGTGTGTGGGAACTAACATCACATCATGTTCAAGCCCGTCTCCAACAGCACGACTGCAACGGGAGCCGAGGTGGTGAGCTTGAACAGGCCTTGGCACAGCGTCTCTCACACATCTGGTTTTTACAGCGCGTTTCCACGCTTCCTCAGTAATACCTTCCCATACTAGCAGCTACTGTCAGCCTTGAGCGCCCTGCTTTCCTTCTCTCAGGCGTTTCCCAATGTCTGTCCCTGCAACTTAACTGTGCCTCCCCCTAATAGCCTAGAACAGATTTTTTTCTTTTTTTCAATTCTGAGATGTTATGGGCTGAATTGTCTCCTCTCCCCAAGTTAACATGTTGAAGTGCTAACACCTGGTACCTAAGAGTATGACCGGATTTAGAGCTAGGGTGTATAAAGAGGTAATTACATTAAAATGAGGTTATTAGGGGACTTCCCTGATGGTCCAGTGGTTAAGACTCTGCTTCCAAAGCAGGGGGTGCAGGTTCAATCCGTGGTCATGGAATTAAAACAACCCCCCTCCTCAAAAAACAAAAAGAGGTTATCAGGGTGGGCACTGCTCCCATACGACTGGTGTCCTTTTAAGAAGAGGGCATTTGGACAGAGAGGAAAGACAATGTGCTGGCAGGGAGGAGATAGCCGTCCAGCAGCCAAGGAGAGGGGCCTGGAACAGATCCTTCCCTTTCTCGTTGAAAGGAACTAACCTGCTGACGCTTTGATTCTGGGCTTGGAGACTCCACAACTGACACATTAAATAGCTGTTGTTTACGCGATCTGGGCTGTGGTATTTTGTTGTGGCTCAAGCAGACTAATACAGTAATTAAAATAAGACTCCTTTCCATCCAATCACAAGGCGAGCCAGACCACGGCAACCTATGGCCAGATTCCTTCTTCTGGTGTTTTCTGGGTGGCAAGGATTCTGGAGGTGCCAGGATCAGAGAAATGTTATCTAGTTCAACTCTCTCCTTTCCAGTTGAGAACTAGAAGGTTCTGCGGCTGGCCTGAGGTTGCACTCTTTTACTTCCAAAGGGGCACAGGCTGCAGGCGCCTCCACTCACCCTGTCAGCCACGGTTAGGGTGGTGCTTTTGGGTTTTTGGAGCAGAGGGACCGGGCACTCCCTGGGGACCACCCCCGAGCCTTAGTGCCGCTGCTGCTTTATTTCTAGGTAATCCTGTATCTTAGGTGACTATCATGGACTTTGTACTTCCTTCCACTTATTACCAGTAACATGAAGCACTCCCTCCAATACTCTGGAGATAAAACAAATGCCCCAGAAATAAGTATTTAATCTTGTTGCTACCTGTACCCCATTTGAGAAGCAGAGAACAAGGAACAGTTCCAAGCACTTTTCCACTTGAGAAGTACAAGTCTAAAGAGGACCCCTCCCCAGAAACACTCGTGAGAGACTCATCACAGACCAGAGTTGAGGGATGCACTTCAGAAAGCAAAGAAAGCAGGTAATATCGAATACTCGCCAAAATCCCGACTATGTTGAAAACAAACTGATAAGAATATTTAGCAGAGATCTTTGAGAGGACTGCACAGTGAGCAGCTGGTCTCCCCTGCAGTCCCCTTTCCGCCCACAGCCAGCTGAGGCCCCAGCTTTGGCCCAGGTGGCAGCTGATGCTGACCTTGACCTAGGAAGGACTTCCTTCTCCTACCCAGAGGGCTGCCCTTCTCTTCTGCTCCTTGGCATTACCCGCAGCCCTAACTCAAAAGCTGTACATTTCTCTTGCTCTTTTTTAACAAGTAAGCTCCTAGTGGTTTGAAACCCTAATTGGGGGAGGGGGGGGGAGACACCCGTTCATCACTGCCGTTTATGGCATGTCCACCTCATAATTTTTTGCCAGACATCTTGCTTCCTGAGCTGTCAGGGTATAAACCTGCTAGGGGAGGTGTGGAGGCAAGCTGACCGGTCAAGGATGCCACGCCTCGGTTTGTGTCTACTTCCACACTTCTTGTTTAATCAGGAGAGATTTACCAAAATCTGTTTCTGAAAGTTGGGCATAATTTCACATACTTTGAGAATATATTTGTAAGGATCTGAGACAGTGTGATTAACAGGCCTAATAGGGACCTACAATGAATGGTAAGCACAACAGAGCTGAACTCGTGACACTGGGTTTTGTCTCATTTATTAAAAAAAAAAAAAAAATCAGTCTCCTAAAATGTCTTAGTAACCTTAGTGAATATGTTCAGTCTTTGATACTTGATAATCTCACACTGCCTTTGGGTGGCTATTCTAATAAAACAGCAAGAATTGTACATCTGAACCCCTCTATTTTACGGGAGGAAATTAAGCTCAGGAAGCTTGTCTTGGCCAAGGTCAGAGAGCTGCTAAGTGACAGAGCCCCCAGCCCCCAGACAAAGACCACAGCTATGAATGTTCTTAGGATGCTGGGCGGAATGTCACACTCTAGCCAGGAGTCAATCCCAATAGGTGGGAGGGGGGTCAGGATTGGAACTCATGTACACCCGTGGCGGATTCATGTCAATGTATGGCAAAACCAATACAGTATTGTAAAGGAAAATAAAGTGAAAATAAAAATTAAAAAAAAGTAATTTAACATCTATTCTACAGACTGAACCAGCAAATTTAAATTATGGAAACAACATAAGGGATTTAGGTTTGACACGAGAATTTCATCAGAGCAAAAATTCTCAAACAGTAAAATGGATGAGCAAGGATGTTGTGTAACTCTGGGTTTTAGGGAAGAGTACCTGTTGGAGTTGGGCGAACAAAGCAGACAGATAGCAAGTGACCGGATGAGTAACGTTTCCTTCAGAATCAAGAGCAAGAATTTCTAGTATTCCAGTTCATGATTACTAAGATGGTATCGTGTCCAAAAAATGCAGTTGTCAGACAATCCCCTTTCTGGAATTTCTCTTGGTAGGCCTTACAGAACACAAGTTCATAGCTTGTAAAGTGTGAGAGCACTGCTCACTAGGCAACATAAAAGTTCTAATTAAAAAAGATAGAAGCTGAGGTTCTTGGAGGAAAAGCTCTCATAGGTGTCAGTAGAACTTGCCTGGAAAAAGTAAACTGAGGACCTGAGAGTCCCATGGATAGGCTCTGAGAGTGACCAAGTGCTTGCCATGTCCTAGGAGAAAAACAAAGAGAGAAACATACAACCAAAAACCTCCTTAGGACAGCCTAGCTAAAATTTCCCAGTAATCCAAGACCTAATTTGAATAGTTACCAAACCTAAAAGTCACACAGACTCCTACTTGGCAAATTTAATAATTTCATCTCATTTCTAAATCCCCTGCATTCACTGGGCTGTAAGATAAGGGGAGAATTCAGAAGTTTGAACAATGGTCAGAGAGACGGTGGAGAAGAGCAGCTGGAGATGGCTCTGCACTCGGAGGGCCTGGGTGTAGTTCTGGCTTTGCCTCTTACTATGTCCTGGGTAAGTTTGTGAACCTCACTCTGTGCCAGATTTCTCTTCTGTAAAACGGGAATAATAAACAGTGACCATCTCATAGGATTGCTACGGTTAAATGAAGTTTAATGTAAGTATGGAGCCTGACATGTAGAAAAAATTCAATTAGTGTTAGCTATGATTGTCACCTGAGAAATCTGTATGCAGGTCAAGAAGCAATAGTTAGAACTGGACATGGAACAACAGACTGGTTCCAAATGGGAAAAGGAGTACGTCAAGGCTGTATATTGTCACCCTGCTTATTTAACTTATATGCAGAGTACATCATGCAAAATGCCAGGCTGGATGAAGCACAAGCTGCAATCAAGATTGCCGGGAGAAATATGAATAACCTCAGATATGCAGATGACACCACCCTTATGGCAGAAAGCAAAGGAGAACTAAAGAGCCTCTTAATGAGTGAAAGAGAGTGAAAAAGTTGGCTTAAAGCTCAACATTCAGAAAACGAAGATCATGGCATGTGGTCCCATCGCTTCATGGCAAATAGATAAGGAAACAATGGAAACAGTGACAGACTTTATGTTTTGGGGCTCCAAAATCACTGCAGATGGTGACTGCAACCGTCAAACTTTAAGACGCTTGCTCCTTGGAAGAAAAGTGATGACCAAGCTAGACAGCATATTAAAAAGCAGAGACACTACTTTACCAACAAACGTCCACCTAGTGGCTATGGTTTTCCAGTGGTCATGTATGGATGTGAGAGTTGGACTGTGAAGAAAGCTGAGCACCAAAGAATTGATATTTTTGAACTGTGGAGTTGGCAAAGATTCTTGAGAGTCCCTTGGACTGCAAGATCCAACCAGTCAATTCTAAACGAAATCAGTTCTGAAAATTCATTGGAAGGACTGAAGTACTGAAACGCCAATACTCTGGCCACTTGATATGAAGAACTGACTCACTGGAAAAGACCCTGATGCTGGGAAAGATTGAAGGCGGGAGGAGAAGGGGACAACAGAGGATGAGGTGGTTGGATGGCATCACCGACGCAATGGACATGAGTTTGGGTGGACTCCAGGAGTTGGTGATGGACAGGGGAGCCTGGCATGCCGCAGTCCATGGGGTCGCAACGAGTCGGACACGACTGAGCGACTGAACAGAATGATTGTCACTATTATGTTAAGTAGTAAGTCAAATAATGACACCTTGTCAAACATATTCAAGGCACCAAAGAGAAAAGACTCTGCTAATAAGCAAAGATTTAACAGCAATGGTGTTAATTACACATTTACATACAGTATCAAAAGAGCGAGCTGCCATTTTTGGAGGAAAATAGCTTGTGAAGGTTATCCTTTGACATACCAGTTGTTGACAACTATTAACAGAAAGTTAAAACTAAGCTAATACATTTAAGTAGCCAAAGGCAGAAACTTCCTTCAACAGAAAAAAAGCCATTGAAGTTAAGAATCTTGTGGAAAATGACAATCAGAAGAATATAGTAATAAAAACGGCAAGGATCAGTTTAAGACAACGAAACCAGTTGCAGTACTGGGGTGCCATTCAGCCTCTTTACTGGCTCCAGAGCGTGCATCCGCCAAGCAGGCCCAGGCCCAGAGCTCCAACAGTTCCAGTTCTCAGGCTTCGGCTCTGCAGAACTGAGTGACCGTCTGTTCTACCGCAAAAATGCAAAAGCAACCCTACATGTTGGGAACAGCAGTCATTCAGAACCTCTGGGGAAAATACTTAATGATCTTTACACAATTAAGAACGGAATTTCTGGGACTTCCCTGGTGGCCCAGTGGCTAAGACTCCATGCTCCCAATGCAATGGACCTAGGTTCAATCCCTGGTCAGGGAACTAGGTCCCACATGCAGCAAGTAAGAGTTCACTCGCACTCAAGCTCCTGTGTACTGCAACAAGGCTTGAAGGTCCTGCACGCCCTGACTAAGACCTGGCACAGCTAAATAAATAATACATAAAATTAGAAAATATTTTTTAAAAAACCTACCTCTTTAAAAAAAATAAGCAAATAGAATTTCTCTTCATGGATAAAATTCGAATTTTTGCTTGACCCAAAGAAAAAGAAATATGATTTATCAGGTTCCAAAAATGAAAAGCTTCAACTATAATTGTAAGTTTTTGGATTAAAATTTCTTTTAGCTGGTGTTTAGTTAGCTAAGTACAAAAGTTCATGAATAAAGCTGGCTTACCCTCTTTCCCCCTGACAGTTTAGGATGGCAAAGTACCTCAGCTTGAGCAAGAATAACTTCTTAGGTTCTTTAAAGAAGGTATAAGGATAGGTTAACAAGCCTAGACTGGGCTGACAAAATTTTACAAAAGAGGAATGACAGAAAAAAAATGTCCAAGGTACAGGCATATTACATAGCCCTTGTTTTCATGTAATTTCCCATTAGTTACAGCCAACAGACATGACTGGATCAGGCTTACTTTAGTTAAATCTCCATGGATAGTTAGGATGGAGTTTTCCCTGTGTTGAAAGCTTCTGTTATAATTTTTTTAAAAAGTCTCCACCTTTCTCTGAAGTGGTGTCTCTTCTTTCTCATTTGAGCTTTAAGAAGCCAACACTCTCTCTCCCAGCACCTTCTGAGATTCACCTATCAAAGGTTGTTTGTAGGTGGTTTAAGGACATGTGAAACACTGTAGTTGAGCTCACTAAAAGCTACTGACCGTACTGAAGCCACCGATCCAGGCCAGGAATTGTTGGGTTATCTCTTGAGTTTGGTTTGCTGTTTACCTTTCTGTAACATGGAAACAAAAATTGTGCCTTCTGCTCCTTAAGAATGCCTGGAAGGGAAAAAAACCCAAACATCCCTTTATCTCAACATCAGGAAGGAACCTATCTTTGAGAGCTGGGGATTTTCCTTGGGAAGAGTGCAATGGGCCTTTTGTCTTTTCCCTTCACATGATGCTAAAATCAAGGATAGTTCTGTCTTCACCTGAATTCTGTGAATTTAACAGAACGTCAGGGTGGAAAGGGACCTGACACGATCTCAATGTCTCACTCTACGCCGGAGTGCCTGATACACGATATAGCCACCAGATGATCGTTCAGGCAATCTCTAAAACAAAACACAGAGACCAACCGAAATCCTCACTTCATTCCAGAAGAGTAGAGAATTCTTAGCACAGGTACCTAACAACTATAATATTGAGAATTATTGGACTTCCCTGGTGGTTCAGTGGCTAAGACTCCTGAGTTCTCAATCCAGAGGGTCTGGGTTTGATCCCTGGTCGGGGAACTAGATCCCACATGTTGCAACTACAACTCAAATAAATAAATGACTTAAAATAAAAATATTAAAAAAAAAATTATTACCTGCTAAACAGCATAACAGAAAATTAGATTACTTTCTGGAAGTAGGTCTAGGATTTATCAATCTTTTTGCAATGCTCTTTTTTTTTCTAGTTCAAGGACATATCTGAACACTAAACATGAAAAACTGGAACTTATGACCTTGAAAACAAGGACCTTGATAAAATACAAAGTGATTTTTAAAAATCTCTTATGCACTGAATAATCAGGTTCAATGTACTAAAAACACTCACCATCTATTTAAAAATTTAAAAACGCAAATAAACTGGAGCTTGTTGGAGCCTGTATTTAAAAAGGAAAATGGATGACAGCTAGTACAAGGAGCAGAGAAGGCTCAAAATGAGTAAAACACTACTACTGAGGAATTCTAGAAACTTTTAAATACAAGCTACAGTTCAGCAGCTTTTAAAATTCCATGTTTATTCATATTTTTCAAAATATATGTACATAAAAAAAGGAAGATTTACAACAGGAAAAGATTGCCTTACATGCAACACAAATTCCAATAAACTCATGATGGGATCACACATGATTCTGGATCTAACTCAAGCCAGTCTTCTCAAGTCCAATTCCCAGCCATGCCTCAGGCTGCAGACGGGATCCCAGGAGACAATGCAAATGGAATGGATTAAACAAACATATTTTGCCTCTGGCAGCACTCAGGCCAGAAGACATACACCAAAAAATTTAAGACAATTAAAATGTCAAGTGCCACAGGGAGGATAAATGATAACCGGAAATCAATACTTCTTAGGAAGCTAACACTATTTAACACAACTTCACGATACTAAAACAAATACAAATAAGGAAGGGTTAGGTAGTCAGGCTTCATTTGTTTTTTTTCTTTTCTCTTTTTAAATAACTCAAAAAAGGAAGCCACTAGTTTGTTATCAAAAGTGCTGTGGAAAGAAAAGAGGGGAAAAAATCCACAGATAAATTTGAAATATTTTAGCAAATTGTATGTTTTCCATTTCACGTTTCTACATTAGCAATGGTGTAACTCTCCAACATTTCCTTATAAAAAAGGGAAAGAGGAAGTGACAATCCATGCTCCAAATAGTAAAAATATATTTAGCTATCTGATCAAGACTCTGTTTTAATTTTTGTTAACAGAGGTGACACCAGAAATCACAAATTCAGTGCGCGCCTGTGTTTCCCCCTCAGCCAGAAACCACGTGGTGGAGAGGCCTTGTGCTTGCTGCTGTGGGGAAGCGGCGCCCAGGGGCCAGCGAAAAATGCCTGGAGATGGAGCAACGGGAAGTGGCCCCAAGGGCTCACGGATCTTCAGCCTCTAATGAGATCAGGGTGCTTTTGGCCTGTTCCCAAAGCTAAGACATCTCTGTGTTTATACTTGGAGAGAGAGAGGGTTAGCGGAGTGGTTTTATAAATAAGATTAGCTATTACAGCCGTACGTGAAGCCTCTAGGCAGGAGGCTTTATGAATCAGTCAGGGCTATACTGCCTCCTCTTTACATCCAGCACCTGACCAGCATCCCATTCTCGATGGTTTCTAACAAATATAAAAATCTTTGCAACTGTTTACATAAAACTGGAAGGAAAAAAAAAAAAAAAAGCCAAAGCTGACCATTGAAAAAGAAAAGAGGGATAGGGTGGAGGAAGAAAAAAGGACAAGAACAGACTATACAGTTCAGGAAAAGTCCAAAATTATGGCAGAAATTAAAATGACTGGGAGAGGGGAGGGGCAGGCACCAAGAACAGCACCTAAAGCTAACAAATGGCTAAACTGGTTTATTTATATTCCCTCCCCATAATGTTCATAGGAGAGGAAAAAAAAATGTAATTTTAAAAGCATCAAAACTAAAACAAATGCACACTGACCTTAGAAAATAAGATTTTGAATTTCATCATGATACCCTTTTTTCCTATAAAATTTACTTTTTCGCTTTGAATGATTTCTTCATGGTAGACTTGCCCTTGCCAGGCAACTTCACTTCCTTTCTCACACTGGCTGCAGGCTTCTTGGAAGAGCTACCACTAGGTTTCTTGATGACTGAGGGTGAGGGTCTGGCTTTCTTGGCAGGCGTTTTTGCTTTAGGAGGGGCTTTCTTGGGCAGGGGCCTTGCTTTCCCTCGCTGGGCAGCTGGGACTTTGGGCGCCAGCTTGGACCCTCTTTGCTTCATGGCTGCAGCCTTCCCTGGTGACTTGGCTGGGGTTTTCTTCTGCAACCTGTGAGAACCAGAGAGAAGGCAATCACTTATACTTGAGAGATTCACGTCACCACGATGACGAGATGCTTTGCCAGGAAAGAAACAGTACAGGCAAAACCACCTACATTATAACCTTCCACCTAAAATTGTATAAAAATTCAGCCAATTCTGGAAGTCTGCATGGTTTTCCCAGAAAAACATGGAATTATTTTTCTTCAAATAACCAAGCTACACACTACGCACACACACAGGTCTGACCAAAGAGTAATTAAACATTCCGTGTTTCACAAGCTTAGAGCCTCCAAATTCTCAGGAGAGGGTAAGCTCAAACGTCACACAGAGCACTTGAGAAGGACGCAGAGTTGCCGACGCGCTTCTCACAGCCTCTCTTCTCCCGGCCACTCTCAGCACTAAGGCGCGTTTCCCACTCACTCGCACCTTCTCTTCGGTGGTGGCTCCTCATCTTCAGAGTCTTCCTCCGATGAGTCATCTTCGTCTTCATCCTCATCTTTAGGATCATCTGGCTCTTTCTTTGGAAACAGAACTCCTGGGCTAGTAAAAAAATATTAGATAAAGAGAAGTCTCATGGGGACAAGCAAAAGGATGTGAACCTAGATATGCTCTTTCCTGGACATTACCCACTTCCTCCCACACTCCCCAATAAAGTCAGGATAGGTTACAAATACCAGGTCACAATTCAATCCATTCTGAACACTCAAATGAAGTTATGACAAATCTCTAAAAGCCTCAAACATAACTCATTCTCTACTTCCTTCCATTTAATAAAATTGACAACCACTTATTTAGTAAAGTTATTTAAACTCCTGATGTGTGTTCGGCACTGTATCAGCCATTGAATACATAGCAGTGAATGGTCCATACAGCAGTGAACAGTCTATACAGCAGTATATATTTTTTGCCCTTATGATAAAAGACCTCATAAAGCCTGAATCTCTTCAAAGTTTTTGAGAAATTCAGCAAGGATTTTTTAACTTTTCTTTATCCTTTATGATAGAAAACTTGGTACCACTGATTAATAAATCCTTAAATCATAACACTGTATGTACATGATTTTAAGTATTTAAAGCTAAACATTTGAAAAAGTCAAATACTGTACATTCAATGAAGCAACACTAGAGAAGGAAATGGCAGCCCACTCCAGTGCTCTGACCTGGGAAATCCCATGGACAGAGGACCCTGGCAGGCTACAGGCCATGGGGCCACAAAGAGTTGGATATGACTGAGCCCCATGCACGCAGCTCCTACACGGGAGGGTGTAGAACGTGACTCAGCATGTTTATGCACAAAGAGCAACATAAGAAAGCTGCACACTGCATGCCTGCCGAGACAGGTTTTAGTGTTAACTGTCGTGGCACTTCACTGGAAATCAAAGTACAAAAAGGCAATATTGGGCACACAAAAAATGCCTGGTCCATAGGAGGTGCTCAATAAATTTTCTAGTTCAGTGAAAAAATAAGGCATGTATACCAGACAAGTTTTCCAAAAAAATGTCCTTGTCTCTATAGTAAGAAGACGGCAGATTAGGATTCTTAGAAGTAGCCAATGCTCCCCCTACTTGGTACTGGACAATAAAAACAAATAATCGTCTAATAATCTTCCTGTCATCATCATGTACTCTATTTCTTATTAGCAGGAATGAACATGTTAATGACTGGCCAAGGATCTCAAAGAACTCCATGCTTGATTTCAGGAACACTTGGCTGACCATCAGCTCCAGCAGCATAGGCCAAGTCAATCCCCTGTTACTGTATGAAAACCTTCTGCTCGAAAACAATACTGCCTGCAGAAGTCTTTGGTTTCAAGTACATTCAGCTCAGTCTAACGGTAGTAAGGGCAAATAAGTGAAGCCACACCTGTAAACTGGAGTCAGATTTTTAAAAGTTGCAATGACCACTACTTCACATTATCAGTTGGGTGCTTACCTGGGATAATAGGGAAAACAGAGCTGGAAGGTGCCACTAAATCCTTTACCAGAGATCTGTTCCATCCACCCATTCTTTTCACATCTCTGCAGGGTTTTCTTCAATAGATGCACTGGACAAAAATTCAGAAATGAAGAAAATATTTGTTTATTCGGATTTGATAATTCTCTCAACTACAATCTATTATACATTAATTTATTATGTACATTATCCTGTCACATCCAGTATTCTGGCCCCAAGAATTCCATGGACTGTATAGTTCATGGGACTGCACAGAGTTGGACATGAGTGAGCAACTTTCACATGCTAAATTAATCCTTTGTGGTCAAAGGTATTATTAACTGAGTTACTAAATTACTATTAAGTGCCCATAAATTTGGCAAGAATTAATTATAAAGGGATGAGACTTCAGAGACCATTGTGTCAAATTCCTCACTGCACAAAGTGAAACAGCAGCCTAAGAGACTAATGACCTGCCCTACAGCTGCACATAAATGGGTAACTGTTGACTTAAAACTCAACTTCTATTTCTATTTATTTAAATATCTACCGAGTGCCTGCAAGTACTGATAAGCACTTAGGACAATGTCTATAAACTTAAACCATATAGCGCATGAATCAGCAAATAGTTACAAAACAGTATCATGGATCCTAAAGGCCTCACCAGTCCTCACCTTTTACACAAAATCACAAAGCATTCCTTCATAACATTAAAAAATACATATTGCATATGTTAAAAGTCAACAGTAAGACCTCAAAATTAAGTGTTTCATTTAAAACAATATATTCTAGTCTGCATTTTCTGCTACTTAAATTTTCATGTTCCTCACCCTACACCATTGTGCCTACTCCCATAGTTTAGTGAGGAAATATATCTCACTAATCCATAAATGATAATGCTGCTACAGCAAGGTTTCTAACTCAATCATCGCCTGACAGGGCAAATATGTCTACTAAAAAGTATTTTCTGTATAGGGGTTAAGTCAGTAACAAATCACATAAGTATTTTAACCTACTGGTTTGGTTTCAGGCTGACAAAAGATGCTTTGGTAAACATTCAGAAGAAGGTAAAAATATACTAGAGAGTTTTTTTTTGGCCATGCCACATGGACTGTGGGAAAACCACATCCCCTGCATTGGAAGCTCAAAATCTTAACCATTGTACTGCTGGGAAGTCCTACTTGAGAGGTGTTTTGAACCTAGAAATTTACTATTACAATAAAAATTAGCATAAAAAACCTTTATAATAAAGTGAAATCAAATTCTAATCCTAAGCAGACACTATAAAAAGGGTAAGTCTTGAGTACGTTTGTCTTTTTGTAAATAGTAAATTTACAAAAAGTTCTCTCTTGGTTTTCAGTCAATAGCTATGCTCTTTCATTAACAGCATGATGTCTAAGGATAATCCCACAAGATAACTTCCGCCACCTTCCCTGGGTCCCCACTGAACCTGCTCAACTCTGAGTCTTACTTTGATAGTTAGAATTGGTCCCTGGGTGGTTCTCCAGGACATACTTCTTCAGGGCGGTGGTGGAACAGGTCTTCGGCTCATTCATGGCAGCAATGGCAGACAAGATTGCATATTCCATCAGGCTTCCACCAAGTAGGGGTTTCTCCCCTGATTTCTTCAGCTGTTTTCCAAGGAGGAAGAGAAAAGCATCAAGACAACACTCTCCCAAAGCAGCTCAAGACAAGACTCCTCTGCACCAGGTGGGTCGGAGTTCCTGCATTAGCACAGATATGTTTTACAATAAATTGTCAGGTTAGGGACTTTCTCTTCCCACTCATTAGGTATTCAATCTAACTGAGGAGTCCCAACCCTCCTGTGGATATTTTCTTCTTCTATCTATCCCTCCATCCAACTGAAAATAGCAAAAGCCAACCTAACCCAAAGAGAATGACAGCTCTACTCCAAAAAGGAGGTTAACTGGTTATGTCCCTGACAAATTAACATTTTTGAGACTACTTCCTTTTTTCTGAACTTGAAAAATGTGAGCATTTACAAAAATAATAGTCTTTTTAATCTTGTAAGGAAAACAGCAAACAGTCTGACACATATCTGGAGTGTAACAGAAAATTATACAGCATATTTCAAGGACAAAAGGCACCACTGCCAACAAAGGTGGCACCAGTAAGCAGAAAGGTTAAAGAACAAACTGAGGTATGGTCTACAACAGTGCTCCTCAAAAGAAAGGTCCAAAACCCCCAAAGGGCTCCTGAGGCCCTTTCGGAGGATCTGCAAGGCTAAAACTGTTTTCATAATAGTACTAAGATGGGTTTGTCTTTTTCACTGTGACAACATTTGCACTGATGGTGGAAAAACAATGACTAAAGCTGCTATTACTTTACTACAAATCATGGTGGAGGTGCAGAAATGTACTAGTAGTTAGTGTGTTTTTTACTACTATATACTTAAGAAAAATAAAAGCTAGTTTCACATAGGAATGTCTTTGATATAAAAATGATTTTATTAAATCTCAATCCAACATGTCTTTTTGATACTCTATGGGGCAAAATGAGAAGAATGTATAAGGCATGCCAGCTGCATGTGGAGGGATGGTGATAGTTTCAAGGAAAATCACCTAGTGATTGAGTTCTGAGCGGAATCAGCTCCCTTTTTCATGGAATACCCTCCTTACTTGAAGGAACAATTAGTAGATAATCTATGGTCATCCAGACTTGGGTATCTGGCAGACATTTTCTTGAAAATGAATTAAGGAAGCCTATCAACTCAAGGAAAACAACTAACAGTATTTGTTACCAAATGATAAATTTAACTTTTCAAGAGATAAATTGTGGAAAATCTGCACCTACCATTATGAGCACAATAATTTCCCAATACTTAAATGTTGTGATGAGACCAGTAGATGATATTAATGAATATAATTTTTGTTATTTTTGATGAAATATGTCAACATTTAAAAAATTTGCATGATTCAGTGAACTACTATTTTTCAAACGACTGTGTTATAAAATTACACTCAAAGTTCAAAAATTGCACTCAAAGTTCAAGACAGACCAAAGAATTTAAGGTTACAGAGTACAAGGAGCTCACTAATATGGTTTCAGGCTTCACACGGCAACTTTAATGTAATTTAAGAAATACCACAAGATCAAGTAACATACTATATTAACAGAATTAAGGACAAAAAGCATATGATCATCTCAAGAGTTTTAGAACATGTGAGAAATCCAACAACCATTCATCATAAACTTCCAACAAATTAGTAACAGAACTTTCTCAATCTGATAATAGGCATTTATGAAAAATCTACAGCTTTAATGGTAAAAAAAATGAATGTTTTCCCTTTAAGATGGGTAACAAGACAAAGACATCTATTCTCATCACTATAGTAGATGTTCTATCCAGTGCACAGGGATGGGGGGGGGGCGCCCCCCAAGACATCCAGATTGGAAACAAAGAAGTAAAATGGTCTTTGTTTGCAGATGACATTATCCTGTATGTAGAAAATCCTAGGGAATCCACCCCCAAAGTCCCAAGGAACCTACAAAAAATTCTAAACTAGTAAATGAGTTCAGCAGATTGCAGGATATAAGAACAATAGACAAACCAAATGTATTTCTATTGGACAGCAGTGAGCACTCTGAAAAATGAAAATAAAGTTCCATTCACAATAGCATGGAAAAAGAATGAAAAATGTTTAGGAATAAATTTAACAAAAGAAATGTAAGATCTATACACTGAAAACAAGCAGTGCTGAGAGAAGTTAAAGATCTAAATAAACGATGAGAAAATGCTTGTCCCTGGATTGGAAAACTCAACATTGGAAAGGCAGTGATTCCTTCTGGATTGATCGATAGGTTCAATGCAATTTCTACCAAAACCTCAGGTGGATTTTTGTGATGAGTGAACTGTAAAAACCATACGGAAATGCACAAGACCCAGAGCAGTCAAAGCAATTTTGAAAAAGAAAAGGTTAAGAGAGGATTTATATTTCCCAATTTCAAAACTTACCATAAAACTACAGTCATCAAGATAGTGTGATCCTGACATGAAGATTCACATACAGATCAATGGAACAGAACTGAAGAGTCCATAAAAAAACCCTTACACTCATGGGTCAATTACGTTTTGATAAGAGTGCCAAGGCAATTCAACAAGGAAGGGACAGTCTTTTCAATAAGTGGTGTTGGGACAACTGGATGTCCACATGCAGAAACATGAATTTATATGCTTAGCACATATCATAAATGGATCACAGCTCTACATGTAAGAGTTAAAACCATAAACTCTCAAAAGGTAAGTAAAACTTGGTTTCAAGCCAGGCAATGATTAGATAAGTCATCAACAACCATTAACTTAGAAAAATGATCAACTGGATTTTACCAAAATTAAACACTTTTGTGCTTCAAAAGACACCATTAAGAAAGTGAAACCATGGGTCACTGAGTAGGATAAAATATTTGCAAATCATGTATCTGAAGAGGAACTTGTATCTAGTTATATAACTCTTATATAGGGCCTTAAATGGGGCTTCCCTGGTCTCTCAGAGAGTAAAGAATCTGCTTGCAATGCAGGAGACCTGAGTTCAATTCCTGGATTGGGACGATCCCCTGGAGAAGGGAATGGCAACCCACTCCCATGGACAGAGGAGCCTGGCAGGCTACAGTCCATGGGGTCACAAGAGCTGGACACAACTGGGCAACCAACAGTTTGACTTTCACATATAACTCTTATAATAAGACAAATAGCTCAATACTAAAAATAAGCAAAGGATGTGAAGAGACATTTTACCAAAGAAGATAAATAAATGTCCAATAAATCCAAGAAAAAATGGTCAACATCAACAGTCTTATGGAAATGCAAACTAAAACTATAATGAGAAACCGCTCTGTATCTACTAGTATGGGTATAATTTTAAAAAAAGACAGTAAGAGAGTTGGCAAAGATAAGGAGAAGCTGGAACTCTTATACACACACTGCTGGTAGGAATGAAAAATGATGCAGCCACTCTGGCAGTTTCTTAAAATAAATTTACCATGTAGTCCAGGCAGTCCACACTCCTACTTTACCACAAGGGAAACAGAAACATATACCCACACAAAGATCTGGACATAACTGTTCACAGGCAGTATTAATCACAATAGCTAAAAAGCAGAATAACTCAACTTGTGAATGGATAAAGTATGTCAGATTATAGAATACTATTTGCCAATGAAAGGAATGGAAGTATTGATTTCTGCTGCAACATGGATAAAACAAAAAAGTATTGTGCTCAGTCAAAGAAGAGCACATACTGCATGATTCTATCTGTGTGAAGGTGTAAGGAGGTGAATCTACACAGGAAGGAGAGATGAGTAGGCTGGATAGGGATGAGAAGAGAGTGATACAAATGGGCGCAGGAGTTTTTTGGGGTGATGGAAATGCTCTAAAACTGGACTGCAGTGATAGGTGTACAACACTGTAAATTTACTAAATTTTACTGAATCAAATTGTAATGTAAAATGATTATATCTTATAGTACACAAATCATACTTCAATGAAGCTATTACAAAAAAACTATCATTTGTTGAGCATTGGTATACTATCAAAGAATAGTATTGACTTCTGAAAATTACCCTAATTACTCATTTAAGTACTCAGTGTGAGCTGGATTTTCTTCATAGACGTAACCCCAAATATATTAAAAACAGATGCTAGCTGTCTTCTATTAAGCTGACAATAAAGACTCTCGTAAAAATGTTAACAAATAGTAACCTTCCTCTCATTACGGGAAATGCAGTTTTCATAAAAAGGGTTATGTCAACACGTAACAGGTTTATTACTTTAGAAAAGAATAAATAACTAAAAAGGTCCTCAGTTATATAATTTCTAGTATGGTAAATATTAATATGTATAAGCCACATAAACACAAGCTCTTGGGGTCCTCAATAAATTAGAGTATAAGGAGGTCCTGAAACCAAAACTTTTGAGAACTACTTCTCTACAACCAACCCTTTGAGCCTCTAACCTGGAATGTTCCAGAAGCACCTTTGCCAGTTATTTGTTCTAACTGGCCCCTCTCTACTGCTCTCTGCAGAGCATTCTTCAACAGCTGAGGCCTGCAGAGAAAACAGAAAACAGCGATTAATACATCAATGAAGCAAAGATTTGAAAAAAAGCAGATCCAGGGTCATTCTAAACAACTAAAGTTCTATTCCTATTACACGTGTGGTACTTTGTTAAAATGAACAATAAAATAATAAGTTGTTGGCACTCTTAATAAGTGGTATTCTTTTGTTCAAGCAATAAGCTAAATTATTACAGAACCAGGTACCATACAGAACTATGTAGTATATAGTGGAAGCAAAACTTTTGAGAGCTACCTCTCTAAAACCAAGCCTATGGAACCAATTTCCCACTTGTCAGGGCACTCCAAAAATCTCTTTATTACCATCAGTTCAGTTTAGTCAGACAATAACAACACAACTTTGTAATCAAGCAAAGAAAGAGTATCTATAGTCCCATCTAATTCTGACATTCTCTTGAGGCAAAACTCCTAGATCTAAAATACACGCGCGTGGACACACATACACATGTATATACACATCAACAAAACTGGAGTCATTTTTTTGCAATCCAGTTATCTAAAGTCAGCCTAATAAAATATAATTCTCTGAGAAAGAAAATAGTTTTTTTTTTTTAAGCATAGTATCTCTGCCTTTAAAGGGCTGTCGTTTAAAAACACACACACACACACACAAACCCAGGTCATCAAAATCAAATGGCAAGCATGAGGAAACTGAATTTCATTAAAAACATAAGAATAAAGTGTTGAAGCAAAAGCTGCTCTGTCAAGGGGCAATGGTCTGAGTGGTGGGTGGAGAATCTCAGGTGCAGGGAGAAATCAGTCAGGTTGATTTAGGCTTAAAGGGGTCTGCGGTACACGACAGGACAAAACAAAAAGCTACAATCCAGGCTAATGACAAGACATCCAAAGAAACAGCTAGTTGAAACCCAAAAGGTTAGTGATGTGTTTTGCCACACGTGCGCAAAATTACTAGAATAGCATTCAACCAGCAGAAAATCGTGAGACTTATTTGAAACTGATTACTTGATAAGTTAAATTGAGATCAACAACTTGGCAGCCCACTAAGGAGCAGAATAATGAGGGTCAAACTATTAGCACTTGATGTCCTTTACTGAGCTTCAATACTTTTCTTTAGAGAAGAAATTTTAAATTTTTAATCAATAAACATTACAGGCTGAGTTGACACTCAAATTATTGACTACATTATCCATATGATTGGAGAGGAAAAGTAGAGATCTCATGTTTTAATTAATAGGATGCTAAAGAAGAGAAACCATGGGGCTTTCTTGGTGGTCCAGTGATTAAGACTCCAGCTTCCAATGCAGGGAGCACAGGTTTGATCCCTGGTTGGGGAACTAAGATCAAACATGCTGTGCAGTTTGGCAAAAAAAAAAAAAAAGAGTAGAAATCATACTAAGAAATCATGTACACTGTGACACTCGAAATAAAGAAGCTCCCTCCCCGCCAAATCACAACCAAAACCTCTCTAACCCAGTGCTGTTCCACTCAGGACAAATACGATTCATGTCACAACCCAAAACATACTCAGAGCATTCATCCCATAAATATTTACTGAGCATTTATTATGGTTATGCAGGATTTAACACTTAGATCCAGTCACTAAACTTAAAGAATTTAAGAAATGATGAAAATGTAATAATTATGGCAAAGAATTACACGGGTCAGGGTTGAAGTATGTGCACAGAGCTTTGGGAACACAATCGAAGGAATGATTTAACTGTCAAATGATTTTTCTCTTAGTTGCTCTGTAAGTTAGATTCCAACAGAGGATTACACAGCTTGAGTAAAACACTGAAACCCTAGACTCTTATATCAAATAACTCATCTGAGAAGAATCTTAACCAAGGTTCAAATGCTCTAGGAAATGAGTTATCAGTTAAACTGGTTCCCTTTTGTTTCCTCAGCAATACCAAGCATTACTCTGCTATATACCTCACCCTGGGCCTTTAGAGTCTCAAGAGTTCTCTCTCTCACGCCTGCCTGCAGGTAAGCCATGCTTATATTAAGTGATGCCAAACTTCTCAGGCCCTCACTCTCATCACTGCTGCAACCTTAGTACAAGCCACCACGGCCTCCCTCCTGGGCACTGTGTTGCTGTGTCTCCACAGTGCATGCCACTATGGGTCACTATATCTATAAAGGCCTCTTTTATTACGTTACTCAACCGACAGGTGTCAGCTTCAGAGTCTCTCAAGGCCTGGTCCCACCTCTTGTTAGTCTAGAGCCAGTCAGACACAGGCTTCCTTCCGTTCCCAAAAAAGAACGTCAATTCTTGCTGCTAAATTTTCTCATGAGGCTCCTTTAAGAACGCCTGCACCACTCCACCAACCGATCTGAATTCTACATTCTTCTAGAGCCATCTCAGTGGGATGGGGCACAACTGGGTGGGGGCCATTCAAGTCCCATCTCGGTAACTTACTGTTAATTGCCAGGCACAACCCCCTTTTCCAAAAAATTGTACAAGATATATAGATCACATTTTGTATATATGATGGTGCTAAGTGTTACTCTAAACGTTTTACATGTGTAGAATAAACAAGAGACAACAACCACCCAAAGAAATAGGTACTGCTACTGCCCACACTTTACAGAAAACTAACCAAACTGATCACACGGACGGCAGCCTTGTCTAACTGACTGAAACTATGAGCCATGCCATGTAGTAAAAGACGCCTGCTCCTCGGAAGAAAAGCTGTGACCAACCTAGACAGCATATTAAAAAGCAAGAGACATTACTTTGCTGACAAAGGTCCATTTAGGTAGTCAAAGCTATGGCTTTTCCAGTAGTCATGTAGGGATGTGAGAGAATTGGGCCATAGAGAAAGCTGAGCTCTGAAGAATCGATGCTTTTGAATTGTGGTGTTGGAGAAGACTCTTGAGAGTCCCTTGGACTGAAAGGAGATCAAACCAGTCAATCCTAAAGGAAATCAATCCAGAATATCCACTGGAAGGACGTATACTGAAACTCCCAATACTTTGGGCACCGGATGTAAGAACTGACTCACTGGAAAAGACCGATGCTGGGAAAGATTGAAGGCAGGAGGAGACAGGGACAGCAGGGAATGAGATGGTTGGATGGCATCACTGACTCGATGGACATGAGTTTGAGCAAGCGCTAGGAGTTGGTGATGGACAGGGACGCCTTGCATGCTGCAATCCATGGGTTGCAAAGAGTTGGACACGACTGAGCAACTGAACTAAACTGCTCATACTTTACTGAAGAGGAAAAGTTAAGTGACAGAAAAATTAAGTCACTTCTTCAGGATCAGTCAGGCAGTGCAAGAACCAGATTATAAACATGGGCAGTCTGACTTCAGCTTCTGCATTTTTACTATGCTAGGCCTGCACTTTCAGTATGTTAATGAACTGTCCAGAATAGTGGAAAAAACAAGGTCATAACCAAAAAATGAAATACAGTTCTGCTTTCACTAGTGAACAGCCAGGTAACCCAGGGTAAGACTTTTATCAGCAAAATTGAGGTAGGAATACATATTTCTTAAGTCTATTTTGAAAATTACAGAAAACAATGTAAACAGAAGTGGTCTTTTTTAAACAGTTTTTAAAGAAGTGCCCACTTTTATTTATTTCAATTATTTGGACATGCCATGAGGCATGTCAAATCTTAGTTCCCTGACCAGGGATCAAACCCATGCCCCGTGCTTGCCGTGGGAGCCCAGAGTCTTAACCATTGGACCTCCAGGGAAATCCCTGAAAGTGTTTTCAAAAGCCCTGTACAAATTTAAGGAGCTGTTTATATCAAGGTCTTGTTTTTGTTTTTTGATTTTTTAAAAATAAGATGATTAAACAAGTCTACACTGAGAAATAAGAAAGCAATGCACAGAGTGAATAGAAATTAAGGGAGAGAGCAGTTCTGAGTGTCAGGAATCCTGTAAACAAAAGAGTTATATCAATCTGTTAGATCAATTTTCTAAAAATGAATATGACAGAGTTACACCATACACAGGTTTAGATATTAAGATTTTATTTCTAATGTCATATGGCCGAGTGAGTGAGTGAGTGAAGTCACTCAGTCGTGTCTGACTCTTTGCGACCCCGTGGACTGTCGCCCACCAAGCTCCTCTGTCCATGGGATTCTCCAGGCAAGAATACTGGAGTGGGGTGCCATTTCCTTCTCCAGGGGATCTTCCCAACCCAGGTATTGAACCCAGGTCTCCCGCATTGCAGGCAGATGCTTTAACCTCTGAGCCACCAGCCAAATTACCTTTGAAAAACACCTTCTCAGGGGCCAACCAAAAGCCCATGTAAAGCTAACATATCTAGTTTTTCTGTAGGGTTTCAAAAAAATTCGTTGTTAAAAAAAAGAGGTGACTTACATGTTTAAGTCATCTTAAGTCATTTTAAACATCGGAATCATATTTAGTATGGTGTGACGCTCATACCGTAAGAATAATGTTGGAATTTGTGTTTTCAGTTGCTCAGTCATGTCCGACTCTTTCCAACCCCAAGGACTGTAGCCCGCCAGCCTTGTCTGTCCATAGGATTGTCCAGGTAAGAAAGCTGGAATGGGCTGCCATTTACTCCTCCAGGGGATCCTCCTGACCCAAGGATCAAACCTGTGTCTCCTACACTGGCAGGCAGATTCTATACCACTGAGCTATCCGAGAAGTCCTATGTTGGAATTTAGAATAATGACACTAACATTAGCTATTCTAACTGGTTAATATGTACGAAGGTTCCTAACAATCCTTGAGTTGTACACACTGTTTATCAATGAGGAAACCAAAACACAAAGGAGTAACTTTTTCAGAGATATAAAGCTAGAAAATGACAGCCTCAGGATTTAAACAAAGGTGTCTGGTTCCAAAGTCTGTGCTCTTTACCACAATGCTCTACAACCTCCAATACATGGTAGCAGAAATTCATGTCTCATTTCATATGCTCCAGGGCATACATTTCTTGAGTGAGATGGCCAGGTAAAGGGCATGTATCAGCTCACTCATTCAACTTACATTTATTGAGCACATACTCTGAGCTAAGCTTGGGGAAAACAGAGGTCAACAATTTAAAAAACCTGGCCTTCAGGAATCTGACATTTTAATGGGGGTAAGCATGTGATTTTTTCACAAAAAGAGTAAATAAATAGTATACTAGAACAGGATGAATGCTGTGGAGAAAAATAAGGCAGAGGTAGAATTCTCCACTCTGGGAGAGGGAAAAGGTTGCGAACGTAAGTTAAGTGGTCCCATCAACCAAATGCAATGGGTGGACCATGTGTGGATATTGACTTGACTTGAAAAAATAAACCATAAAATAAGTCATTTTGGAGATAAGACAACTGAGCACATTTGAACATGGTCTGGGTACCAGATAATGTTTAAGGAATTATAACTTAGTTCAGAATTATGTTAGTATCATGATTATGTTCTCTCTACATTTATGGGTATATTTGAAAACTTCCAAAATAAAATGTTTAAAAATAGTAAGATAGTCAATGCAAGCATGTGGAGTCTTACTCCAAGTTTTTAGAGTAAACACTTAAAGGAAGAGAAAGAATAAAGTGGATTACTGCAGAAAACCACCCAGGCACAGGGAACAGCAAGTATGAAGTCTCTGAAGCCAGTAGGGCAGAGAAGGGGAGTACGATGAGGTCGGAGACGCAATGTAAATGTAGCGTGGGCCATTTTAAGACTCCACCTTTAAACTATTTAACTGTGAGGCGGTTGAGAAGCCACTGGAAGGTTTGAGTAGCAAGATGGTATCACCTAACTTACACTTAAAAAGTCTCACTCTCATAGCTATGTTAACAACAGACTGAAAGGGAGGGAGTACAGGAAAAGCAGGAAGCTACTGCTCTAACACAGGTAAGAGATGATGGTGGGCTTAGCAAAGAGTGACAATAGTGGAGGTAATGAAAAGGGGTCTGAGAGACCAGTATACACCCAAGGTTTTTGACTTCAGAAGCTGGGAAGACGTTATTGCCATTAACTGAGATGCAGGAGGTATGGGAAGTGCAGAGACTTTCTGGTGGCACAGGAGGGACAGGGCTGGGGAAGAGGGGGATCATGAGTCTGGTTTTGGACACATCCAGTCAGACATACAAGTGGTGATAGCCAATAGGTATTTGTATAAATAAATGGGGGCCAGATTTATGTATCTATACACTAGTACTGTACAGGTGGTATTTAAAGCTTTGAGAATGAAAGAATTATCCACTGCAGGCATCATACAATGCCTATTAATCTCGAAGTTGTATCTGAGGGGCATAATCAGGGTTCTAAGAATGACAGGAAGCCTAAGGTCTAACCGTGGGACACTCAGACACTAAGGAGGCAGGTGGGAAATCTGGAATCCTTAGGAGACTGACAAAGAATGAGAGGAAAAATGCAGAGAAAGATGCAGTGTTCTGAAAAGCAAGTGAAGGAAGTGTTTCGTGTAGATGGGAGCCATCAACTGGGTCAAATGCTGGTACAGAGACGTGACCAGCAAGTAAGTATGTCAAGGACCATGAACTGATTACTTCTACGATTCCCATTTCTTTGGTACTTTATGGATGGTCCTAGAGATTCTCATACTGAGTGAAATAAGACAGACAAAGACTAACTGGCCCCTCTGAAGACCACTGAATGCTTTTCTGAACATGTGGCTTCTGAGTTGAAACCCCAACAATTCTAATTCTATACCTCAGTAATCCAAGGTAAACACTGGTACTAAACTGTAACAGGACAATGTGCACCCAGTACAAAGACTGTCTATCGAAAAGACTCTGGATTACAAACACAATTTCCCAGAAGTCAACACAGACCTTACACAAACATTCAAAACATAAACCCAGGGAATTACAAATTTAAACAAATTAATGTGTCTGCACGAATCCACAAGGACATGTGACAATCTAAATAATCAGTCTAATAATGAAAATAAAAACAAAAATAAATGGTACCTAATTAAACTTAAAAGCTTTTGCACAGCAAAGGAAACCATAAACAAAATGGGAAGAAAACCCTCAGAATGTGAAAAAATATTTGCAAAGAAAGCAACTGACAAGGGATTAACCTCCAAAATACACAAACAGCTCATGCAGTTCAATACAAAAAAAAAAAAAAATCAAAAAATGAATGGAAGATCTAAATAGACATTCCTGCAAAGACGACATATAGGTAACCAACCACCTATATGTTACCTGTGAAAAAATGCTCAACATTATTATTAGAGAAATGAAAATCAAAACTACAACGAGTTAACACCTTACTCTAGTCAGAATGGGCATCATCAAAAAAACTACAAACAATAAATGCTGGAGAGGGTATGGAGAAAAAGGAACCCTCCTACACTGTTGGTGGAAATGTAAACTGATACAGCCTCTACGGAGAACAGTATGGAGGTTTGTTCCTTAAAAAACTGAAAACAGAGCTACAATATAACCAAGCAATCCCACTTCTGGGGATGTATCTGCAGAACATAGCAACTGGAAAAGACCCATCTACCTCAGCGTTCACTCCAGCACTATTCACAACAGCCAAGACATGGCAGCACCCTAAAGGTCTAGCAACAGAGGAACGGATAAAGATGTGGTACATGTGTACAATGAGATATTCTTCAGCCATAACAAAGAACAAAATGACGCCATTTGCAGCAATATGGATGGACCTAGAGATTCTCATACTGAGTGAAGTAAGACAAACACAAATATATGGTTATCACTTATGTGTGGAATTTAAAAAAAGGTTATAAATCAACTTACCAATCAAAACTGCAACAGTTACAGAGTAGAAAATAAACTTATAGTGGGGGGGGCATAAATTGGAAGAATGGGATTGACATATACACACTACTATATATAAAATACATAACTAATAAGGACCTGTTGTATAACACAGAGAACTCTTTGTAATGGCCTACATGGCAAACTGAAGGGGAGAAATTGGAAACAGTGAAATTTTCTTGGGCTCCAAAATCACTATGGTGACTGCAGCCATGAAATTCAAAGACACTTGCGCCTTGGAAGGAAAGCTATGACAAATCTAGATAGCATGTTAAAAAGCAGAGACATTACTTTGTTGGCAAAGGTCCGTCTAGTCAAAGTTATGGTTTTTCTGTTAGTCATGAACAGATGTGAGAGTTGGACCATAAAGAAGGCTGAGCGCCAAAGAACAGATGCTTTCAAACTGTGTTGTTGGAGAAGACTCTTGACAGTCCCCTGGACAGCAAGGAGATCAAACCAGTCAATCCTAAAGGAAATCAGTCCTGAATATTCACTGGAAGGACTGATGCTAACACTGATGCTCCAATACTTTGGCCACCTGACGAAAGAGCCAACTCACTGGAAAAGACCCTGATGTTGGGAAAGATTGAGGGCAAGAGGACGAGGGGGCGTCAGAGGATAAAATGGTTAGACAGTATCACTGACTCAATGGACATCAATCTGAGCAAACTCCCAGAGACAGTGAAGGACTTTGGCGTGCTGCAGTCCATGGGGTTGCCAAGAGTTGGACATGACTTAGCAAAAGAACAACAACACAACAGATTTAAGTTTGCTGTACCTCTGAAACGAACACAAACATTGTAAATCAATTATACCCCAATCAAAATCTTAAAAAAGATCTGGAGTTATTAAATTTTCCAAACAGTGGTGACATTACAGTGGCAGTTTTTTAACAAATGAATTACTATAAAAATTCTCTCAGAGTTTTACCTTAAATGTTTGAATGATAAAGACATTATGCTATTTCTATGTAGAAGTGCTACAGAAGCCTGAATTCTCCTATATTCTCGATTATAACTCTAAATAAAAAATAATGAGCTACCAACCAGTTCATTCTCGTCAGCATGGCTACTGTCAAAAAACAAAAACAAACAAACAAAAAAACATCAGAAAATAAGTGTTGGTGAGGATATGGAGAAATCAAAACTCCTATGGCTTGATGGTGGGAATGTAAAATGGTAATAGTCACTGTGGAGAATGGTGTGGTAGTTCTTCACAAAATTAAAAATAGGATTATCATATCATCCAGAAATTCCACTTCTGGGTATTTGAAAACAGGGTCTCAAAGAGATATTAATATACCAAGGTTAACAGCAGCATTATTTCACAACAGTTAAAAATATGAAAGCAACCCAAATGTCCAATGACAGATGAATGGGTGACAAAATGTAGAGAGAGACAGAGAGAGGGAGAAAGAGAGGGAGGGAGGGAAGGAGGGAGAGAGAGAGGGAGAAAGAGAGAGAGAGAGAGAGTGTGTGTGTGTGTGTGTGTGTACGTACGCACACACACAAATATTCATTCTTAAAAAGAAATTCTGACACATGCAGCAATACAGCTGAACTTTTAAGGGCGTTATGGTAAGTGAAATAAGCCAGCTACAAAATTACTGTATGCTTCTATTTATACGAGGTAGTGCCTACAGCAGTCAAAAACCAGAGACGGAAAGTAGAATGGCGGTGGCCAGGGGTGCGGGCTAAGGGGGGACAAGGAGTTCTTGTTCACTGGGGACAGAGTCGCAGCTCTGTAAGACTGAAGAGAACGCTGGAGACGGGTGCTGCACTGGTAGCACATTATTAAAGTGTTTAAGAGCACTCAACACTGTGCTCTTAAAAATGGCTGACAAGGTCTACTTTACATATTATGTGTATTTTATCACAATAAAAAAGTGAAAAAATTTAATAATAAGCAGCTGAAAGGACACGGATTAATAATGCCGAATATTCTAGCAGTTGACCATGAAAAGTTACTCTATGGCAGTCTTATGAAGGTCAACATGTGGCTTGAGTTTCAAAAAGAAACTACATATGGAGTATGAAAAGGAAAATATCACAGGACAAAAAAAAGAAACCCACAAATAGCTCACCTAGAAGTAATCTTAAATGAATATTTAATCTCTCTCCTTTTTCATGAAAAAGGGGCTAAGGAAGTAACACAGACATGTGTGCTTTAAAGCCCAGGCCTCTGGCTTTTACCTGATGTCCACTCTAAGTTTGGGATAATACTGAGACACATATTTCCTGATGAGACTGTAGGAAGCTTCTTTAGGTTCACAAAGGCGAGTAAAGGCCAGTGGGAGGATATCCTCCAGTTTTACTTGTGGTTCTGGATCCACTGCAGAGCTCCTGTTCTGAAATGTAATATCAAAATGATCATCATTACAGGTTTCTGTTCTATTGCTTCTATATTCAACGCAAGGGCTTTCCTTAGCTGACTGCCAAATCAACTAGCCAAAAGAAAAACTAACCCTTTTTAGCACATTCAAACAAATCACAGCACCATGGTGTAATGCCACTTGCGTGGCGATTTCTTTGAGGTAAAAATTTCAAACTGGGACAGTTAAATATATATAAAACTGTAAAAACAAAAAGGTAGAGGAACAGTCATGATTTCAATCACTGACTCAGAGCAAATACTGCATATTTCACAGTTATTGTATACCCTCTATACAACTTTCCATAAATGAATGTATGTGTCTGGGGGAAGGGTAGGGTAGTTAGTACCTACACTAAAGAAAAACTGCCTCGAGGTATAGTACTTTTAGGATCTAATGTTGGGTAAAAATGTACTTGTATGCCTCTTCTAGTTTAAAAGTTATTTCACAAAAAGGCAAAAAACTGTAACTCATATAGCTGCCCGTGACTCAATATAGGGCAGTTAGACGCACAGCCTCTGGCTAAACGATGAGCATTAAATGACTATAACCTCTCCAGGCCTGCACAGAAATGCCGCTCCCTGACCAGTGCAAAGGAAACTCTCAGTAAACGCTGCATCGCTTAGCAGCATTACAGCGCTTGAGCAAACTGGTACAGACTTCTTACCTTTCTGTTTCTGGATTTCTGAGGTGTTTTTCTCGATTTCTGGACCACAACAAAACTCCCAGAAGCACCTTTTCCTTTTACCTAAAATAAATTAACTTTAGTTGCAATAACCAGTATTTTTACTTTAAATGATTCTGGTACTCATATTGGTAACTTTAACCAGACTAAATTACAGGACATGGTAATGTAAGAACTAATGTAATGTGCTGTTAAACTCTTCAGAGAAAAAAGAGTGGATGAGTCAAAAGACTTGGATTGAACACTATGGTATCATCTAGCTATTCAATACTAGACAACTCATAAACCCTCTCAGCTTTTGTTTCCTCATCTACAAATTTGGGGAAGAATGAAAAATGCTATTGTGACAGCAGGTTAAACAGTCTACTACAAGCTTTCAAAAAAAAAAAAGTTCCATGGAAGGAAGGGACACAATCTTTTCGGAAAATGAGAAAACCTCTACCTTAAAAGGAAGACAGTTCCTTGGCAAAAGTTCAGAGCCTACTTAATCTCAGGCCACAGTGCTTCCCACAGTTTGTCCATTAGAGATTATTACTGCATAAGGGAAAAGTTATCTAATTTTAGACACTGCACATGATAATACGTGCAAGTCTTACCACATGTTTCCACAGTTTACAAATCACTGTCATAGAACTTCAGGTTAACCTGAGTCTTCCACTTTGGTTTTACCGACACCACTGGGAATACAGCAATCAAATGCTTTCAGTCTATAAACTTGTTGAAGCATCAAACTGAGGGCCAGCCTATGAAGCAAAATAGGTCACAAACTATATCTTCATGAAGATAAACATGAAGCTAGCTCATAAACTCTGCTGACATACATACACTATGATACAGGTCTCTGGTTCTAATTATATTGGTTAGATAATTCTTTTTATGCAATGGTTACTATAAAGGCTATTTAAACATTAGATTTACAACATTTGAGAAAGCTGGAATATAAGCTCCACAGCAGGAAACTGTTTTCCTCACTGATGGACCTCCAAGCACCTGGTACACAGGAGACAACTCAATAACATATTTGTGAAATTAAGTACTCATTGAAAGTTCCTAAGAGTTTAAATGGCTGAGGGGCAATCAAACCATGCAGAAAGGTTCAGAAAAAAGGCAACAGGGCTCTGGGACTGCAGTGAACTAGATCCTCAGAACCATCTTTGCTGCTACCACGGGACCTCAGGAGTTACTTCATCCCTCTGGGCTTCTGAAGAATGTGTAGACAAGAAAGTTCATTCTGGCATTAGAGTGTCATGATCTTAAGTAATGTGGAGTTTTTTTTTAAAAAAAAAAAAAACAAAACTGAGGTACAGGCGATTTACAATATTGTATTGTACAGTTTCAGGTACATAACAGTGATTTATATTTTTACAGATTAAACTCAATTTAAAATTATTGTAAATATTGACTATATTCATTATGATATACAAAGCATCCTCAAAACTCTAAGTAGTGCTTTGATATACTATGCAAACTTAATATGGATTTATGCCTGAAATCAATATTGGTTTTAGTATTATTCTCAATTTACTCAAGTTTTGATGCTTCCAAAAGGTTTAACAGATTTAGATACTAGTAAGTTAAGGTAAACCTATTTACAAAGCTTATTTATGATGATCACCAGTCTAGTCACAGAAATTAGGTTTTAAAACTAACAAACCTAAGACAAGAACAATGATCTTTTTTGGTGCTGCAACAACAGGTTAGCTCAACCCCACTTCTCACCTTTAGCACGACATAATCTTAAGCACAAGCAGCCCCCAAAGGAAATCCAATTAAAGTACAGGCAGGGGTTTTCCCTTGTGGTCCAGTGGCTGAGACTCTCTGCTCCCAGTGCACGGGATCCAGGCTTAATTCCTGGTCAAAGAACTGGATCCCACATGCCTCAACTAAATATCCTGCATGTCACAACTAAGATGTGTTACAGCCAGATAAATAAATACTTAAAAAAAAAAATTGTACAGGCAGCTAGAAAAAATTTGCACTATCATATTGCTTCTGTTCTTTAGAATACTTATTAAAGCTAATTGGCACCAGTGACTTTGTAAAACCAGGTTAAGCATAAGATCTTCATCATTATGTCAACTTATTTTAACTAACTCACAAAGCACAAAAAGCCTAAATGTTACTATATATGGATTTATAGCTAATATATGCTTATTACAAATAACCATTTAATACCTGTTTGATAACACCTCTGTTTAATTCTCTTTTCAGTGCCTGTTTAAGGAGGTAGCCCCTTCTCTCCAGCTCCAAAGAAGGGTACTTATGGATGATATATTTTCGAATAGCAACCACGGACGCACCACTCTTCTGGAAGCACGCCTAGGAAACAGATTATTAAGCCATACACGTTAATTTAAAATAGCTGTTTTTCATGTGTTTTCTGACACGTATGTTTTCAAAATAAATTATTTTGGAAGCGAACTTGATAATGGATGATAAAATGGCAGGAAAGAATGAGTAATATTTCTGGTAACTTCAGTTCATCATGACTGTGGAGAAATACAGAATTAGCAATATTTCTGCAACAATTTTAAATTGTTCAAAACAGCCAAAGAGAAGATACAACATGTGAACAATGTTCTGTGTTAATGAAGAAGGTCTTCCCATCCTAATACTATTCTGTACCTAGAAGAAATCTTTAGCATGAAAGGAAGGAAACCAGGACATTCTATAGTGTGTAGGTTCAGATTTGGCCCACTTTACAGAATTAACTTTGGCTCACCAAAACTAGTATTTCTTTGCAGGCTTTGTGTCAATGCTTGCAGATAATATAAGCAAAGACAATCTGAATAAATGGCATAAAACTGGGTTTACAAATGCAAAGCTTTAAGGGGCGTTTTGGACAACAATGAGAGCATTCAACTGCTATTTCAAGTGCCCTCTTCCTTTCCCATCCTATTTCTCTATATTTCATCTGACTCATGTCCATGGAAGATTCAAGCAGGTCATTAGGCCACAAAGGTAGCAATTTTTTTTCAAATGCTTTACATTTTGAAATACCCACGCAGTATCTGTTGTCCACCAATTTTGTGTAGCTGTTACCTATAAATTGACCACAGGATTTAGTAATTGTTATTGGATAAGGACTTGGGTGAAAGCTTATATACTGACAGTAAAGCAAAATGTCACAGACAAATGGACCAGGAAGACTGTGTAACACAAGACAGGTTAATATGGACTGTGTTAATAAGGATCGTCTACCTCAAGCAAATGTCTCCAACCCATTACAACCGATTTAAGTTTACTCCTGATCTTACAAGAGAACACAAAGTAAAGAATATCAAGCAGAAAAGAACATTAAGGCTACAACAATCCCCTGCTCCACCAAACTGATAATAAGATGAAAATACATACCATCTATTTGATAGTGATTTAATTCAGAAAAAGGTATCAGTGATCTGAAATTGTAATTTGTTACACTGCATGGAATACACATGACCCACTGGATAAGATCTTACAGAGAAACACAAATGAACATTTTGGTCAACCCAACATATATCTTTCATTTGTGTAAATATGCATAATCATATTTAAGCTATTCTTTAGAACTACATATACTGTTTAACTGTTTTATTATTTTAAAATTTTAGCCTCTTCTTCACCTTCACCATAATCCTGCTTCAAATCTAAGCTGAGTAATCACAGCTCAGCTTGCTCAGTGAGTGAAAGTCACTCAATCCTGTCTGACTTTGCTACCCCATGGACTGCTAGCCTCCTCTGCTTAGCCCCTCGGGGGTATTCTCCTGGGGGGATTCTCCAGGCAAGAATACTGGAGTGGGTTGCCATGCCCTCCCTCCAGGGGATCTTCCCAACCCAGGGATTGAACCCAGGTCTCCCAAATTGCAGGCTGATTCTTTACCTTCTGCGCCACCAGGGAAGCCCAAGAATACAGGACTGGGTAGCCTATCTCCTCTCCAGAGGATCTTTCTGACCCAGGAATCGAACTGGGGTCTCCTGAATTGGAGGCAGATTCTTTACCAGCTGAGCTACCGAGGAAACCCAATCACAAAGTGAAATCCTTAAAAAAAGGCTACACAAAAAACAGTTCTCACTACAGTCAAGCTATCTAAACCAAGGAAGTTTTCTTAATGAGTTGAGAGTAATCTTGAAGGAATGCAGGGAGAGGGTGGAAGGTAAACTCTTTCCCAGTTTCTATGTCAGTGCTGTCTTCTCAAATTCTAAGCATGACCAGTAGGCTCCGCTTTCCTACCTGTATCACTTTCTGTTAAGTTCACCTAAAGCCTTCTCTCCCCAATTCTGATTCAGATCCTAGCAAAAGGAAATCAGAGAGTCTATGGCTTCTGTTTTAACTACTCTTGTCATGTGATACAGAAAATAAACACAGCAAAATTAGCCAGAAAAATTTACACACGAAAAGGCAAGGTCAGACGAGACGATTCCCTTAAAATAGGAAAACAGTATCTGATGATCACACAAGCTAATCAAAGTTAGTGAATTATAGTACAGTTATAAAGCTATGGAAGGAGGATAGTTTTTCCAAGTATTTTGGAATGACTAGGTGATGAAACCAAGTATTGAGGTTTCTAAAAGTTTCCTCTAAGTTTTCCTGTAAGTTTTCTAAAAGTTTCTATAAGTTTTCAGGTGTGAAAGATAACCAGCTACTAATGTTAGATATAAGCTCTGAAAATGAACCTAAGGATAGTATGCTGCTGCTGTTTATTTGCTCAGTTGTGGCCAATTCTTTTGCAAACCCCTTGCACTATAGCCTGCCAGGCTCCTTTCCATGGGATTTCCCAGGCAAGAATACTGGATTGGGTTGCCATTTCCTTCTCCAGGGGATCTTCCTGACCTAGGGATCAAACCCCCATCTCCTGCACTGTAGGCGGGTTCTTTAGCACTGAGCCACTGGGGAAACTGTAAAGATAGTATACGTTTTTAAAATAAAAATTTTCTCGATGTTACCCTGAGTAATAATTAGATTTCATAAAGGCAAGCACTCTGTTTGTCTTACTCTATGCTGTATCACTAGTAGGATCACCTGATACAGAGAAACTAGTCCATAATGGTGTGTTGAATGAATTAACATGTTTAACCTTCAAATAAAAACTACACTTAAAAGAAACTCAGTTAAAAAAAACAACCAAAAAACTAAAAACTAAAAATACTAGCTACAGCAAATATGTGTCATTAAAAAGATTAGCAGTGCTCACCAAATGTGACAGTATAAAAACATGAACTTAGCAAAGGCTCTCTTCTATTTAGATCTCTTTTAGGGAGCAGAGCAAGATCCCTGATGTCTGCACAGGAGTATGCCATTTTCAAATACGCAAGAGACCAACAGAATAAATCTATGATGAACTGCTTGAAATAAAAACTTGCCTTAATGGCCTCAGTTAGGATTGCATCCATCTTGGGACGTGGGGAGGAAGCCATCGGTGTTTGTTTCTGGGCCCTGGCTAGCTGGCTGGCAGAAAGGGTAGCCCAGGAAGGTATTGTTTTTTTCACTTTCTTCTCCTTTTCTTTAGACTGATCTTTCTCACTTTAAAACAAAGAATTGTTATTATGCGAGATAAACTTCAGAAAGAAGTATAAAGTCAGAAAGAAGAAAAGACTGGCGAGAAATAAAAATCAATGTTTTAATTCATTTCCACACTAAAGTGATACGTAAAGTAAGCATTTTACAAAATAAAACATTTTTTTTTAATTGGGTACTATAAACGAACCAAAAAGGTGTGTTCTCTCAGGTGCACACACGAGAGAGAACTAGCATAAAGGGCCAGTACATAAAAGAAAAGAGAATTTTAAAATGTATTCCAGTAACAACAGATGCAATTCAGTACAGTGCAAAGAACTCAAGCTCTGAAGTCCGAAAACCTGAGTTTGAGTCTTAGCTCTAACATTTACTAGTTACGTGATCTTAGCAGGTGACCTGAGCCTCAGTCTCCTCAGCTTAAGACAGAAACATGACACAAAATACTTCACAAGGTGCTTCAAGAAATTATGAGATTATGTTTATCAAAAGTTCTGTGAATCACAGAGCATTATACAAACTTTATTCTAAGTAATAATAAAAACATCCCGTCACCTAAAATACAGGGTAGCTGCTAAGAATTCCACAAACATTACAAAGACCTGTGATAACTGGGATGAAGGTTGAGAATTCCACCTGGAAGGTATAGTTATTTTTAAGTCATTCTTTTATTTGAAAAGTAATCCCTAACTGTTCTCACCAATTATGAAAAGAAAAGAATGAAATGCTACCAGCTGTCCTGCAAAAAAAATTTTAATTAAAAAAGAATCACCATTACACTGTCAATTATTGAGAGCAAATTCTGCTTTCAGATTCTCAAAGTCACCCTCCAACTGAATACTTCATCAAATATATACAGAGTTTTAGGTCACTCTAGCAATGTTCTGGTGTAGATTAATGCTTTCTAACATAAACATGTAAAAATAACTCATGCCTGGCACAGAGGGAGAAGTAAAATGATAAAGTATCTCCCAGGTCAGACTTTTAAAGTCACACTTCATTTCTTACTGAAAAATGCGTTCTGAAGCAGAGAAGAATGAATTATACATTAGTCAAACCATTGTTCTAACTACTACGAATTCTAATAGGCCATACAACTACATCATAAGCCTATTTCAAAAGATAAACCCCCCAAAAGTAAATCTAAATATCATGTATCCAGCATAAATTAACATTATACCACTTAAAAAAAAAAATCTGATCTCTACTCCTTTTATATAGTCTTCAATTATAAAAAGCAAGAAGGCTTGAGTCCTTACTCCTTTTTGGTTTCCTCAGAAGGCTTGTTTTCCTCCTTCTCTTCATTCTCAGGTTGCCCCTTTGGCTGCTCTGTCTCACTAGATGTAGCAGGTGGAGTTGCATTCTCTTGTTCCTCTACAGTAGAGATAGATTCCTCTGAACTTGCATCTGGTTCTTAAAATAAGCCAGTAAAACAGGTGAGAAGAATTGCATCAAGTAAATATATTAGAGCCTGAGTCAATAAAAGGATAAAGGCTCATCTCTTTAAACAGGTTAAGTCAAATGTTCCAAGTCACAGCTGTATTCTAAAATGAGTAAATGTCTCCGAGTAGTTTCTTCCTTCCTATCACTCAAATTGTCTATATAATGGGTTGCCGATCCAAACCATTATGTGAGAAAAGGAAAAGGGTCAGGAAATTACACAGCAAGTGAAACTCTTTTATCCCAAATAGAATCTGTTGATTGTTCTACTCCATAATATTAAGGATAAGACTCATAATTAAGAAATTAGCCATTTCACAGTTGAATAAGTATTAGTAAGAGAATAAATAATAAAAAATTAAAATGAAATTTTCAAGTCAAATGATTGGGTAAGGGTAGAAATATGAGTAGGGGAATACCAAGGTCTGCAGTTGCCTGTCAAGTCTTTTCTCAGGAGGTCTCTTTGCGCAGCTATTACGAAACACAGAATCCCAGGAAATGATTAAGCAGAGACTATGAAGAATGTCAGGGGTCAAAATCAGGCAAAAAGGAAAAAAGGATATGCTTGAAAAGTTTGGTCATTTAAATTATGTGAACTTATTACTGGCACAATGAAGACTTCTTTGGGGCCCTCACATAAATATTTCCTTCTCTAGCGGGTCTTCCCGACCCAGGGAGCGAACCCAAGTCTCCTGCATTGGCAAGTGAATTCTGAACCACCAGTGAAGCCCAAATTTCAGGACAGTCAATTGTAATTTGTAAATCATCCTGGATTATGCTCTTCAACCAGAGATGCAGCTAAGTCAAAAATTCTCCTATATATGTTCAGCCAAAATCAAGGCTCTAGGATCAGATGTACCTGGATTCAATTTCAGAGTTTCTAATGTTCTAGTTCACATTATCTTGGGGCAAGTTCTTTGACACTTCTGAGTACTCTTCCCTCACAGAGCTGTTATAAACATTGTATAAAATGGTTTAGGGAAACCTGCAGGCCAGCACTTGTATACTATGATTCCCATCCATTCCTTTGGCCTCTTCTGCTGCTTCTATAGCTGTTTGGAAAATATTAAGGCTAGAACTTTACTATAACAATGGTATCTGGTGATACAGATAACTACGAAATATGTATTTTTTTAATCCTGATGCACCTTTTACTGCCCTTTGTCTCAACTATTTGGCCTAACTGTCCCACCGAACTGGCTGTGTAACAACTGTCATGGTTACTGATTTTTACATTCAGTTCAGTTCAGTCGCTCAGTCGTGTCTGACTCTTTGCGACCCCATGAATCGCAGCACGCCACGCCTCCCTGTCCATCACCAACTCCCGGAGTTCACTCAGACTCACGTCCATCGAGTCCGTGATGCCATCCAGCCATCTCATCCTCTGTCGTCCCCTTCTCCTCCTGCCGCCAATCCCTCCCAGCATCAGAGTCTTTTCCAATGAGTCAACTCTTCGCATGAGATGGCCAAAGTACTGGAGCTTCAGCTTTAGCATCATTCCTTCCAAAGAAATCCCAGGGTTGATCTCCTTCAGAATGGACTGGTTGGATCTCCTTGCAGTCCAAGGGACTCTCAAGAGTCTTCTCCAACACCACAGTTCAAAAGCATCAATTCTTTGGCGCTCAGCCTTCTTCACAGTCCAACTCTCACATCCATACATGACCACTGGAAAAACCACAGCCTTGACAAGACGGACCTTAGTCGGCAAAGTAATGTCTCTGCTTTTGAACATACTATCTAGGTTGGTCATAACTTTTCTAGAGCGAAGAGTGTTTACTGAGCTTTCTCAAATGGTAAAGAATCAGCCTGCAATGCAGGAGACCTGGGTTCGACCCCTGGGTGGGGACAACCCACTCCAGTATTCTTGCCTGGAGAACTCCATGATGGAGGAGTCTGGCCAGCTACAGTCCATGGGGTCACCAAGAGTCAGACACAATTGGGCGACTAACACTTTCACTGTAACAACAGAGCTACAAATTAAATTTCACTTTATTTTCTCTTAAAAGTTTATGGTTTAGTAAAGGTTCAGGTGCTCAGCTGATAATGAGTATGTACTACATATGAGACATTATTTCCAACTCATTAAACTATTCTATCTTTTCAGATTTATAAAATTTAAAACATGAGTGAAGTCCAATCATTTTCATACATAAAATACTATATAAAAGGACAGAGATAAGACAGATAAAGAGAACTTGTGAAGTCTATTATTGGTCCTTTATAAATTCTTGGTTGACTTTCTTAATACAACTGAACACTCGTGTATTCTGAAAACTCATGTTATCAGTGACTTCAGCTGGCTGTTAAATGTAGATTAAGGTAGGCCATCAAGTGGTTTATCCCAGTGCTGGACAAAATAACCTTCCCTCCAACTCACCAGCAACTATTTTTTTTAATATGCTAAATTCCCTTGTCTCCTCACTGCCTTAGGCCAGAGTACCCAATATGCTTATAGTATTTATCTGAGGATTCTGAGCCCAAACTCAGGCTTAGCTGGAAAAGAGTATCTCTGGTGCACCAATGATAAAGGCAACAAGGGTGCATGGTTTCTTTTATTCGTAATATATGCTGGTCAGCAAATACTCAGTTCTAATAGTTGTAACAGGGGCAGCACCATGTGCTCAACCCTGGCAGAGAAAAAAGAGAGGAAAAGGTGACGAGAAGAACAAGAAGAGCAGTTACACTTGAGGAAGTGGTAAGAGATACCAGGAAGGAGCACAAGCACTCCAGATCGATAGTCCTACCTTTTTCTCGATTTACTACGTCCCTAGTGCTATCTGGCCCATCTTCGCTCCACCAACACCAAAGTTACAAACCAACACTTTAATCACCCATTTGCTCCCTTAAGGCCTCCTCATGACTTCTGGCTGAGCCTTCCACCCAGTCTTCCTCCCCATGACACTGTATGCCCAGAAGCTACGCTTTTGACCACTTCTGTTCTCTCCAACCATCTTTCTATTTTTAATTCCAAGAACATGAAATTTTCGCCTTCTAAAAATCTTCAGAGACAAGATGAGATTCTTTCTTTGCCCAGAGGGTCCAGAAATGACATACCAATTGGTACCACTTCTCTCTCTAAATGCTCCCCACAAACACTTAAGTTCAAGGGAATTTATGGGACACTCTAACCTGGCGTAGAAACGCTGGCCTTTTTAAGCTGTCCACTGCTTTACTTTACCTGGCTTTTCTTCTACTCCTTCAGCAAGCTTGCTCTTGGGAGGAGTTTCCCGGGTAGAATTCACAGCTCGACGAATTGGCATGGTGTTATCTTCTACCTTCTAAGAAAAGAAATGGCCATAATCACACATGCAAAAACAATTTATCGCTTCTTTCTCAAGGGGGGCTAACTAGGTGTCAGAAGATGTAGGAGAATTCTTCAAGTCGACTCCAGGATCTGATGCAAATTACTTTTTAACAAGTTTTTTTGAAATGAAAATATGATTCTTAAGTAGTAGTTTTCAAAATGTTGTTTTAGCTTGAATTCCAAATGGAAATAAGTAATTATACTTGCTTTGAAGTAAATTTAGAAGCTTGGAGGTTTTCTCAGGAGTTTGAGGGGTAAGGGAAGATGAAAAGAACTTTGTATCTATTTGATTTTTTTAGATTCATAACCCAGACTCCCCAAAGCAGAGGAAGGAACAGGTACCAAGAAGGACCCAGCAGGGCCTGAAGTCAGGGACTGATCCAAGAGTGAGCTTCAAGAATGTGTCAGCCCCTACCTCACCTAACTTGTCCGCGTGGATCAGCTGAGCTCCTACTATAAGTGGGAGTGCCTTAGGATGGACGAGTTCACCTTGAGACGTATCAGTCGCCATTTAAAATAATTTCTAGGCCCGAGTACAGGTTACACTCTGAAGCCTCTGCTGTTAACCACAAGGATTTTTCCTAATGGTTTCAGTGTGAAGCATCAACCTAAAGCACAGAAAAGACCTGGTGTGAAGATTACAGAAACAAAACTAAACTAAAACGTCTAAACTTAATATACATCCAAAGGGGGGAAAAATTCACTATAAAACTTATAGTTAAATGACAGATGACTTGGTCAGTTATCATTCAGAAAGATAAAAATTACTATCAAAATACAGACTGTGTAAAGCAGCGACTAAGACAAACGCACAAGCCACAGCAGCTGTTGCACCTTCCACATGAACAAAGGCAGCAAGGACAAGAAAGCCCACAAAGACCTAACCCCATCCTGTCTCCTATCAGGAGCTCAGAGTAGACTAAAAAGACCCAAAAAGTTTCATCTGTTTACTCAAAGATCATTTTACTAAAGAGAGAAATGTTGTTCATGTTTTCAAAGGGGTCAGGAAACTTAACTGCAAACTTAACTCCATCTCCATCAGAGAAGTTATACAAGGACAAAAATACTGCTAGAGAACATGACAGTCTAAAAGCCTCCAGACTCAGAAAAGCAAATTCAGACCATCACCTAGGAGATTAAGCATGCTTCTAAGACCTTGTCATTATTTTTAACGTTAAGCAAAATTAGCACAAAAGAACAAAATTAAATATTGAAAAATAAAATCTATGTAAGATCACTCAAATTTACCTAATCGCTTAATACCCTCTGCTCCCCCTATCTCATCTGAGAATCAAGGACACTTTATAATAAAAATTTCCCCAAAAGAAAAGAAAATGATCAGTTAGGTGTTTAGATCTTTGCACTAATGAACATTAATGAAGAATTGGGCAAGAGGACACTAGTCATTCAACTTCTGCTTTAAGCTCTAAACTTGTCTAGGAATTTAAGAGCTTTCAATTTGTCAGGTAATAGTTATTAACTGTTACAAAGACTACTTAAAATGCTCATATAGAAATTTATGTCAACACAGAAATATAAATAAATATATATAAAACACAGAAATACAAACAGTTGTTTTTTGGGGGCTTTGTGACAACCTAGAGGGGTGGGATAGAGTGGGAGGTGGCAGGGAAGCTCAAGAGGGAGGGAACATATGCATACCTATGGCTGATCCATGTTGATGTACGGCAGAAACCAACACAATATTGCAATTATCCTTTAATTAAAAATAAATAAATTTAATAAAAAATAAATATACTTGCAAAAAAAATTTTGTTTTCTAATCTGTGGGCTTAAGGGCATTATTTAGGTTTGTGAAAGCTAAAAGTCTATCTTGGAAAAATTTCAATACATAAACTTGCTTACTCATCCAACTAGCACTTACACAGTAATATACTTTCCTTGATTAAAAAAACCCCACAAACCTGATGATACTTTTACATGTAAATACCATTCAGAAGCACAATTTCACTATCAGGTTATTCTTGGTAAAGTGATACTGCGAATTCCTCTTTCTTAACCCATGATAATACTAGCTAGGCTGAAAATGATACTGTGAAATTAACAAAACCTTCAGGAGTCTCTTTTTATAGAACATCTTTTAAAAGAATATATGTTCTCCCTGTAAATAAAACACTAAAAAAAGTCAAAGCCTTTCCAGTCAACTCTATATTTACTAATTGCTCAAAATTAAAACAAGTTTTAGAAAGGGAGTGGGGGTACAAAGAAGTTATTCTCAATGCCAAAATGATAAAACTGACTAAAACCAGGGCAACAAGTACATGGTCCATCAACACCCGACATCACTGACTCGAGGACAAGAGTATCAGTTTAAATTAGGTCAGGTAAGAAGTACGCCCAGGTTGGAATAACTGAAAAATAAGTTGGTTTGCCAAGCTTCCTGGATGCATCCACCACAATAAAAGATGCGGACACTCTCCTGCTTCAACCTCCCCGTCCTTCTCCTCTCTTGCCTCCAGACACGCAGACCTTTTGGTCCTCAGTGTGTGTTCTGCGCATGCTGTGACATTCTTTCCCTAGATACTTCAATCAGGTTCAGTACAGTGTCACCCCCTCAGAAAGCCCTCCAATCCTTCTTTTTCTTCTTCAGGTTTCTTCACAGCATTTAACACCGCTTGTAACTCAATATATGTCTATATGTTTATTATGTGTCTCTCCCAGCAGAATGTAAGTACTTCAAGGGCTAGAACTAATTCATCACTGCATTCCCAGTACCTAGAAGCATGCCCAACACATAGTGGGTGCAGCATAAATACTGGGGGGAGGGCTTCCCTGGTGGTGCAGTGGTTAAGAATCTGCCCTGCAATCCAAGGACACTGGTTCGATCCCTGGTCCTGGAAGATCCCACATGCTGCAGGGCACGACTACTGAGTCCACATGCCTAGAACCGGTGCTCCACAACAAGAGAAGTCACCACAATGAGAAAGCCCGCAACCAGCAACAAACGTCCCATGCGGCCAAAAAAAAAAAACAAACAAAAAACTGAGGGGCAAATGTTGAATGAACAATGACACCTGGCAGTACTTATTTCTATGTTCAACACGTGTGAAAAACACTTAAAAAATAAAAATTTAAAACAATATAAACATTAAGAAATGTCTGCCTCAGCTCTGAATTTCCTTAATAAAGGTCATGTAACTTAAGGCTCTCTTTATAATAGGTTGGTTAATCACTTATTTCCTCAGTTCATGGTTCATCACACAGCTGACAAAACTATCTGGATGGTTAACCTACAACTGCCTTAACAAGTACCTATTAATTTAACTGTTGATGCTGTGCTTCTCAATAACCAGACTTTTAAGACTGCCACACTTGTTCCCTGAAAGTGATCTTATCTGGCTGGTTCACTGCCCTATATACTTCCTGCCCAAGAAACATACTAGGCTCCAAACAGGTGCTCTACAAATATTTGTTAAAGTGAAAGAATAAACGAAACTTGAAGTTTTTCATCTGGGTTCTAACATGTGACAAACCAATCTCAGTTTACCTGTGGTGTGCATAGACTTCCTGTGGTCATTAACCTGTTTTTGTTTTCTAAGCATAATGTCAGATGAACAATACAAAGATCTGCTTTTGTCAAGGGAAGTGCTAAGCTGTTTAAATACAGGCAATAAAGAAAAGGTTGTAAAAGTAGAAAGTCCATAATTTCAGAGTTTTAATTTACTTTCTCTACCTTAAGAGCAAGCACTAGAAAAATAAGCAGTTCAACAATGTATTTCAGTTTTCTGATATCCTTGAAAACATGCATTTTAGGGAAAGTACTATTATTTCATATTTTCCATAAAACGTCTGCCAATACACTACATATTATAATGTCATTAGCCTTGCACTGATTACACTAAATTGTTCCCAATCTAAACTCTTTCACTATATTCAGACTTAAGGAGTACTGTCACAAAACGTACGCCTATAATTTGCTGGAAACTTTTTTTTCCACTTTTATACTTCAAATAAATCAGTATTACTTAATTAGTATCTGTCTCGGACACAAATGTTCTGGACACTACGGGTACCTCCTCCTAAGACAAGGACAATCTAACTGGCTGAAGAGTGAGCGTTTTCATCTATACACGAAGAATTCAGGAGCTTCCTCCAACTTCTCGCCCTCAATCTTCCAATTCGACAAGGCCAAAAATACCCTCTAAAAATGTTACTTCTACTCTGAAACATGCTGCACTAAATTTTCTGAAAAGAGCAATGAAATTTTAAAACTTCGTAACAGCTTCACATCTATACCAGATTAAACAAATCTTCCAAAGTCAAACTAGCCACCTCTAGCTTCATTCTAAGACAAGTCAGCGTGTCCGTGAAGCCCCAGGGGAATTCCCAGCTGCACTTCGAACCAGACCGTCACTTTTCAATGTAACGTAAGGTCAGGAAGCATAACCGTAGAAAGAAAAGGTACACATGGAAAGAGGGGTCAAGTTCACCTTGGCCGTCCTCTGTGCGGGGGGACTGTCCCTCAAAGGTGTTTCGATCCTAGTGATAGTCGCTCAGTCGTGGCCGACTCTGCGACCCTATGGACTGCAGCCCACCAGGATCCACTGTCCAGGAGATTTTCCAGAGAAGGATACTGGAGAGGGTTGCCATTTCCTTCTCCAGGTGATCTTCCCGACCCAGGGATCGAATCCGGGTCTCCTGCACTGCAGGCAGATTCTTTACCAACTGAGCTACAAGGGAAGCCCTGTTTCGATCATAGACTAGCGGTCAATTCTTTAAAAAAAAAAAAAAACCCTCTGATCTGGGGCTTCACTTCACCCCTCCTGCCTCCAGCTCTTTACAAACGCCCCTACTCACAGGCTTGACTATATTAACTAAATCCACCTCGTCTAAAGAGCAGTGAGTCACAAGCTCGACGAAAGCCATGGGAAGGGGGGTAAAAACGAAAGCTGAGTCCCGGGTGGCGGCGGCAGCAGCAGCAGTAGCGGCGGCGGCGGCTTTTCAGGGGCGCAAACAGCTGACTCCGCGCCGGGCCCGAAAATCCGGGCGGAAAGACCAGCAGACAAAGGCGGGGAGCGCCGAGCACAAGGCAGGGGGTTGGGGGAAGAGAAGAGAGCGGAGCCGGGATGAAGCCGGCGAGGCAGAGGGCGGCGGGCTCAGCGCGAGCTCCGGCTCCGGAAGGCCGACGCCGCGACCCGGGCAGCGCCCGCCCGCCCGCGCGCGCGCCACGCAGGAGGCGGCGGACCGCGAGCACCAGCCCCCCGCGCACTCACCGCTGGGAGCTCCGTAATGGCGGCAGCGGCGGCGAGGGCGGGGACCCCGGGAGGGTGGGGGGGGGGCGGGTCCGCCACAGCCAGTCACCGCCGCCGGCATCTTTCCAACCGGCTCCTAAAACCTCGGAGGGAGTGGGGTGAGGGGGGAGGGCGGGGGCCCCGCCGCGCGCCTCGGGAGCATGCGCGAGCCCTCAGCCAATCAGAGCCGGACGGGAGGACGCCGGCGCAGGCGCGCTGCGAGGCAAGGCCCGCGATCAGGGAAGCGCTCCCTCACCTCTCCCCGGTCCAAACAAAACAAGGGCGGGAGCGCGCGCAGGCGCGCGCCAGAGGACCCCGGAGGCGGCTTCTACCAGAAGGGCAGGGGGCTCGGTTCACAGCGGGGGGAGGGGAAGAGGGGGCGGAGCGGCCGGGGAAGGCAGACAAAAAAATAAAAGGCACCACCTCCGGGGACGCCAGCGCCCCGCCCCCTCCTCTCAGGGAGCGGCGTCGGCGCCCCGGGCGAGCGGTCTCTGCCGCCCGCCTTCGGGGTCCAGCGGGCCTGCGCCCGCTGCCCGCCCGCCCGTTCCGTCCCGCGTTACCTCTGCGCTCCCCCCTTCCTGGCGCCCGCGTGCTGCGAGGCTTCTCGGCTCCGCTCCCGCTGCCGCTCGCCGCCTCCGCCACCGCTGTCCTCCAGGCCCAGCCGCCGAGCTCTGCCGCCCCGCCCCCCTGCTCGCGGCCCCGCGCGCGCCCATCCCTCACGCCGGCCCCGCCCCTCCCCTGCGCGCGCCGGCGGCCGCGCCCCCAACAGCCCGCGGGCGCGGAGGGAGCGCGCGAGACTCGTCTCCCCTTGGCCGGGCGCGCGGGGGCGCGAGAAGGCGGGCGGGGCCGGCGCGGGGGACGCCGGGGCGGCGCTGAGTGTCCGCGCGGCTTACGCCGGCGCCTCTCGGGTGGCTGCAGTCGTCTTGGCTGGCGTGGCTTCGGGGTCCTCGGGTTCCGTCCCTGAGTTTCCACTTCGGCTCCCCGTCTGCCTTTGGAGGGGGTTGGCCTTTCCCGCTCCCGAGTTGAGCACAAGAACGACCCCCTTCTTTGAAGACGACGAAATGATAAGAAACCCAGCGAGCAGAGAGTGTGCAGTTACCTCACATTCGTTCCTAAGAAGTCTCCTCACAGGACGCAAGAAGGCCTCACGAAAACAACTGTAGAAGTTGCTTTTCTAGTCAATGAAGCGGTCTTCCCGGGCTCCCTAATCCACATTTGCAGGGAGTGTCCTCAAGGAGGAAACGTCGGGATTGGAAAGGGAATTCCCTTCGAATTGTCATCTTTACGCTAGTACCAGCGTGCTTAGGCTATGTACGTTACTGCTGAAAAACGTTAGAACTTTTTCGAAGTCGATTTTGGGAAAATTCGATGTATCTAAACTAGTAGGTGTTTTGTCGGGGGTAGAGCGGGTTTGGTTATTGAATATATAGAGAAATAGTAAACACTACAGTAGCCTTGAGACTCAGAGCAGTGCGACAAGCAGTCGAATGCGTGTACCTGTCCTTCTAGAGATTTTATTATGAAACCACCTGAAGCACTTTATAACCCAGTCCTCAGGCTCTGGCGTTGCCATGAGCTCTTTGTCTCACCAGCTTTCCCAGGCACAGCCATCCACTCCATCCGTCCCAAAGTCAGCTATATAAAAATGTCACCACAACCACAAATTCCTTACAAGGTCAGTGTTACCATTAATGTCCCAATGGAATTACCAATGCCCTGGCATCCTGGTGTCCCATTAACCATGTTCACAAGGAGTTGGGCTCATCTCATCACCGTTTCTATCTTTTGTCTCCTTTTAAAAAGACTTCCATTTTTATGTATTTATTTGCTTAAAACATCCTACCTTTCTTTTTCCCGAAAATGTCTTTTCCCCCATCTCAGACAAGGAGCTGACACAGATAAGAGCAAACTAGATTCCACTTTTACACAGATTTTTTGCTTCACACACACACAACTTTGTTCTTTAGAACACATGCACCTGAGGGGGAGAACCCTGAAACAAAATTCGTGTGCAGAGGTATTTGCACAGACGCCACCCCCACCCCCCAGCTAGGCACTAAAGCTACCACTTCCTTCAGTCTGAAGGTGTTTTTTCACTTACAAAAAAGGACTTGAAGTTTTTGTTGGACACGTATATTGCTTGAGGCATTTTACCTCTGCTAAATGTAACATCTGGTCGGTTTTGATTTTTATGCTTAGCCGTATCTGAGTTAAGACTCCATGGAGGTATGGTTTTATAGTTTATCTCATTTGGTTTTCTTTGAGCTATACTGGTAAAAACATCATTCAGTTGTGTTTGTTGAGAACAGAGTTACATGATGATTTTTGTACCCTTTACTGAAGCTGTTAGGCTGTCTGACATTCTGCACTGGAGGGAACATAAACTTTGGCAAGTGGAACAGCAGCTCTGTTCTCATGGAGTGAGTGTCTGGAGGTTATGATCAGAGCGTCAGTAAGACCCTCTTGCAAAAAGAGACCTCTCACACTGAAATCGAAATCCCTGAAGTTGGCACCATTCATTCCTTTTAAGCTTCACTCTCTTCTAAAGTACTTTTAAAATGCTGATATTAAGGAGAGCTAACATATAGGCCTCAAACTGATAATTGATAATTCATTGTTTTAACCTCTGAACTTGAGAATATAAAGCCTTCCATTGCATAGTCAGGGCTCAAAAGTATAAGAACTCTGAGTGTCTGCGTAGAGGAGGAGCTCCTAGGAGAAAGAAAAGGAGTAAATGTGCTCTTTTCTGTGATGACTTCACACTTCTGTCCAGGGCCATCAAGGTTAGAGGAATGACTCAGGAGTCCCAGAATCATGAGGAAATGTAGGATTTTGTGAACTAGAAAAGCCCCAAAATGCAATCCAGCATCTCTAGTTTTCAACAAAAACATTCATTTTTTCAGACGCCAAGTCCCTGTTGAAACTTTAGCAAGTTTTGCAGACTTCATGGCCTGTTGTCAACGCAATAGATTTTTTTTTTTTTTTTTTTTTGCTATTCTTCACTGCTGCTGCTGCTGCTAAGTCACTTCAGTCATGTCCGACTCTGTGTGACCCCATAGACGGCAGTCCACCAGGCTCCCCCGTCCCTGGGATTCTCCAGGTAAGAGTACTGGAGTGGGGTGCCATTGCCTTCACTAAGTGATCCTTAAGTCTGTTAGGCTAAAAGGTCGTGTTTTGTATAGAAAAACAAAATAATGTGACATTGGAGATTTAGGCATAAGGATAGAAGAAGTTGAAGCAATTTTAGGTTCGGAATATCCCAGACCAGAGCTATGACACTGCCTCATGAGGTTGAGCATCCACCTATTTTACTCACATTCTACTGCGTGTTAACACAGACGTTTGAAGAATAATTCTTGATTGTCTGGTGGGGAGAGATGTTTCTGTTCCTAGCAAGTCTGTCTTTATTTTCCTCACAAATCAAGGCCAATTACTTCTATAATTTCACACAAAAGTAACCAAAAGCCTGGCTGGAGATTGGTTCCTTAAGAAGGTATGGTTCTAGTAGGACTTGGGTCACTTGACTTTTCTGGTTTCCAGCCAGGAAGACTGGAAATGACTCTCAAATTTGGTTGCAGCTTGAAAAAGGATGGCAAGAGAACAATTTATACTATTAGGTCAAAAAAAAAAAAAAAGGAGACTGATGAAGACATTTAATATCACTTCACCACCGCTATCCCTTTAATGGTTTTTCTTTTATTATTTATTTCCTGAGGCCAAGACCCTGGTTTAGAGATAAGTAACAACCCTGGATCCTCCTCTGCCAGTGCTGCACTTTCTTCTACTCACTCGTGACAATAATTTTAACTCCATTCATCCTAGTAGTCATCAAACTGAAACACTTCTTTTTAAACTTTGAAAAATTCTGAGTCTAAAATATGTCTGATCCCAGTTGTTTTGGATAAAGGATCATATATCAGAATATACAAACCAAATAAACTTTACAAAAGAACATTTACCCTCATAAATTATCCCCCCATATATGTGTGTGTGTGCATATATATATATATATATATAATATATATACAATGCTGGATGAAATCCATTAATTTTGCCTTTCACAGTTTGAGAGCCTCTATCTCAAATGTCATTAGCCCTCTGGTGTTCAATTGGAGTCAAAGTTTCTAGCTCATTGAAGAGATCTGAAAAGTGTTAATGCCAAGAGTTTACTATCGTTTTGAGGAGGGTAAGTTTTAAAAGCTGTCCTTTAAGTTTGAAGTGGCTGCTATATTGGCTGAAGTTACAATTCAGTCTTCAAAGTAACAAGAACTCTTGGGAATATTACAGGTGTCTAATCAATATGATCAACCTAGATAGCATATTCAAAAGCAGAGACATTACTTTGCCGACTAAGGTCCATCTAGTCAAGGCTATGGTTTTTCCAGTAGTCATGTATGGATGTGAGAGTTGGACTGTGAAGAAAGCTGAGCGCTGAAGAATTGATGCTTTTGAACTGCGGTGTTGGAGGAGTCTTGAGAGTCCCTTGGACTGCAAGGAGATCCAACCAGCCCATTCTGAAGGAGATCAGCCCTGGGATTTCTTTGGAAGGAATGATGCTAAAGCTGAAACTCCAGTATTTTGGCCACCTCATGCAAAGAGTTGACTCATTGGAAAAGACTCTGATGCTGGGAGGGATTGGGGGCAGGAGGAGAAGGGGACGACAGAGGATGAGATGGCTGGATGGCATCACTGACTCAATGGATGTGAATCTGAGTGAACTCCGGGAGTTGGTGATGGACAGGGAGGCCTGGCGTGCTGCCATTCATGGGGTCGCAAAGAGTCAGACACGACTGAGCGACTGAACTGAACTGAACTGATGACTAGGGTTGTAGAATGTGGTAGAAAGAGAACTTTGGACACAAGGAGGACAGGCCCCAGGTGCTCCAGGCAGAATGCTGGGGGCTTTATCTTTCCTTTAATTAATCCTCAAAACAACCTTATGAGGTGGATGGTGTTTACAGATGAGGAAACGAGGTTTAAACAACCCAGTCAGGGCTGCATGAAAGACTATATTTTTCCAATTGCAATACTCCAATGAATATCCCATATACCATTTGCCCAAGTGTAGAATAAAGACTTCTGGTGGTGAGATAGAATATATCTGGGAAATCACTGCCTTCCCCAAAAAAAAAAAGTTTGTGAGTCTCAGCGCTGACGCTTGCTAGGTACAAAACTTCTGTGGCATTTAGATCCCTACTGTTGAAAGCAAGCAGTACCAACTTATATATGTACCCGGGGGCTGTTGCAAAGACTGAGTTAGATGACACCAAGTCATGCAGATGTAGAAAGGGCTTAGTATTTTTCTATTACAGATGAGAAAACAAAGCCTAAATGTTTTCATGACACTGTATAGGAGACAGTGATCAAGACCATCCCCAAGAAAAAGAAATGCAAAAGGGCAAAATGGTTCTCTGAGGAGGTCTTAAAATAGCTGAGAAAAGAAGAGAAGATAAAGGCAAAGGAGAAAAGGAAAGATACACCCATCTGAATGCAGAGTTCCAAAGAATAGCAAGGAGAGATAAGAAAGCCTTCCTCAGTGATCAATGCAAAGAAACAGGAGAACAACAGAATGGGAAAGACTAGAGATCTCTTCAAGAAAATGAGAGATACCAAGGGAACATTTCATGCAAAGACGGGCTCTATTTCTAGGACAGAAATGGTATGGACTTAACAGAAGAAGAAGATATTAATAAGAGGTGGCAAGAATAAACAGAATAACTGTACAAAAAAGATCTTCACAACCCAGATAATCACGATGGTGTGATCACTCACCTAGAGCCAGACAGCCTGGAATGGGAAGTCAAGTGGGCCTTAAGAAGCATCACTATGAACAAAGCTAGCGGAGGTGATGGAATTCCAGTTAAACTATTTCAAATCCTGAAAGATAATGCTGTGAAAGTGCTGCACTCGATATGCCAGCAAATTTGAAAAACTCAGCAGTGGTCATAGGACTGGAAATGGTCAGTCTTCATTCCAATCCCAAAGAATGTTCAAACTACCACACAATTGCACTCGTCTCACGTGCTAGCAAAGTAATGCTCAAAATTCTCCAAGCCAGGCTTCAACAGTACGTGAACCATGAACTTCCAGATGTTCAAGCTGGATGTAGAAAAGGCAGAGGAACCAGAGATCAAATTGCCAACATCTGTTGGATCATCAAAAAAGCAAAAGTGTTCCAGAAAAACATCTGCTTTATTGACTACACCAAAGCCTTTGACTATGTGGATCACAACTGTGGAAAATTCTTAAAAAAGATGGGAATACTAGACCACCTTATCTGCCTCCTGAGAAATCTGTATGCAGGTTAAGAAGCAACAGTTAGAACTGGACATGGAACAACAGACTGGTTCCAACAGACTAGTTCCAAAGGAGTACGTACTCCTTGGCTGTATATTGTCACCCTGCTTATTTAACTTATATGCAGAGTACATCATGAGAAATGCTGGACTGGAAGAAGCACAAGCCGGAATCAAGATTGTCAGGAGAAATATCAATAACCTCACATATGCAGATGACACCACCCTTATGGCAGAAAGCGAAGAAGAACTAAAGAGCCTCTTGATGAAAGTGAAAGAGGAGAGTGAAAAAGTTGGCTTAAAGCTCAACATTCAGAAAACAAAGATCATGGCATCCGGTCCCATCACTTCATGGCAAATAGATGGGGAAACAATGGAAACAGTGACAGACTATTTCTTTGGGCTCCAAAATCACTGCAGATGGTGATTGCAGCCATGAAATTAAAAGACGCTTACTCCTTGGAAGAAAAGTTATGATCAACCTAGACACCATATTAAAAAGCACAAAGGTCCGTCTAGTCAAAGGCATGGTTTTTCCAGTAGTCACGTATAGATGTGATAGTTGGACCATAAAGAAAGCTGAGTGCCGAAGAATTGATGCTTTTGAACTGTGGTGTTGGAGAAGATTCTTGAGCATCCCTTGGACTGCAAGGAGATTGAACCAGTCCATCCTAAAGAAAATCAGTCCTGAATATTCATTGGAAGGACTGATGCTGAAGTTGAAACGCCAATAATTTGGCCACCCAATGCGAAGAACTGACTCATTGGAAAAGACCCTGATGCTGGGCAATTTGAGAGCAGAAGGGGATGACAGAGGATGAGATGGTTGGATGGCATGATTGATTCGATGGACATGAGTTTGAGCAAGCTCCAGGAGCTGGTGATGGACAGGGAAGCCTGGTGTGCTGCAGTTCCTGGGGTCGCAGAGAGTCGGACACGACTAAGCAACTGAACTGAACTGAAATGTTTTACAAATAGCACTAATTTTTAGTTAGCTTTTGGTGAAGAGCTTTGTAAACTGGCAGGGATACAGAGTGTTCCTTAGGCTGTAGTTCTCAAACTTCAGTGTGCCTGAGAGCTTGTTAAAAGTTTCTTGGGCTCCTTCCATCCCTTCAGATTCTGGTTGAGTAGGTTAGGGTCTGTGTATGGGCATTTCTGATGTGCTCACAGGTGATACTGATTCTGCCAGTCTAGGGTCCATACTTTCAATGACCTTAATCTTAGATATGGGTTTCCCTGGTGGCTTCTGCCTGCAATGCAGGAGACCTGGGTTTGATCCTTGGGTCAGGAAGATCCTTTGGAGGAGGGAATGGCCCCCACTCTAAGTACTCTTGCCTGTAAAATCTAATGGACAGAGGAGCCTGGTGGGCTACAGTCCACTGGGTCACACAGAGTCGGACACGACTGAAGTGACTAAACAATGGCAGCAGCAGTAATCTTAGATATAAACTTAAACTGCTTTCCAAAGAGCCAGAAGCTATTCCAGTCCACCGTGTTGCTAAATTTTGGGGCTGTGGATCATTAAATGATGAAAAAGTACTGCCATTCCTAAGTGAGAACGTATTTTTAAAAAAAGAAAGAAAGCACACGCACAAACCAATGATGGTAGGTCTCCAGCAAATGCTACTGAATTGACAGTATAAGGCAATTTTCAAAAAGTACTTTTCATCCTTTAGTCCGGAAAGGGTTTGTCTGGATTAATTTGTCATAGGACATGTTCAAATTCTACTTTTGCATGTGAGAATGAACTCTCACCATCCCTGGCACTCTTGCTTCATTTTTCAAATATACCCTGCATCTCCTTTGCACTCATGATTTTGTCTACTTGAACCCATCCCATAACTGTTTAATTCTTTAGACTTCTCAGTTTAAAATTCTCTTCCTAAAGGAAGCATACCCTAATCCCCTGGTTTACACAGGGCACCCATTACCTGCTTCCATAGCTCTGTATTTTCAAAACTTGCCATTTGTAATGCCACACTTGTGTGTCCAACCAACACCTTGCAGTAGAAAAATATGTTTTAAATACTTGAAAATATAAGTTGTTCTCTAAACTGTTTGGCAAATCAGGTTATTTTCACCATTCCACAATGGTCTCATATTAGAGTCACCTAGCAACTTGTTCTTGCCTGGAGAATCCCAGGGACAGGGGAGCCTCGTGGGCTGGCGTCTATAGGGTCACACAGACTCGGACACGACTGAAGCAATTTAGCAGCAGCAGCAGCAGCAGGCAACTTAAAATGATGCCAAGGTTTCTCTCCAGAAATTCGGAAACAACTGCCCTGGGGTTGAGTCCCAAGATTTGTACTTTTGAAAGCTCCCAGGTGAATCTACCATGCAGCAGTGCTGAGCCACAGTACTCGATGTCCTAGGAAGCAGTTAGATAGGAGTGCTGTTGGAGGTTTGCCAAAGATGGTTTCCTAGGACCTGGTCAGAAGACATATTATCAATAAGAAGTAAATATTTCAGAAGAGTCAGAAAGGAAATCACTGCTAGAACAAGTTCAACTGCCGGATAGTCATTTGTTTGGAAAATTTCAGAAAATCTTGATCATCTTATTGTTGTTCAGTCATGTCCAACCCCATGGACCACAGCACGCTAGGCTTTCCTGTTCTTCACCATCTCCTGGAGCTTGCTCAAACTCATGTCCATTGAGTCAGTGATGCCACCCAACCGTCTCATCTTCTGTCGTTCCCTCCTCCCTTGACCTCAATCTTCCCCAGCATCAGGGTCTTTTCCAGTGAGCTGGCTCTTCACATCAGGTGGCCAAAGTACTGGAGCTTCAGTGTGAGCATCAGTCCTTGCAGTGAATATTCAGGGTTGATCTCCTGGTTTGATCTTGCAGTCCAAGGGACTCAAGAGTCTTCTCTGGCATCACAGTTTGAAAGCATCAATTCTTCAGTGCTCAGCCTTCTTTATGGTCCAACTCTCACATCTGTACATGACTCTTACTTCTTCAAATAGTTTAATAATATCATATTTCACCAAGACTTAATGCATTGTTAAGCTTGGGAAACAGTACTGAAAGTGATTCTGGATGTGCTCATATGGTTGGCACGAGTAAACAGTTTATTCTTTTGGTTGCGCTGGGTCTTTGTTGCTGCTCAAAGGCTTTCTGGCGAGAGGGGGCTGCCCTTTGTCGCAGTGCACGGGGTTCTCACTGCGGTGGCTGCTCTTGTTGCGGAGCACAGGCTCCAGGCGGATGGCCCCAGTCATTGTGGCGCACAGGCTTTAGCTGCTCCACAGCATATGGAGTCTTCCCAGACCAGGGGTCGAGCCCATGTCCCCTGCATCAGTAGGCGGATTCTTATCCTCCGTACCACACCAGGAAGTCTGAGAGTGAACTTTTTAGTGAGGACAGTGGGGGCCCATACAAGTGAGACTGGACAAATTGCCAGTGAACAGTAGTGGTAGCATTAGAACCACAAATATCCCAATGCCAGTCAACATCTCTTTTCTACTATGGCTTACAACTTCTTTCTGTACGACCTCTTGCTACCACCCAGCTAACATTTCCTTTTTTTTTTTTTTCCCAGTTGACTCCTCTGATAGCCTAATTTGTTTAATTCTTTCATGTTTACTGGATAAATGTAAGACTTTACATTTACCTCAAAGTACTGCTTTAGCTGCATCTCATCAAGTTTCAACATGCAGTACTTTCACTGTCAGTTAACCTCTGGTTACTTAATTTCCATTATTATTATCTAACTGAGTTAGTCATCTAGGCAACATTTTAACACTGTACTGGATGGTACACTTCAACAGACTGCCTGAATATTGCTAGCTAGGGGAAAGTTAAATCATCATCACAGGGAAAGAGAGGGAGTATTTTCAGTCCTTTCTCCCTGCTATGTACAATGAGCAAAAACATAGTTATAGTATCTATAGGATGGAATCTTTTGAGTACCAGAAAAAACGAAGCAGTATTTTTAAAAAGCTGTACTGTTCCTGTGAATCTAGCAAGATCTCACCTTCAGTAAAAAGAGTTTAAAGTGCCAGCAAAACGAGAAGCAGAGACACACCAGTAGTAATGAGCTCACCCAATGCCCAGATCTTGGTTTTTAAATACCATTCTCTTAAAAGAAACCAAGGCTCCTAGAAGGAATGGCTGATTCTATAGGTAGCGGTTTCTTGTACTGTCACAAAGTGCTCTAAAATGCACTTACTGCAGATGAAAAAACGTCAAAGAAACACATGAATCAACCTAAAAGTGCTCCCAAGGCCAAAGCTGGCACAACCTATGTGACAAAATAATGTGGTTTTGGATTATAACTCAAAATATAAAATAAACATAGATGAATCTGAATTGATAGTTAGTGACTAGCTTCCAAACAGACCAGAGTAAGAAAAGGGGAGAAGAAAAGCTAACGAGTGGAGACCTGGCCAATGCCACCATAAGCACATAGTTAAGGTGAAACATCACCAGTGGTGTCATGGGAGCGTCAGATACCCCGTTATGATATGAGAAGGGCACTTCACCCACAAAGTGTTTTTATCCCAAACTCATTACCTTAGTCTAATCATGTGGTGCTGGAGAAGACTCTTGAGAGTCCCTTGGAGTGCAAGGAGATCCAACCAGTCCATCCTAAAGGAAATCAACCCTGAATATTCATTGGAAGGACTGATGCTGAAACTGAAACTCCAATACTTTGGCCACCTGATGTGAAGAGCTGACTCACTGGAAAAGACCTGATGCTGGCAAAGATTGAGGGCAGGTGACAGAGAATGAGATGGTTGGATGGCATCACTGACTCAACAGACATGAGTGTGAGCAAACTCAGGGAGATAGTAATGGACAGGGAAGCCTGGTGTGCTACGACTCATGGGGTTGCAAAGAGTTGGACACAACTTATTGACTGAACAACAACAATCAGGAGAAAAACACCAGACAAACCCAAGGAGGAACATTCTACAAAATACATGAGCAGTGATGTCAAGGTCATGACATACAAGGAAAGGTTAAAAAACCATCAGAGGCCAGAGGACACTAAGAATACGTGATGACTAAACACAATGTGGTATCCTGGATTGCATCCAGAAGAAAAAGGACAAAAAGGGCAGCTCAGGTCAGTCGCTCAGTCGTGTCCAACTCTGCGACCCCATGAACCGCAGCACGCCAGGCCTCCCTGTCCATCACCAACTCCCGGAGTTCACTCAGACTCGCATCCATCGAGTCAGTGATGCCACCCAGCCATCTCATCCTCTGTCGTCCCCTTCTCCTCCTGCCTCCAATCCCTCCCAGCATCAGAGTCTTTTCCAATGAGTCAACTCTTCGCATGAGGTGGCCAAAGTACTGGAGCTTCAGCTTTAGCATCATTCCTTCCAAAGAACACCCAGGGCTGATCTCCTTTAGGATGGACTGGTTGGATCTCCTTACAGTCCAAGGGATTCTCAAGAGTCTTCTCCAACACCACAGTTCAAAAGCATCAATTCTTCGGTGCTTAGCTTTCTTCACAGTCCAACTCTCACATCCATACATGACCACTGGAAAAACCATAGCCTTGACTAGACAGACCTTTGCCGGCAAAGTAATGTCTCTGCTTTTGAATATGCTATCTAGGTTGGTCATAACTTTCCTTCCAAGGAGTAAGCGTCTTTTAATTTCATGGCTGCAATCACCATCTGGAGTGATTTTGGCAGTAGTGAAACCCAAAGTCTAGTTTAGTTCACAGCAAGGTACCAATGCTGGCTTCTTAGTTCTGATAAAGGTCCACTGGTAATTTAAGTGAAAGTCATTCAGTCGTGTCCAACTTAGCAAATGGATTGTACAGTTCATGGAATTCTCCAGGCCAGAATACTGGAGTAGCTGTTCCTTTCTCTAGGAGATCTTCCCAAACCAGGGATCAAACCCAGGTCTCAAGCATTGCAGGTGGATTCTTTACCCGCTGAGCCACAAGGGAAGCCCCTGGTAATGGAAGACATTAATGATAACAGGGAATTAGATGAAAGGTACATGGGAATCTACTAGATTTGAAACTCTTCTGTAAGCCTGAACTTATTTCAAATAATATTCATTTTTTAAAAAAAGTTGGGATGTGGTTTTATTGACATAGGACTTCAGGATTTGGTAACACAAAAGATGTCTTTTTGGGCATGGGGTGGGTGGTAATCCTAACACTACCGGGTAATCAGTTTCCCTCTGAGGGTACCTGTGGCATCTGAAGCTAGTGAGCACATACTGGATCTCTCCCTAACCTGCTGGAGGATGTTGAGACTTATGGAGCTCAAGTGTATTGAATAGGAAAGGTAATCATCTGTAAGACTAATAAATTGGGACTAGTGAGTAGAAAAGTGAAAGTGAAGTCACTCAGTCATGTCTGACTGTTTGCAACCCCATGGACTTTCTCCTACCAGGCTCCTCCATCCACAGGATTTTCCAGGCGAGAGTACTGGAGTGGGTTGCATCTCCTTCTCCAGGGGATCTTCCCGACCCAGGGGTCAAACCCAGGCCTCCCGCACTGCAGACGCTTTACCATCTGAGCCACCAGGAAGCCCTAGTTGTAGGAGGGGCTCCATTTCAAGGCATGTTTTATTCCTTAATGAGTAATTTTACTCTCACGACAAGTAAGCAGCCTCAAGCTGTTCAGGAAATCAACCATCACATCCAAATGTGCCTCTATGGAGAGGACAAATAAAACCTGAAACATCAGGGTACACTGTAGTAGCCTCTAATTCATGCAGGAATTCCAACCCTAAGGAAAAATGACTCAAGTAGCAACGAAGGAGAGGTCTAAACGACCAGACCCCAGTTGCCAGTGCTAGGAAGTTGGACATCCCAGGTCACGTAGATCAAGCTCACAGAGTGACAAAAGGAAGTCGTGAGGAACTTGTTCTGAATGAGCTGATGGTTGTGAACATATCGCCAAGTTTTATCTAAAGAAGTGACAGAGAACAAAAAAGGAGAAGACAGAAAAATCAGGGTCTACATCAAACTGCCAGGTTCCTGATGTTGCAAACACTAGTTAGGTTTGATCATCTGCTAAATGCTGGATTGAAGGTCAAAACAAAAAGCAATACAATGTATCATTCCATCCATGGGAATCCACAGAGACAGAAAGAGTAAGCGGCTCCCAGGGGCTGAGGAGAGCAGAGAATGAGGAGAGACCACTCAAGAATTACAGGTTTCTTCTTGGCTTGAGGAAAACGTTCTGTTCAGAGAGTGGTGATGGCTGCAGTGGTGAATACAGTAAACTTCGGGTGGCTTTAAAAAATCTTTCACTTTGGCTGCACCAGGTTTTTGTCCCCGTGTTTGGGGTTCTAGTTAGGTTGAGCGGGGGCCCTCTTTCCCTGTGGGGCACAGGCTTCTCATTCCAGTGGCTTCTCTTGCTGCAGACCACGGGCTCTAGGCTGCGCAGGCTTTAGGACTTGTGGCTCCCAAGCCCTAGAGCACAGGTTCAGTGGTTGTGGCCCACAGGCTTAGCTGCCCTGTGGCACGTGGAACCTCTCCCGGATCACGGTCTGAACCCATTTCCCCTGCATTGGCAGGCGGATTCTTTGTCACTGGACCAACAGGGAAGTCCTGGGTGTATTTTATAGTATGTAAACTATATATCTCAATAAGGAAAAAAAAAAAATTTAAAAAGAACGCAAAAATGCTCCTCTCTTCAAAATGGGGAATGTAGGAGTGCATAAAGGCCAGTAGCATGGTAGAAATTGAAAAACTGAAAGAATGAAACTTAGGGAGTTCTCTGGTAGTCTAATGGTTAGGAGTCTGCACGTTCACTGCTATGGCCAGGCTTTAGTCCCTGGTCGGGGAACTGAGTGCCTGCAAACTGCACGGCACAGCCAAAAAGAAAATTTAGAAAAAAAGAATAAAACTTAAGTAATGAAACCATAGAATTACATCCACTAGCCTAAGACTATTTTTTTCTAGCTTAGAATCCTTTTGACTGGAATAGAGCCACTTGAAAGAAAAAAAATGTCAAAAAACCCATAATGATAATTTGTTTGAAGAGAGTTTCTAGAACAGATAAAACTATCTTTGGGCTAATAATTGTAAATAACCTACAATGTATTTTGAAATGTTAAGAAAAGACAAAAACCAAATCAAAGATCTGCCAGCATAATAAAGGCAGACACTTCTTAGTGGGTCGGTGCACTGATGTAACATGTAAAATTCTTTCATTTTCCATAAAAAATGTGAGCTTCCATGAGAGTAAAGACTGTCTTATTCAGTTATATTTCCTGCACTTAGAACAGAGTAGATGCTCAGTAAATATTTACTGAATGAGACAAGTTCAGGATGCAGCTATGAACTGGCTTGTTGGTTTTTGCAAGAACTAAAATGAGTTTATTTTGAAAACTGGAATCATGTTCTTTTGCTAGAAAGGGAAAAAAACTCATTTAAACTTAATGAAACACTGTAAGTTAGCTGGTTTGAATGCTGGTTTGAATACAGGCATAACGCACCTTCATCAGTGAACTTAATGGACCTCGTCCCAAAGTGAAAGAGCTGCAGGCAAGTCAGTGCTGCCCATGTCATCTATTACGTTAAACCAAACACCAGCAAACCTTGCTTTCAAGCAAGAAAACTGTAGAGAAAGTAAGAGTCATGACGGTGTTTCTGCATTTCAGCTAGTACAAGTGTGGATCAATTATCCCACTTTGCTCATATTTTGCCATTAGTAACCTTGCTAATCCCATCTACCATTGTGTATATAAAGCCACAAGTTACCCAAAAATTACTTTGGCGTCTCCTTATCACAGTTCATGTTACACGAGACTGCAGACACTTATTTGTTATTGTACTATAGATGATTATATAGCTGAAGCTTTTTTCAACCCTTGAATTATTTTCCCCCTGATATTCCTCTTTCCTCCTCCTCCAATCCTTACACTTGTCCACATCTGAAGTACTGATGAACAGGTTATCACTGCTACTCGAAGTTCCTTCTTGGCTAGACCCCTGCAAACAGCAGCCACTGATTTCCAGAAGGCAGTCCCCACCCTGATTCCCCAGCCCCAGCCCCACGCCCTGTGAATGCTGCCAACACCTAAAACTACATCACAGTCAGGAGATTTCTGGCTCAGAATCCTTTGCACTTTGGTTCTGGCAGCTGTTAAAACTCAAAATAACATAGAATCGAGTTGCTTCTTCCAATGGAGGGCTCCCAGGCAGAGCCTGCGGTCAGACCCTCAAACAGCTTTGCAGGCTCCGCCTCTTATGACAGCGGCTGTCATCTGCCTGTCACAAGACTTTCAGGACTCGGTTCTTGGAGAACAGCCTTCGGCCACTTCACAGTGGGCTCTGTGGGCTCATGCAGGGGGATCCTGTATTGTGTTCAACTACATTCTGAGAGAGAGAGCTTTTTACTGCTATGGAAAATTTTGTTCTTGTGCATTACAAGTCTCGCCAAGTCTCTTAACGTGAGCATTTCTTCAGAGATGGAAACCAGAAGAACGCTTTGGTTATTCAGATACAAAATACAAGGCTGCGTATTTGGGAGCAGCCCGGCTTTCTTCATAAAGACATTTGTAGGGTGATGGCCTACAAATAATTGAAATGGAAAGCCACTTGTAGAGACAACAACTTCATCAAAGGGAGAACACCTCCCCCACCACCCCAACAGACACACGAAGCACAGCACAGCACTCCAATATCTGTCAGAGAAGCAGAGGCCCAAACCGCAGTCCACTTTATACTCACCAGAATGGCTTGCATGAATTCGAAGCTGGGGTAAATGTGATTTTCACACGTGGTATTGGTTTGGTTTTAAACCACATGCTCACTTATTTTAAGAAGCGTAATTTAACTTTGGTTTCTTTAAAAGACATCTTTGGGTTTCTTAAGCATTGGAGGCAGTGATGATTTTAAAAATCACTGGTATTGGTAGTTTCAAACGGAAGTAGTATCCCTAATCCAAATACATACAATGGAACACTCAGGGATTTACAATAGTGCTGCTAGGTTTGTTTCTACCAAGGATGTATTTTTGCTTGGTGTTGGAAAGAAACATCCCTTGGACTTGAGAGAAGCTCCCCCACCCAAGCACGAGTGCCCTCCTTTGCCCACAAAGTAGCTTGCCTTTTCCAACTGCAGACACACAGACACACACACACTCTCCCCCGCCAAGCCCTCAGAAGCGATCTGGATCAGACAACACGTAGCCAGAGGGCACCTCCCAGAGATGGGCGCACATGCAGCAGCTGTCAAAAGGAGAAGTCACTTTACTTTCTTTTAAACTTGCAATGTTTGCCTTTATTTTGTTCTTTATATTTTGAAAGTGAAAAGAAATAGTACTGAGTCAATTTCTTTTTTTTTTTTTAAATATTTGTTCTATGTATTTACAAGCCTTAAAGTTGCTCTAAAGATTTCAAAAGTATTAAGAGTACTTTTCCCAGGGTAGCACTTTTTTTTTGAACAATTCTTGGAGTTCTCTGGTCCACAGCATTTCTTTCTGTTCCAAGGTTATGTATGTTTTGATTACTATTGTGATTTTTTTATTTTCTGAAGCAAGCTGAGAGGCAGGCAGAAAGATCTGATGCCAAAAAAAAAAAATCTTTCTTACCTTGTTCACCCCAAACCTTCTCAAATCTGGACTAAATACTATGCTTTAAAACAAACGTGAGGTGCATCTGAAGGGGAGGGAAATTTATTTCTCTGCTTTTCTATTATACAAGTTGTTTACAGAAACTGCAAATTAAAAAATTACACTGGCATTTGCAGTCCTTAAAATAAATTAAAAGTTTTCAACTTTTTTTTTGTTTTTTTTTTTTGCTAAACAGATGTGTTTTTTTTTTTTTAAAGTAGGAGTCCTCGTTTAAAAAGAAAAGATTAAAACAGAAAATATTTTCTATAAATAAGACATGTATTTTGGTTTTAGTGCTCCCGCCCTCAGGTCTGAAGGTTACTTTTTTTCCAGTACCTTTTTCCTCCATGATCACCTTTTTTTCTCTTTCCCCTCTCCCACTCGTGCACACGTGGGGGTTTCTGCGAGAATTGGCCTTGCTGCACTGTGATTGGCGAAGACGTGAAACTTTTTAAAAAAATACTTAAATTGTTTCTTTTCTTTCGTTTTGTGTATTTGAAGTTTTAGTTATCCTCAGACTCCTCTTCTGCTTCCCGCAGCCATGTGAAGAACGCCGTGACGGATTTCAGGGCCACACCCTTCCCATTCTGCTCTGCGGGGTCCTTGCTGCTCTCCCACTTGTAGAAGGCATCCTCAGAGATCACCTCCTCGTCATACAGGCAATCAAAAAACATCCGTAGCAAATCTGCAAGGAGGCGAAAGGAAACCACAGGTTTGGGGGCACTGCGGCTGTGATGAGGCAGCATTCCCATCCAGTGCAGGAAAGGAATTCCTGTGCAGGACGCCCCGTGGGGTCAGGGCACCCATGAGACTTCATCACACCTCTCCCCACCCCTCCCCGACAGCCTGAGAGCAAAGCCACTTGTCTAAAGAATGCGAGTAGATTCAGGCAGTCGGAACTAGTTCTTATTCCTGTTACTTTATTCAATTTGAACTGTTTTCTGATGTTACTGTATTTCTGATATTACTGAGCTGTTTGATGTTACACAGTTTTCAACCTAAACACTTAAAAGTACAAGAATAATTTTTTAAACTTTCCTTTTGATACATTTTCTTTGAGATTTTACAATAAAATTGTCTAATTTTTACAAATTTTGGGAGGCAAAGGCAGAATGTACCTTCTCCCCTCTAATGTTGCTATCAAAATGAAGAGAGTAATAATTCATATGGAAAACATGGGTAGAAACTATCTCATCTGGATTTTATCCAGTGAAATGATAGCCATTATGTTCAGTGCCCAGATGATCTGGGCAATTTTAGTTCTCTGTTTTACTCTCATCATGGAAACTTAGCTTATATTATTGTTTTAAAAAGGACAGATTTATAGACAGAATATCTCTTCAGTTACATTCCGAGGACTGTTCCAATCCCTCCCTTTATTTCCCAAAGGGATTTAACACCACTAGCCAAGAAGAAAAACTTTGCAGAAGTTACAACCTAAGGAAATGCCAAAGAATTACTTCAGTGCTATCTGTGAAATAGCCATATACTTACTGTCCACTTTCAAAGTTTCAACTGAATTTTCAAGATTTAATATAATTCAATTAATTTACCAGATCACTAACACTTGGGTGTTCGGGTTAACTTATTTGTCTGGTTAGCCAGAATTAACTTTAACTCTTAACTGAAAATTAGTCTAAAATGCCTTCATGTCTTTGCGGGGTATCTGAGGATTCTCGCAAGTATCACCGTCTTTCATTATTAAGGCCTGGGTCCAAGAAGGTGAAAAACTGTACTGCACAGACGCTAATGCCACCTGCCCTAGACCTGCACTGTCTAACAGGGTAGCCACTAACCACATGGAGCTGCTGCTGCTGCTGCGTCGCTTCAGTCGTGTCCGACTCTATACGACCCCACAGACAGCAGCCCACCAGGCTCCCCCGTCCCTGGGATTCTCCAGGCAAGAACCCTGGAGTGGGTTGCCATTTCCTCCTCCAATGCATGAAAGTGAAAAGTGAAAGTGAAGTCGCTCAGCTGTGTCCGACTCTTAGCGACCCCATCATGGAATGCAGCCCACCAGGCTCCTCCGCCCATGGGAGTTTCCAGGCAAGAGTCCTGGAGTGGGGTGCCAATGCCTTCTCTGAACCACATGGAGCTACTGACATTTAATATTTTAAGTTCAGCTCCTTAGTCACAGTGGCCACATTTAGGTGCTTGACTGACACGAGTGGTTCATGGTTGTCACGTACTGCATGACAGATACATCTCCATTATGCAGAGATTCCTATAAGACAGATGTGCCTGAGAATGAGGATTAAATCTCCTAGATAACATGAATAATATAACTAGTCTTCTTGTCATTTTCTCATAAAAGTCAATTACTTAAAAACATTCATGTTTATCAAAGTTACAGGCTGAGTTTCATCAGTCGGGATGCTGCTATTGCCCACTGTTTAAAGCCCATCAAACTGTCTCTCGAGTGCTGCCCTGGATAAACCTCACCCTTCAGCTGGGTTAACTGTAGCATGAGGGAGACTTACTGGCAGGTTGATCGAGTTTTACTATTGATGCTTGAAGTGCATAAAGTGCTTGCAGTTCCTTCTCTGTATCTGAGTCTAGGTACTTGAGTAAGATCGGCACTCTCTGCTTGATAACAGCAGTGTCCACTCGGAAGGTTGAACAGTCGGCTGGAAGAGACAGAGGAACTGAGCATTAACACACAGCTGTTTTCAGTTTTCTGAATCAGTAAGACACATGACCCTGCAAGGAAAGAGGAACCAAGGGGTTCTGAGGTAAAGGTTTGGAAACGCCAAATTTTCTAAAATTTTAATTAAAAACAAAACAACTTTACTGAATTTGTTACAACACTGCTTCTGTTTTATGCTTTGGTTGGTTGGTCGTGAGGCATGTGGGATCCTAGCTCCCCTATCAGGGGTCGGATCCACACCCCCTGCACTGGAGGGCGAGGTGTCCCAGCCACTAGACCACCAGGAGAATACGTGAAATTCTTCCCAAAACAAACAAATTAACAAAAACATGGAGAGGGATGTGTTTATAGAGTGCTGGGCTCCCTCAGGAGCAGCAGTGCGCTCAGTTCTTTGTCTTCAGTCATAATTAAACAGGGACAGCGGTCTCATGACAGTCCAAACCATGAAAACATTAACAAGGAAACTAAAGAGAAATTAAACAGAGTTCATTTAAATCTCTTAAGAAGGGTAAAAGAATTAGAACCGTCGTATTATTTCTAGCAGTTGTTACTGTTTAGTCATTCAGTCCTGTCTGACTCTCTTGCGACCCCATGGACTGTAGCCCGCCAGGCTCCTCTGTCCATGGAATTCTCCAGGAAAGAATACTGGAGTAGGTTGCTATTCCTTCTCCGGGGGATCTTCCCAACCCAGGGATGGAGCCCAAGTCTCCTGCACTGGCAGGCAGGAGGCCTGAGCCACCAGGGAAGCCCCATTATCAGCAGGATGAGGGCCAGCTGTGGCAGTAGCAAGCAACACCAGGTGTTTAAATTCATCTGACAGAAAATCTTGAATTGTGAAGCTATCTCTATAATGATTCTCAACAACTTTTCAGCTGACAATTTTTTTTTTCTATTTCAGTGACAGAAATGTGGACTTTAATCCAAGGCCAAGTAGATGATCTCATTAAGTATTAGTAAAAACTACGTGCAGGGGTGGAAGAAAAAAAAAACAACAAAACTACGTGCAGCTTGGACCATTTAGAGTCTCTACTAATTGAATCCTATCTGTCTATGTAATTCATAAACATTCAATAATAGTGTCTTATCAGGTCAATATAAAACAGGAGAAATAATTGGTATTTTCTTTCCCCATACATGAATTTACATAAAGTGGCTTTTCTTTTGAGATTAGTGACACTGGACAAGAATATTCAAATTGTTCATTTTAACTCGTGAATGGAAGGCAGGGGAGCCTTTGAATGTTGGAGGTGAAAAGTAAAGGAAAAGTCACACACAGCAAACAACCTCAGGAGCAGGCACCAACTTCCTGCTGAACTGGGGAACAGAAGACCCACAGTAGCTCTCACATCTGGGCTCGCTGCAGGCAGAGCAGCTATCTGTGCCGCGGCCCAAGACAGACAGGCATTGTAGACAGAAAGGGCATTCATTTGGCACAGAAACTGAGCTTTACAGTGCAACTGTTAAAGGCAATATAAACCCTGACCCACATCGTCAGCAGCTGACATACGGAGGATTTTCAGATGTTGCCTTCAGAAATACTACTTACCTATAATAGCTGCTTTACAGACGGCTGTCATTAAAGCTCTAAGGAATGTAGGTGAACTCATCTGGCTTTCATCTAGATTAGCCTGCAATCAAAAGTACATAGAACAGTTCAAGGTACCCTTGGCACACCAGAGATATTATCTTCCCCTAAACCAGGCTTCATCTTGCACTAAGGGCACATGAGATCACGTTCAACTTTTCAGTAAAAGTTAGTCTTCTGATTCACCAGGAAATACTGGGACTCTCGTCAGTTCTTTCTGAAAGTGCTCCACGTAGCAGTGTTTTGTTTCCGGGGAGCTGACCACTCCATGTCCTCTGTTCATTCAGTTAAACAGAGCTGTGTACTATGTACATTCGGAAATGCAACTGTTTAAAAGCATTTTCCCTTTTCAATAAATAAGCCATCTTAAGACGATCTATCCACATCTACAAAGTTGAAAGGACAGCTACTCCACACCGACAGAGCATTTTCAGGCCCACTCTGCTCAGCAGCACGCAACTTCATTTAGGTGTGCTAACACTGCTTGTTCATCTTAATTTCAGGCTAATTTCTAGAATTACCTCAAATAAACACCTCAGGTAGTGGTGAGATAACTGTTCCTCTTTTCTGAGGATGGCAAAAACATGTATTCTGAGATAAGTTAAATAGAGTAAATGAACCTCCACCTTATTTTTCAGTTTATTTCTCTTAAGATCTTATCTTTTTGCTATAAAATACTACACCAACCACATAAGAAGCAAAAGGAGAAAACACACAAATGGAGCCATTTTCTAGGCAGGTGTTTCAAACGTTTCCCAGAGTTTATGTTCCTTATGCCTATGAACAGAATTAATACTTATCTCAGGTTCTTTTAAGAGCTTAGACTATCATAGCACAGCACAGTATTTTCTACTGAAAGAGTCATTTTTAAAATAACTGGCTACGAAAAAATTTTAAATGCCATTTAAAAAGGTATGTGTTAGAAAGCTAAGAATTTCAAAGATATTTAGAGATCAGTTTAATGTTTATGAATTTTAGAAATGATGTAGATTAACCAGTAGCTCTCTCTGCCGAATACCTAACCTCACATATATCACTTGGGAGGAACCGGTGGTTTCTTGAAAGCAGAGTTAAGAGGGGTTAACAAGTCAGATGGCTAGCTCTGCAGGATACTGGCAGAGCAGAATACAGAGGACCAGGCCACCTTTCGCTACTGATCTCGTCCCACAGGACAGAAACGTGGTGATATTGCTAATAGCTAAGGCTGAGAATAACGTGGGGTAAGAGCTATGTAGAAAAGATTTCATAATGGTTTATGTTTTATATGGTTTATGCTCGTCTCTTTAAATAATATACAAGCTGAAGGCAAGGCTAGTCTAGCCCTGGAAATTACTTCTGCAAAGTCTGAACAATTATTTTTGAATAAATGAGAGAATAAAAACACACCATTACTCTTTGGCTCAACAATACTTTATAAACAGGTTGTAGAGCTATTTCAGCTGAGTATAAAATCCCCAAAGGATCAGATTTCAAGTAGAGTCGGAGAAAAACAAATGAGTTAGATGTAATTACTGACAGATGATAACACTTCGAAGCCATGTGACTGTCTCTTCCATTTCAAAGAAATGAACTGTGTATCTCTTCTACCAAATAAAGCCAGACACTGTAATTCTAGTATTCAAGAACAGAAAAGACATGAAGAAAAGTATCAAGAACACTAAAGATGAAGCAAACATATTAATAAAAATGGGCAAGAACAATAAAGAAAATGGGTCTGCTAATTGGAAATGATAAGCAAAGTCAGATTACTGGATAGCAGTAGTATCAGATGAACAGCAACAAACACCTTAGATGTCCTGTGAGCTTAGTGACCACTGTGATGTTTTTGTTTCCTTGATCCTTTTTTAAAATTCACCTTTATTGGGTATCATTTACATTCATTAAAATTTACCCTTTGTCTGATTTTTATGGAGAATAATTGTTGGTCTGGGATAAGCTAAATAACTACTACTATTTAAGAAAATAGGGCCCAACATGGGTGAAGAGGTAAAAACAGCATCATTTGGCAATATATGAGAAATAAAAGACCAAACTGCTGAAATGAAAGAGGATGATGTTCAGCATGCAAATATCGACCTGACTTCTAAACCATAGAAGAAGGTCCCTGAGGTCAATAATATACCAGAAAGCCTGATACTAATTCTATCCTAAAATCTACAACAAACTACCATACGAATGGTTTTAAAGTCTTACAGAGGAAAGAGATGGTTATGCTAAGAACAAATAAGGACAAAAGATGACCAAGTCATGCTAAACTAACCTCCTCTCCTTTTCTGATACGATCACCATATGGCAGCTCCGAAGGATAGAGCTTTAACTTTTCCAGGATTTAGCAAGACATCTGACAAAATATAATAGGTATTCCCTTGTAGGCAAGATGAAAAGATGAACTAGATGGTAGGAATGATGTGAAATAATAAACAAGTTAGCAGCTGACATGTCCACTGGGATGGCGATGAGATCTTGTCCTAAAAAGTATGCTGCTTTGTCCTTGGTCCTACTCGACTCACACACTTTCCCCATAACTTGAGTGAGTGCAAAGCTGACATACTAATCAAATGCAAAGTGAAAAAGTACAGAGTGAAAAAGATGGAAGCAAAATGGAGGACCAGGTTAGAATCCAATATGTCCTGACAAGACTTTTAAGAAAGTGTCTCATTTAAGAAGATAAATCTAAATAGAAACAAATGTTTAAAACACTATTTTGGCTCAAAAACCAAACATGTAAGTTTGGCATGGAAGAAATGACTAACTTGTAGAATGTAAATGAGTGGGCACTGCAAGACTGAGTGGAGAGGTTTGGGTTCACGGTGGTGAGTCTGCCAGAAGCACAGGGTTAGAAAAGAAAACACAGAACGCTGAAGTGCCACCCAGCTCTGTACTGCTGGACCACTGCCACCGATCATGCTCAGTTTACACGTGGCACATCGAAACGCACATTCAAAATGCAGGGTATGTTTGTATGGGAATAACCAGACAAGGGCCTGGATATCAAGATTTTAAGAAGGAATGAAAGAACCTAGAGGAGGAGTCAGGAATATATTCTATTGGCTATTATACATTACTTAAAAAAACATTCCCAATTAGGTGAGGTGATAGACTATCCCAAAGACAGGAGGGGAAAAAGGTTAAAAAAATTATGAGAAGCTTCATGATTTCTCAACACCTGGAAATGGTTAAAGAAACAGCAACCCATTAGAAGGACTACAAAACAAGAGTTATACAAAACGGAGAGAACGAGATTAGCCCCCTGTGGCTTTCTTTCAGCTTGGATTAGTATATGATTCCAGGAAAATGTACACATCTACATAAACAAAAGTTAATATTTAAAGGAATACACTAACAAGTTAAATACAGACATGATCAATGGACTCTACAACACAAGATTTTAAGGTATGTTATGAAAAGGTAAGCCAGCACATTTCATAATAATTACATATTGCTTATTAATTTTATCCAGAATAGTATCTAAAATGTGAGAACATGAGAAAGAAATGCAAATTTTTGAATGGTAAAATGTAGTGTATATACTAAACTAATGAGAGATCCAGAAAAATGGCTTATGTTTTGAATATTTTTACTTGACTTTATAAAAGACTATTAATCTTTAGTCTTTATACCTCTACCCAGTCAAAGATCTGTTCATCATTTGCCTTGTCCTCAATAATGAGTTTCTCAAGTCGCTTATACAGCTCTTCAGCAGAGAGTTCTTTCTTCAAAAGTGCTTCGGAGGAACAGGAACTGTCAGACTCTAAAAAGTCCAACTTCTGAAACATACAAAGTTAAACATATTAAAATAATTCAATATTATCATCACCCTGTGAAGAAAACAAAGTCATGGGCTATCTCTTCTATTTCACGTGGAATCAAAATGATTAGCAGAAAGCCATTCTGTATTTATAGTTCTGAAAGATTTTAAATGCATTATTCTTCTGAATATACCATTTTTTTAATACTGAAGATCTCTGATTCTTCTTAAAAACAAGCTTACTTTTCTTCCAAATCATTGAGCTTCAGTCTTCATTTTCAGTATGTCTGATCCACAATATCAGTTTCAAGTGTACAATATAGCAATCTGACTTTTGTATATACTGTGAAATGACCACCACAGTAAGCCCAGCCATTCTCTGTCACCTTACAAAGTCAGCACAATGCTACTGACTGTGCTCTCCAAGCTGTGCGTCACGCATTCCCATAACCTACTTATTTTGTAACTGCAAGTTTGTACCTCTTGACCCCCCCTTCACCTATTTCACCTCTGCCAATCCCTTCTGCTCTGGCAACCACCTACCTCTTCGCTCAATCTACGGGTTTTTATTTGTTTTGTGCCTCTCATGTGTAAGTGAAATCAGGCAGTGTTTGTCTTTCTCTTTGCTTATTTCATTTAACCTCATACCTGTGGGTGCTTCAGTCTTGCTCTCAGCTGTGACACAGCTCTAAGGCAGGGCAGGTGTACCAGCAAGGATACAATTTAGCTGCCTTTCTACAGCCTATGATTAGCATCACTATCGCCACAGAGCAGCTGTTGAAAACTCTGCAGCTTTGGTTTTGTCAAGTCCTTCCAACACCTCCTTACCATTCTGAATCCAAGTGTGAAAAATGATGCCGTGACTGTTTAACTCTTTGGTGAGTATTAAAAAAAAAGAAACCAATAATCAAAGTGATATTTCATTTTCTAGGGTATAAGGCCATGAAGTATATAAGTATGCTTTGCTTTATACAGCTTCTCCATGCAAAACCCATAAAGATTAAAATACTAAAGATTATTTACAAATTTTTCTCTAATACCATAGAAGACTCATGTATATTCCTATATCCTCCTTGGATCCACAAATCAAAAATTACCCGGAATTCTGTGAAAAAAATTCATTGTTTTCATTATCTTTACCATGAATGTAGCACTTTAAAATAATATATTCCTATAAAGCTTCAGAAACATTATTCAGTATCACAATTTTTCTGATTCAATGTTGATAAATGCGTTAACTATCACATTTCAATATACATACAAAATTACAAGATGATGGCCGTAAGTTCTTTTAAGAACAGGCAACCGATTTTTCATAACCTGAAACATTCTCCAAATTTGTTTCAACATTACTTTAGATGTTAGGATACCTACACAGAATACCTTTTTAACCTACCCTACACCTACACAGACAATTGGAGATCTGAGGGCAATTAACATTAATAGCAAAGTTAAACATTAATTACACTGCTCATAAATAAAATGATCTAAAAATGTGAAAGTGAGTCTTTACCATGGCCTAATGAAGTCAGTGGTGAGCTGTGAAGTTTAGCTTGTTCACTGGAAACATTTATCCCTCAGAATCTCTGTGTTTCTATGCAAGCCATCTAATCTTCCTAGAACCTAGAAGGCTGGGCTTCAAATTTATGCCATCAGCTCATCACTATCTCTTATAGAATGTACTAGGGTTCCCAGAAAAAGGGCATTATATCAGCCATTTTAGAAGAAAGCTAAAAGTCAAGGTAAGGATGGCCAAGTTTTCTGAAGCCTCATTTTTCTGTTTTCTAAACATTTTTATTAATAACAACATTATGCATAGTTGACTGAGTTCCTCTCTATGCTCACTGCTTCTTAAACATTCTTTTTTAATCCTCATAAAAATTCTATAACACAGATATTATAATAAGCATTTCATAGGTAAGGAATCTGAGGCTTAGCGAAATCAAGTAATTTTAAAGTCTTAAGTGGGAGAAAACTGGAATCTGAACCCAGGTTTATCTGACTTTAAATAAGGGCGCCACATGTTTTCATTTCTCTTGGATACACACCCAGAAGCACAATTGCTGGGCCTCATGGGAATTCCATGAAAAATCATCCTTATGCAGCTGTTTTCATAAATTATATCTTTATACAATGTATGCCCATTAACACGTATTTATTATTTTATGGATTTGCCTTTTAAATCATAATCATTCAGTGAACAAAAAGGCGTTACAAATGGAAAACAAAATAATGCCGATTTGTATTTATCTGTGGGTTACCTTTGCCAGTTATCTCCATTTCTTCACATGGCTGCGAGTTATCTCCTAGTGTCCCTTTGCTTCAACCTGAAAGGCTCAGTTTAGGATGGCAAGTCTAACTAACTAACTTAGTTTTTATCTGGGAATGTCTTCATATCTTCCTCATTTTTGTAGGAAATATTTCAATAGTCTTTAAATTTCAGAACTTTAAGTATATCATTCCATTATCTTCTGACTATCACAGTTTCTGATGAGAAATTGGCTATTAATTTTATTGCAGCTTCTTTGTATGCGATGAGTCACTTTTTCTCTTGATGCTTTCAATATTTCTTCTTTGTTTTCTGTCTTTCAACAGTTTCATTGTATCTTGTTGTGAAACTGAGTTTATCCTGCTTGGAGTTTGTTGAAATTCATAAATATGTAGAATCATATCTTTGATCAAATTTGGTAAATTTTCAACCATTATTTCCTTAAATATTTTCTTCTGTCCCTTTCTCTCTTCTCTGGGGCTCCATTATGATATACCGACATGCTTGATGCTGTCCCCTAAGTCCTCAGACTCTTCATTTTTCTTGATTCTTTTTTCTTTCTGCTCCTCAAACTGAGTAATTTCTTCTTTTAAAGCCTTTTATATGTTAAATGGATTAATTTTTCAATATGTATTATTATAATTAAAAGTTTTTTAAAAAATAAACAACAGTAGGGACATTTTTATTTTAAAAATGCAGTGATATTCAGTTTCATGTAACAATGCCAGAAATTTCATTGGGAAAAAAATTAATAAAAGGTGTATCTGCAAATACTAAAGATGGATTTTCATCATAGTAAATCAGTGCTGAATCAGTGATTCCTGACTGAGCAATTTCAGCTGTGCTGTTTTCAAGTTCACTGATTGATCCGTCTGTTCAAACCTGCTGTTGAGACATTCTAGCTAATTTTTCATTTTGGCTATTGTCACTTTTCAGTTTCTGTTTGGTTCCTTTTTATAATTTCTACCTCTTTACTGGTATTCTCAGCTTGTTCAGTCCATCATTCTGATTTCCTTTATTTCTTCCTCCATGGTCTTCTTTAGTAACTGGAGCACAGATAAAGCCGTTGTCTAGTAAGCCCAATGTCTGAGCTTCCCCAGGGATGCTTTCTGCCAGTTTCTTTTTTCCCTTTTAAAAAGCTGTATTTTCCTGTTTCTTTGCATACTTTATAATTTTTTGTTGAAAACCAGACCTTGCAATGTGCTAAGTCTGGACATCAGATTCTCTCCTCTACCTAGGAACTGCTGATGTTGTAGTTATGTGTTCATTTAGTGACTTTCTCATGAGGACCATATTCCTTCTTTTGTGTGGTTAGTGAAATCTCTAATCCACTATCTCTGCTGTCAGCCAGTGACCTTTCAGAAATTTCAGTGACTATCTGGATCCGAGGAGAAAAAGAGAGAGGTATGGGGAAGACTCAGATGTGTTCAGTTTAAGCTTCTGTAACACACCCTGTCTGAGAAGTCACTTCAGAATGAGGGATGGAAACATCAAGGTCCTGAGATGGGTCCCTGGTGAAGTGGTAGGCAGATTTAAAGACACAGCACCAGTCTTTGGAGGACAAGGTCGTTATTGCTCAATCTGGCACCAGAAAGACAACGACTGTCCTTTCAGCTGTCTACCAGAGAGCTGGAGGCTGGTAGCTCTCTAGGCAAAATTCCGAAATCACTGAAATTTACCACTCTTTCTTCATCAAGCTTTGTCCTGGTTCTGGTAGTGCATTTGTTCCACTCGACTCCATAATTTCAAAATAGCTGTTTCTAACTATCCCAGCTCAACAGCTGTTCCAGCGGAGGGACTAACTCTGGATCTTACTACTTCATCTTTTCTACATCCATACATTGGTTTGATAATTCTAAATTAACCTTATATTCCTGTGACAAACCTACCTGGTTATGATGTATTATGTTTTTTTGTTGTTGTTAGATGTGACTTGTGCAAATTTTGTTGACAACAAATTTAGTCAACAAAATTTTCTCTATGTTAATTAGGAATTAGTCTATAGTTCTCTTTTCTTGAAATGCCTTTGTCTAGTCTTGTTATCAGTGTACTGCTGGCCTCATAGAATGAGTTGGAAAACAGTCTCTCCTGTTCAACGCTTTGGAAGAATTAGTATGAAAGTTTTGCAAAACTGGCATTACTTTTTCCTTTAACGTTTGGTAGAACTCATCCAAGCCTGGAGTGTTTTTTGAGGGAAAATTTTTAACTACTAAAATTTCTTTCATAGATATTCACGTTATCTGTTTTTCTACTTGCTCTATTAGTTTCTTCTTGCTCAAGAAATTTACTCATTTCAACTAAGTTGATGTGTCTATGTTATTACGTGTAGAATATGTACAATGTCACCTCTCTCATTCTTTTTATTAGAAATTTGTGCCTTATCTTTTATTTTTCCTGATTAGTTTAGCTAGGGGTTTATCAACTTTATCTTCTCAAAGAACCAGCTTTTGACTTCAGTGACTCTTCTTTATTGTTCTTCTGTTTCACTGATTTCTGCTCTGCTTTTTGTTATTTCCTTTTTTCTATTTACTTTTGAGTTTTATTTGCTCTTCCTTTTTCTAATTTTGTAAGGTTAAAGCTGAAGTTAATGATTTGTGACCTTACTTCTTTTCTACATCAGGTGTTCAGCGCTAAAAACTTCACTCTAATACTGCTTCAGTTGTATCCCACAAATTTTTATGTGCTGTGTTTTCACTTTCATCCAGTACAAAATATTTTTAAAATATCTTTTATGATTTATTTGACTCATGGGTTATTTAGAAGTGTGTTACTAAGTTTCTAAATATATATTGCCCTTCTTCTTAAAGGTTAGCTTACTTGGAAGTCAACTCTATATTAACTCATATTTTCTCAGTACTTTAAAATTATTCTACCATCTTTTACTGTCATCTTTTTAACACTTTGATTGACAGTATACAACTGGGTTTTCATTGTTGTTATTGCAAAATTTGTTTTTCCTTTGGAGGTAATATGCTTCTTTCTAGCTACTTTAAAATCTTTTCTTTTTTTCTTTCTTGATATTATGCAGTTTCACTAAAGTGTAACTATCCTATGTGGTATACATGTGCTTTCTACAGATTCATATATTTTTCAGCTCTGGAAAAGTCTTAGCCACAATCTCTTCTCTTTTCCATTCTGTTTTCCCTTTTAGAATTTCAGTTAGACACATTACAGACATTCTCTTTCTAGCCCCTAAATTTTATTAACATCTATCAGAATTCTAGCTAGTTTCTTTTCTTATATCTGTACTCAATTTTTATATCTGTGCTCATTTTTGTGACTTTCTTTTTTAAATAGTGTTATTTTATATTATGAGTTATCATTCTATTATTTCAAGTCCCCAGAGTCTAAATCCTGCATTTATTCCCTGTTTACTCTCACTCTTGGTTACTTATTTCATTATATGTTAAATGAACTTTAAGTATTAACTCATACATTTGGACACTGTTAACTTGTCGAAAATAAGAGGTAAGTTGAGTATGTTTTCTCCAAAGAGCATTTTGGCTTGGTGCTTCATGGAGCTGGGTTGCTACTGAACCAGGACCATTTCAGCTTCTTCAGGATCTTTGGGAGCACTCTCAGAGGTATTAGGCAACTTGTGCTTAGTTGCTTTGCGACCCCATGGACTGTAGCCCACCAGGCTTCTCTGTCCATGGGGATTCTCACATGTGCTTACTGCTCAGAATTCAGATTTCATCTTTGGCTTTCCCCCCCTCATTCTTTCTATTACTTGGAAGTTTCTTCCATGTTCTGTGACCCCAGCAAGAGAGATATATTATGCCTTATGTAGGCTCTTATTACCATGGCAGGAGTGCTCCTTAGTGTATCTAGTTTAAAACTAAAAGAAAGCGAAAATCCACTGTGAATCTAATGTCTTTATCCAACTTAAAATATTCATGCTTTAAAATCATTTTCAGATTGCTTTATTATTTTCTTTTAACCTGAGTGACTTTTTTCTCCTTATTGCTGAATTTATAGGCTATCTTAGCAGTTATTTTCCTCAGATGTTTTAGGATTTTGATTTCCAGGATAATTTTGAGACGAATGTTTTTTTTTAGGACCAGATTTTATCAATTGTGGAGCCTTCTGCCTTGTTGTGGATTTCTGGATCCAGTTACTAAGTCAGTAGGCAGCTTAGCTAAGGTTCTGCCTATAAAACTGTACCTACCTTCCTAACACTTATTTATCGATTTTCCACTTAGTGACATGCAGTAAGCCTGTCTCCAATCTTGTACCTTGTAAGGGGCTATTACCCTACAGAAATCACTCCTGACTTGTTTCTGTCTGCTTTCAGACCCAGAGCTCAGAAGACTTGCAGCTTTAGCACTATTACACCTGCTTTATTTATCAATTTCATTCCTGGTTCATGGATACATGTAACTTGTTTTCAAAATGTGTCTAATTTTTTAAATCTTTATTTTTCATCTGTCATCTAATGACTGCATAGACAAAAAGCCATGAGGTTGTTAAAAGTTCCCAGATGAGAACTGTGATTGTTTCCGACAACAGATTAGAAAATATTTCTCCTTAGGAATCACGAGTCTTTTTGAGGGTAAAGTGGCCTTAAAGTATAGACTTAAAATGACATCTTGACCATGATTCCTGTTTTGGTCTAAGTTTAAAAACTGGGGCTTCCCTAGTGACTTAGACAGTAAAGAATCCGCCTGCTATGTGGGAGACCTGGGTTCAATCCATGGGTTGGGAAGACTCCCTGGAGAAGTGAATGGCTACCCATTCTAGTATTCTTGCCTGGAGAATTCCATGGACAGAGAAAGCCGGGCAGATTACAGTCCATAGGGTCACAAAGAGTCAGACATGACTGAGCAGTTTTAACTTTCACTTAATAACCAGAATACTGATGCAATTACTTTTATTTCCTCTAAGAAACAGACCAACTACTATCAAACAGGAGGTATAAGCCTTGCTGCTACTCACCTGCTCCAAGAGAAAATTATGTACATCTTCCCCTTCTGGTAAAAAGTCCTTCCAGCTGAGGTCAGCCTCCCTCCATAGGGCTCCCACTTTCTTATGGCTCTACAACAGAGATTAAGTCCAGCTCATTTACTTCTACATTGGAAGGAGGGAAAAAAGTCAAGAGTGCCAAACTGTGAAGGCTAAAAAAATGGAAACTTTTCCTTGTGCTAATATGAAGTTAATTTCTTATGATTCTCAGCTTTTAAGCTGAGATGTCTGAATGTACATAAATGTAGTGGTAAGTGAAGTACAGTTGCTTAAGGTTCAATAATTTCTTTTACCAGATGACTAATCTGGGGGTTGGCAAGCTTGGTGTTTGGTGTTTTTTTTTTTAAATATAATCATCTAAAAAGAGTTTAATTCACACAACTTATAAATTTAAAACTGTCTCTTTTCCGGGACAGTACTATATGCACTGGTGATTAAAGCTATTCAATAAGCCTTGCTGGAGGCCCTCTTCATAGTAGGTTATCATTATGCTACTTAACATGAGAATGATTAAGGAAGTCATTGCTCCTGAACAAGGAAACAGAATTATTTCAAGGGCAAGAAGAAGTGCAAGGTTGAGCCCAACAAACAGCAGAGAAGAGCTGCTGTCAGTTGGAAAACTGATGAGAGGGTTCAAGTCCACTCCCTGAACCAAGTCACAGTGATAAAGGAAAGCGTCAGGCTTTGAGGCTGCAACTGTCATCTAAGGAACACGTACTAGTTATTTCACAGACTGATTTGCCCAGGGCATAGCTGATATAACCTGGCAGAGCTAGGATTTTAACTCTAGCTTAATTTCAGAGTTTAAGTCCTATGAGAAAAAAGTGAGAATCTGCTTTCTGTTTCTACAAATAAATGTTAACAAGAATTTGAATTTCAAGGGATGAAGTCAAATAGGTAGAAGAGGAAGAGAAAATTCTGGATCTAGAAATTAGGGTTCAATAAAAAGTTCAGTGCCATCAAGCAAAGGGTAGTAATAATATATATAGATAATCACCAGGACTAGAGATGAGACTATTCAGTGTACCTATCTATGAGTAATTATCACACAAATTAGATACAGAGGAACTTCTGCAGATTTAGACAGAGAAATGATATGCTATTTTGTTTTGTATCAGTGCCTACAAAACATGGAACAACAGACTGGTTTCAAATAGGAAAAGGAGTATGTCAAGGCTGTATATTGTCACCCTGCTTATTTAACTTATATGCAGAATACATCACGAAAAACACTGGACTGGAAGAAACACAAGCTGGAATCAAGACTGCCAGGAGAAATATCAATAACCTCAGATATGCAGATGACACCACCCTTATGGCAGAAAGTGAAGAGGAACTAAAAAGCCTCTTGATGAAAGTGAAAGTGGAGAGCGAAAAAGTTGGCTTAAAGCTCAACATTCAGAAAACGAAGATCATGGCATCCGGTCCCATCACTTCATGGCAAATAGATGGGGAAACAGTGGAAACAGTGTCAGAATATTTTTGGGGGCTCCAAAATCACTGCAGATGGTGACTGCAGCCATGAAATTAAAAGACGCTTACTCCTTGGAAGAAAAGTTATGACCAACCTAGATAGCATATTGAAAAGCAGAGACATTACTTTGCCAACTAAGGTCCATCTAGTCAAGGCTATGGTTTTTCCAGTGGTCATGTATGGATATGAGAGTTGAACTGTGAAGAAGGCCGAGTGCCGAAGAATTGGTGCTTTTGAACTGTGGTGTTGGAGAAGACTCTTGAGAGTCCCTTGGATTGCAAGGAGATCCAACCAATCTATTCTGAAGGAGATCAGCCCTGGGATTTCTTTGGAAGGAATGATGCTAAAGCTGAAGCTCCAGTACTTTGGCCACCTCATGCAAAGAGTTGACTCATTGGAAAAGACTCTGATGCTGGGAGGGATTGGGGGCAGGAGGAAAGGGGACGACAGAGGATGAGATGGCTGGATGGCATCACGGACTCAATGGACATGAGTCTGAGTGAACTCTGAGAGATGGTGATGGACAGGGAGGCCTGGCGTGCTGCGATTCATGGGGTCGCAAAGAGTCGGACATGACTGAGCGACTGAACTGAACTGACAAAACAGTGAATTCTATCATCCCAGTATCTCTTGCTCTGGTATGAATAAGTCAGAAATCACTCTAGAACTTTCCAAGTGAGTTTTGTTTTGATGTTTCTCACCCCAGGAGTAACATCACCTTCCTCTTTGGGAAGCTATACCGCTTTTCCAAACCTCTTAACCTCTAATATAGCATTGACACAATTTTTTGGTTAAGATTTGTCTGTCTCCCCTTCCAGTCTATAAATTCTTTGAAGGTTTAGTCATCTTTGTAGACTAAAATCCTGGCAAAGGGCTTTGCAGAGAATTATGCAGTAATTCTAAATAAATTCTACAATAAATGCAACTCTAAGATAGAAATTCACAATCCTGCAGAATCATCTTCACCACCTATTTCTTTTTTCCATTAAAAAATCATTTTACTGAAGTATAGTTAATTTACCATGTTGTGTTAATTTTTGCTGTACAGCAAAGTGATTCAGTTACATATATACATGCACACGGTCTTCTTCATATCCTTCTCCATTATAGTTTATCACAGAATATTAATACTTCCATGAGCTATACAGGAGGTCCTCACTGTTTATCCATTATGTGCACAGCAGATGCAGTTTCTATCTGCCAACCCAGACTCCCAAACCATTTCCCCCTCCCCTTGGCAACCACAAGCCCGTTCTCTATTCTGAAAATCTGTTTCTATTGCACAGATAAGTTCATTTGTGTTTTAGATTCCATGGATAAGTGATATCAATATGAATTTTTACCACCTATTTCTAATCAGATTCAGTTCAGTTCAGCTGCTCAGTCGTGTCCGACTCTGTAACCCCATGAATCGCAGCACGCCAGGCCTCCCTGTCCATCACCAACTCCCGGAGTTCACTCAGACTCACGTCCATCGAGTCAGTGATGCCATCCACCCATCTCATCCTCTGTCGTCCCCTTCTCCTCCTGCCCCCAATCCCTCCCACCATCAGGGTCTTTTCCAATGAGTCAACTCTCCAAAAATAATAAAGTTAATCATTTCATGAATCTCCTCTTTCTCTGAAAGCAGAGGAATTTTAATCAAAATCTATTATAATAAAGCATAAATAATATAGCCATTTTGCTTCAAGACAAAATAAATTAAAACACATTTTGAGATTCTTTAAATTTTACCAAATCTAGCTGAGATTAGATAATTCTTCCCAAATTAGTAGAGAACAGAAAGGCAAATATACCTTTGGAAGAAACTAGACTGAACCAGAGACCTCACTCTTTTTTTTCCCCCCAAATAACAGAAGTTAACAGAATTACTTATACAGCGATACCCAAGTTTTTCACAGATAAACCAAGATCAAAATCATGACACTTCCTAATACACCGCTAAGTCCAATACTAAGTTTAACACTCACCATTTGTTTGCATAGAAGGTGCAATATTTCAGAAATCAAGATTCCAGCTCTTCCAACAGGAAGTAAAGGTTTGCAAAATTCTCTGTAAAAGATACAAGTAGTACTTAAGTACCTCTGAACAAATTCTCTGTTTTAAAAAATAGGCAAAGTGTGCCAAAAGAACAGATACTGTGCAACCTAAACAATACTGGGAAAGTCCAAGCTCCAGAACATGCTCAAAGTAATAATTTTCAGCAGAAGTAGTTCAGAGACCTTGGGTTTTTATGCCTCATTGAGAAGCCGGAAAGAGGCTTTACAATTCCTGGGTTTTGCCTTTTTCTCTGTTTCAGTGACAAAAGCAATGCAATGATCAGTCTCACTTACTCTGTTTATGTAAGTTCCACTTTAAGCTGAAAGGAGAGAAGCACCTTAGGTAACAGGAAGGTGTGAAGCCTGCTTATGAAATATGTTTAAGAAAGGAAGCTTTTCATTAGAATATGGATGAAACACAAAGGAACCAATTTTCCCATAGTTAAATCAGTATTTCACAAACTATGTTCCACAGTATATTAACAATTATTCTTCAAAAAAAGGATTCAACAGTCAATTAAATGAAGTGATGCTGACTGAAAGAAAGCGAAATAATTTTTATTTGTTGCTTGCTTACAGGACTGTCATAACCTTTAATGTGCTATAATACACTTGTGACTCTCACAGGGATACACTAGTATGCAGAGTTTGACTATGTGAACAGTTTTGGGAGAAATACTAGCTGACACAAGGTAGCAACAATTGCCCATTCCTGTCCAAATCTAGGAATGCCTAACAGCTCAGTTTCTTTCAAAACAACCTGAGCACGTACCACGCAGGTACCACAATCTGACAGGTTATCACGTGGAACTATGAATTCTTACAGCACTGGAGCAATGAGAGACATAAAAGCCGGATTAACATTAAGTTTCCAGGAGCGATCACTTCCCAGTTACATGGTTCTGAAGCCATATCTAATGTTAATGAACCACAGGGCTATTATATCCCCATCACTTCTCTAATTTAGAAAAATGTAACATTTTTATACAGAAATTAGAAGTCTTAAAGAGCCACAGACTGGGTGTGAAAGTCTCCAAAAGCACTGAAGAAACAGCACTAAGCTAAAAGCCAGCTGGTGAGTTCTGCCAGGTTAACTAGAAATACATCCAAAGAAACAAACACAACTTACGTGATGAGTTCTCTCATGGAGATTCCGCCTTCTTTTAACATAGGAGTCACCAGTTCAGCAAGGTACAACCAAATATGGGGAATATCAATGGCCATGTCATCTGCCAATTCCAATGTTTCTGAAAAACTGGAAAAGAACAGGAAAAAATCCACATGCAAATGTAATTGAAAGTTAAGATCAAATACATAGATCAAACACCAGTCGGTCAACAAATACCCATTAAACAATTGCTATGTCTGGTACTGACCTAGGTGTCAAGTACACAAGCTTTTGATCTCAAAGAGCTTGTATCAGTGTGGGGAGGAAAACAAACACAGACAAAAGCATATTTGCAGACAGGGTTAATTCTCTGAAGAATAGGACCAGGATATCGCTAGAGGGTGACCAGAAAATACCCCTGTATGGAAGTGACTTCTGAAAGACTTAATGAAAATGAGCCAGTCTCATAATGTTCTAGGGTAACAAGCTATTAATTTAATCTCAACTATAAAGAGTTCCACATAGCTAAGTATCATATCCTAGGAGTTGGTCAGAAGCACTGATGGAAAACTTCGTGTAATACAGACCAGACACAAAGAGAAGACAAGACAAAAATTTTTCCTTTGAGGAGCTTAAAATGGGGAAGAAACCTCGGTGAATACAAAAGAGCCTGACAACGTTACTGCATAACATCATCATTATACACGTGACAAACTGGGCAACCACTAAAGAAAAGCTGGTGGTTTTAGGCTTTCATGCTATGGAATATTTCTCAATGTGAAGTAATAAATCTAATTTTTAAATATAAAATTTAGAAACATCAAATATAAAACATCAGCACAGTCTTATTTAGGCTGGAAATCATAGCTATTTCTTTTAAGTATAAAAACATAATTCAAGACTGTGTTAATCATTCCAACATAGAATATATTAAAAGGTACAAAAACAAAAGTGAATTTAACTATAGGAGACATATACATAATTACAAGGAAATACACGTAATCAGCAGGGTGTATGAATTGAGGGGTCAAGGGCAGGTGGTATCCTTTCAGATCTCTGCATCCATAAAAAATGTGTGCTTTTTCACTGCAATTCCAGTTTCTAGCCAGAGTGTGCCATTCTTTTTACATACCTGAGAGAGCTACACATCACTAAAATTTTTCACTTAAAAAGAGGTACCACTGCAAGGCAGAGTCACTTTCCTGAAGGTGTCATTTCAAAACAGTTGGCAGCTCAGCCCCATTATCTAACTCTGGGCTTCATGAATCCTGAATGGCAATTTTGTGACCTCACAGCTTGCAATTATTTGACACCAATTTGCTATAAACAGACTCTTGACTGTTCGCTCATTACGTATGCTTCCAGCTTGGTTAATGTGCCAACGACGGAACATAATCTGGCCGGGCTCCAGGATTTCTAGATTAGTTACGTGTAATGCCTCTTCACGTTTCATGGTTTATAGGTATAAACTTGTCTACTGAGCTCATGAGACAATCGCAGCAGTCTTGGTCTTGAAGCAGTGTGTCTAAACTGTTCTTTTCATCTTATATGACAACTAAAAGATACTCATATTCTTGCCTCAGTTTTCTACTTGTTGATTAGTCAGTTTACCGTGGTACAGTCTGCAGAACATCATCATCGATCAAATCCACACTGATGATAAAAAACATAGTTGGCTGAACACACGATATCTGAAGCAAAAGCTCGTAAGCGACTTATTTCTCTTCAAGTTTACTATTCCGAAATCCTTTTGTATGATTTTAAAAGAAAAATCCTACAGCCCCGTGTGCAGAAGCTGCTTGATCATTATCTCTGTGTCTTTGGACTACTACTTAGCCTGTAACAATGCCTTGCCTAACATATATTTTCTGCTGGCTGAATAAATGAAATAAAGCTATAGCACATCCTTGCTTCGTGGTATATAGTGACCACCACACCCACTGAACTGCACTCTGGGAGGTCCACCAATGGGACTTTGAACATCCCTCACCCCATTACAACTACAGAAACTCTATTTTTACTTATTTTATATATTGCGATCCTAAAATTTAGTTGAAGAAAGCAATAAATATTAAAAGTTAGAAATATATTTTTTAATTTAAAATTTTTAATGCAGTAAAGTTCTGATTAGACATCTGCTAAAAGGCAAAACAATCTACCATCACTGGAAATGATCTTGTCAGGCAGCATCTTCCATAATTTTGCATTATGATAACTTTAATAAAAATAAAAATCTGGCTGTAGATAATCAAAGAAGAAATAGTGAAGACATCTCAAAATTAAGCTGGTCTGGTATTATTATGCTGATCATTAGAGAATCTAACTACATGTGAAACAAAGAAATAAATAAAAAGATAAAGATCCTTCTTATATTTCAGTACCATTTTCAAAGAATACCACAGAAAAAGACTATTGCCTCACCTATGAGAACAAATGGGGACTTCACTTGCTGAGAAGCACCTCGACAATTCTGCACGTGGAACTTAGTCTGCTTGTCCACTTAGGCTCCAAACAGTGTAGAATTCTACCAAAGTAGAATTGCCTTAAGTGGCAAGAGAAGTTCCAAGAGTAGTCAAGGAGGAGATAAGAATTTCCTTCCCAATAAGCATCTCCGAAAGTAAAATATTAATATAATGAGATTCCTTGAAGGGGAAATATTTTGGGTCTCTAGTCAACTTCAACTTTTATCCTGCTTTTCACTGTTTATTACATTTTCATTTCTTCAAAACACTTTCAAAGAGATTCCAATTTCATGGTGAACAGTGAGCTACATTCAACTACCTTTACCAGACAGTTTTTAGAAGTTTCCTGAGGCCATGATATTAAACGACTGTACCACATTATCTGAAATGAATCTATCTACATAATAATGTGCTCACCTACCCACATATCTGATTAGCATCATAGAGTATTTAGATCCAAGTCCTAAAAATTCCAAGGGGATGGTTTGATCTTGTGGAAATGTTTTATATACATCAACTACTATGCTCAAAGATGATAAAACATCTTTTAAAAAAACTGCAAAGGATCTAAGCTTTGTTTATAAACCACCTGACACAGAGAGGTTATCTGAAGCATCTGTCTAGTCTATCTTATTCTCCAAGTAGCAATGTATGCTTTGGGCAGCTGTAGGAGAAACTACATATAGGGGACTGGAATGCAAACCAGGAAGTCAAGAAACACCTGGGGTAACAGGCAAATTTGGCCTTGGAATACGGAATGAAGCAGGGCAAAGACTAATAAGAGTTTTGTCAAGAGAATGCACTGGTCATAGCAAACACTCTCTTCCAACAACACAAGAGAAGACTCTACACATGGACATCACCAGATGGTCAACACCGAAATCAGACTGATTATATTCTTTGCAGCCAAAGATGGAGAAGCTCTATATAGTCAGCAAAAACAAGACCGGGAGCTGACTGTGGCTCAGATCATGAACTCATTACCAAATTCAGACTTAAATTGAAGAAAGTAGGAAAAACCACTAAAACATTCAGGTATGACCTGAATCACATCCCTTATGATTATACAGTGGAAGTGAGAAATAGATTTAAGGGACTAGATCTGATAGGTAGAGTGCCTGATGAACTATGAATGGAGGTTTGTGACATTGTACAGGAGACAGGGATCAAGACCATCCTCATGGAAAAGAAATGCAAAAAAGCAAAATGGCTGTCTGGGGAGGCCTTACAAATAGCTGTGACAAGAAGAGAAGCGAAAAGCAAAGGAGAAAAGGAAAGATATAAGTATCTGAATGCAGAGTTCCAAAGAATAGCAAGGAGAGATAAGAAAGCCTTCCTCAGCGATCAATGCAAAGAAGTAGAGGAAAACAACAGAACGGGAAAGACTAGAGATCTCTTCAAGAAAATGAGAGATACCAAGGGAACATTTCATGCAAAGATGGGCTCAATAAAAGACAGAAATGGTAGGGACCTAACAGAAGCAGAAGATATTAAGAAGAGGTGGCAAGAATACACAAAATTGTACAAAAAAGATCTTCACATCCAAGATGATCACGATGGTGTGATCACTCACCTAGAGCCAGACATCCTGGAATGTGAAGTCAAGTGGGCCTTAGAAACTATCACTATGAACAAAGCTAGTGGAGGTGATGGGATTCCAGTGGCGCTATTTCAAATCCAGAAAGATGATGCTGTGCAAGTGCTGCACTCAATATGCCAGCAAATTTGGAAAACTCAGCAGTGGTCACAGGACTGGAAAAGGTCAGTTTTCATTCCAATCCCAAAGAAAGGCAATGCCAAAGAATGTTCAAACTACTGCACAATTGCACTCATCTCACAGGCTAGTAAAGTAATGCTCAAAATTCTCCAAGCCAGGCTTCAGCAATATGTGAACTGTGAACTTCCAGATGTTCAAGCTGGTTTTAGAAAAGGCAGAGGAACCAGAGATCAAATTGCCAACATCTGCTGGATCATGGAAAAAGCAAGAGAGTTCCAGAAAAACATCTGTTCTGCTTTATTGACTATGCCAAAGCCTTTGACTGTGTGGATCACAATAAACTGTGGAAAATTCTGAAAGAGATAGGAATACCAGACCACCTGACCCGCCTCTTGAGAAACCTATATGCAGGTCAGGAAGCAACAGTTAGAACTGGACATGGAACAACAGACTGGTTCCAAATAGGAAAAGGAGTATGTCAAGGCTATATATTGTCACCCTGCTTATTGAACTTCTATGCAGAGTACATCATGAGAAACACTGGGCTGGAAGAAGCACAAGCTGGAATCAAGATTGCCGGGAGAAATATCAATAACCTCAGATATGCAGATGACACCACCCTTATGGCAGAAAGAGAAGAGGAACTAAAAAGCCTCTTGATGAAAGTGAAAGAGGAGAGTGAAAAAGTTGGCTTAAAGCTCAACATTCAGAAAACGAAGATCATGGCATCTGGGCCCATCACTTCATGGGAAGTTGACGGGGAAACAGTGGAAGCAGTATCAGACTTTATTTTTTTGGGCTCCAAAATCATTGCAGATGGTGATTGCAGCCATGAAATTAAAAGACGCTTACTCCTTGGAAGGAAAGTTATGACCAACCTAGATAGTATATTCAAAAGCAGAGACATTACTTTGCCAACAAAGGTCTGTGTAGTCAAGGCTATGGTTTTTCCAGTGGTCATGCAGATGTGAGAGTTTGACTGTGAAGAAAGCTGAGTGCCAAAGAATTGATGCTTTTGAACTGTGGTGTTGGAGAAGACTTGAGAGTTCCTTGGATTGCAAGGAGATCCAACCAGTCCCTTCTAAAGAAGATCAGTCCGGGTGTACTTTGGAAGGACTGATGCTAAAGCTGAAACTCCAATACTTTGGCCACCTCATGTGAGAGTTGACTTACTGGAAAAGACTCTGATGCTGGGAGAGATTGGGGGCAGGAGGAGAAGGGGACAACAGAGATAGCTGGATGGCATCACTGACTCGATGGACGTGAGTTTGAGTGAACTCCGGGAGTTGGTGATGGACAGGGAGGCCTGGCGTGCTGTGATTCATGGGGTCGCAGAGTGGGACAGGACCAAGCGACTGGACTGAACTGAGGAGAAACCGCAGATTAAAAGTTGGCTGATCAGGGCCCAGTAAATTTGGAGGTCTTTTTTATTTTCCAGAATCATCACTGGCTTGGGAAACTAGGCAGAAACAGCTTTAATTGTTCACAAAGCATTGTGCTAGTCACTCAGTTGTGTCTGAGTATTTGCAACTTCATGGACCATCAGGCTCCTCTGTTCAAAGGATTTTACAGGCAAGAATACTGGAGTGGGTTGCCATTTCCCTCTCCAGAGGATTTTCCCAACCCAGGTATCAAACCCAGGGCTCCCACACTGCAGACAGATGCTTTACTGTCTGAGCCACCAGGGAAGCCACAATTGCTCAGAAGTTGGCATTTAAGCAGTATCAGCATCCAGAAAGCTGACCCTGATGCTCCCCTCACAATGCTGACTAAGGACAGAGATCTTTGGATACTGGGACAAAAAGAGATAGCAGACTGGGCATTTCGGTGGCTCCAATGAAATGGCTTCCCTGGACAATATGATCTATTTATAACTTAGGTTTCAGAAGTAATTGGGAAATTATGATTCAGTGTGCAAGAAGGCTCTTTGTGGATACTAACATGGGGCTCTCTCTTAGTTTCCACCTTAGAAAAAATTGCCAGACCTTTCCATTTAGGAAGGAACAGGGATCCTCCTAGGGGTCTTGTCTAAGGATAGCCTGGTTAGGTCTCACTAAGTGTCAAAAGCTAGGCCTGAAGCTGCTCCGTTATCATAAGCTGCAGAGGAAGCAGGGACAGAGAAAGCTGAAGCAGCCACTTAGACACAGGTGTGTCCCCTTTCAGTCTGTATGAAATGTGGACACCGTGTCTGGACGTGGTAACGTTTCCTCAGGGAAATGAAAATGTTTGAGATAGCCTGGAAACCAAGCTAGCACCTCACAAGTTCAACCAAGGTCACTGAAGCTAGAATGCACTCTGTGAGGGCTTTTCAGGGATGAACCAACTTCTGAGTATAGTTTGAAGAAAGACAGAAAATGGTAGCTGGTAAAGTAGCATTTTCAAAATTTCCTGGTGAATATATCATAGTATCTGGGCAAAAAGCAAATATATATAAACATAATAGTTATTAAAACTATAGTTCCAAGTTGGCTAGGGGCAGAACTCAATTTGTGAGGCTGTAAATACCCTCATTTGCTCTTATTATTTATACTGGTTGGCTACTGGAGTGAGAGGGCCAAAGTTTCTTACTAAGTTAACTGAGTCAGATGGCCTTAATCTAGTCAAGTCACTGAATAAAGAGAAATCTAACTTACTGATGAAGTATAACTTTTTAATGATTCTAGGAACAAATATACATCTTCTGGGACCCTGAGGACAATGCCATTATTTCTCACAGAAATCAAATGAATAGTTATTCCTAGGTATATTCAACCCTGGGATTTAATAATTGTCCTATTCTAAGAGGTTGGCCATATCTGAGAGATATATGGTGGTATCTCATCATGTGCATTTAATTTACAAGACCACAAAAAAAGATCGGCAAAAAAAGAGATTTACAATGAGAGAAATAACTTAAACAATGCAGAAGTCTTCCTGACATTCCACTCACAGAGCACTCACCCTGAATATGAGATGGAAGGGTTATCCAATCTGACATTTACCCTACAGGTCTCAGTTCCTCTTCTCTCACAGAATGGGTACCTGTCAGCTCTAGCTGTGGTTCTGTGTTTACATTTGCATAACATGGCTCCTAAAACAATTTTTTTTAAAACAACATGCAATTTCACTTTAAATATTGATTTTAAAACATAAGCCTGGGCAAGATTCTGTGATTGTACCACGAAGAACCTGATCCATGCATACATCTGTGGATGATCACAAAGATAACCAGATTCTGATCACACAGGATTTAATACAAGTCACAGCTAAACTTCATCAACTCAGCCATCAAGAGAATTCATAATGAAACCAACCTGAAATAAACCTAATCATTAACAACTTGGAAGTTACATATGCCTCTATCAGGGTAGAGTGGACAGACAAGCATTTCTTGGCCAAAATGAACCATGGTTTAGTGAAAAGATGAAGCTTTTTTGGTTTAATTTTCCAGAATTTTTCTCACAAAGGAAAGCTTTTTTCTCAGGGTTTACATGTAGGCTGATGAGCTCCGAGTTTCTTGGCGGTTAAGAGGGTCTGTTATCTGACTTGCATCATAATATGTGTCTATCTACAAGTAGATACAGAAAATCAGAAAATAAACACTAATCAGAAAATAACCACTAGCACAATCTATCAAATGCCATCATATCAACCAACATACATACTGTCAATATAATATACATCGATATATTATGGCAGATACAATTTTAACCTATGGAAACTGCTAAATACTTAAAAAATTATGTACTCTTAAAATTAACTACTATGAAAGAGTCTAGTAACTGAATACTACTGTTGAGTAGGATACTGACCCTCTGAAAAAGTCCTGTTTGCTGAGCTTTTCTGACTGCACCAGCTGATACAGTAACTGGCCCATGTGATCCCGGGTGATCTGGCTCCTTTCCAGGGTGGACTCCACTCCTGTCCTTACGAACACATGTTGCAGGCCCTGGGCATTCAGCTCTTCCACACACTGCATGGCTTCCTGTTCAAACAGCAAATAAAAGCTTACTCCAAAATAAGGATCGAATTGCCAGAGTGTTAAAATAAGTTTAAAAACATTTACTTATGACAAAATTAGTAGAAAAGAGCAAGATAGTTTTCATATATACAAATAGCTAAACATTAATATAGCTCAGTAAAATGCAGGATAATATGGGCAATATTATTAGGCATATTTAAAAATAAAAGTGCATCTTTATAAGGCTAATGTGTTTAGGTTAACATCTTAAAGATCACTCAAAAAACCAGAGCCAATATTTTTTTACACAACATGGATCTATATTATGATCATTTAGAAACTTGAAATGGTATATTATGAAATAATATTTAAACAGAAATTCACGTCATGAATCAAAGGCCTTAATGAGATAACTGAGGTAGTTCTGTCTCAACATGTAATATTTGCAAAATCTTCAAAGAAAAATGTCTTCCTTTTATAGTAAAGTTGACATGGTTAGCTGAAGCACTAAAATCTTTTAGGAAGATCTTGGGATGTGGGGCTTGTAGACTGGTTCTTACCAGGGGATGATCTGGCTGGGTCAGTACCTCTGTTCTGGACAGCAAAAGCCTGGCAGCAAGGTCACCCAATCACCGGTACGGCAGTGTGCCTCCCTGCCCTCAGCGGCCTCGGCTTGTCTGAGCTCAAACTCCTGTGATTCTACATCTGACGAGAGCGGTTCTCGTGACGGGGAAGATGCATGTTAAAGGGCAGCCTCCTGACAGAAGCAGCGAGTAAGGCAGGGCTAGGTGTCTTCACCCCTGTTTATCTCCCCTCTATTAAGTTATTTAATACAGCCTCCCATGTCAACTTTTTATCTAAAATATTTTCAAAATATAGAGAAATTAAAGAGTAATAAAATGTACACCGACATACCTTTACTGCAATTTAGATTATAATCAATTGCTGGTTTTCTTATATATGTGTCTAAGAAATTCAACATTCACACAGTAACATCAACTAAATATCTGATATATAGTACAGACTGGAATTGCCACAACTGTCCCCAAATGTCCAATATAGCTTTTTCGTTGTTCTAGGATCCAACTGAAAACCCAACGTCACACGTCATGATGTCTCTTTACTCTTGTTTTTGGCCGTGCTGCCCAGCTTGCAGGATCTTAGTTTTCCAGCTAGGGCTCAAACTCTGGGTCCTAGCAGTGAAAGCGCCAAGTTCCAAACACTGAACCATCAAGGAATTCTCTCATTAGATTCCTTTAATACAAGTCAATCTTTTCTCTCTTCTTTGTGTTTTCATGACACTGCCACTTTTAAGACAACTATCACGTAAAACTGTTTCTGACACACACTTTTACCCAATCCGTCTGTTTCCAGTCCCATCTGCATCTCACGCACATTCATCGAATGCCAAGTAAGTTAGCACCCATCCTTCTAGCTTCCAGAATGGTGCTGCTTTCTACAGCTTATGCTTTTTATCCTTGTGGCATTTTACCTCCTTTTAAGCCTATCATCATCATTATAAAGCCTTTTCAGGAGAGAGTAAAAATGAAAGCAAATACTCAGTGCTCAGTATTAATACCTGAAGTGATTGTCTTCCAATGAGAATTTAGTCACTGCATCTGCATACTGGGCCAACTAACCATATCATGGAACTACTAATGCGAAGCTTCTAAGTTCACAGCAGTTCATAATCTTACCCTTCTCCCTAGTTTCTAATGTTTTGTTTCTTGTTTTTGACCTCTAACCTGAAATGACACCTCCTAGAATCCCTGTGACTGCCCAATCACTGTAATTGCCCAATCACTGGTTATCATACCATCTGATCTTACTTCTTTGCACTGGAACACTTTCTTTTTGTAGAAGCTGCTTATTTAGTTATTACCTATTTTTAGGACAGCTTTGTCTGTATCACCCACTAGAACATAAGCTCTGTAAAAGACCCATAAAAAGATTATGTTGTTCACCACATATACTACAATATTTACAAGAAGTATTCCTTACAATAGGCTTCCCTGGTAGCTCAGCTGGTAAAGAACTTGTCTGCAATGCAGGAAACTCCGGTTTGATTCCTGGTTCGGGAAGATCCCCTGGAGAAGGGATAGGCTACCCACTCCAGTATTCTTGGGCTTCCCTGGTGGCTCAGACAGTAAAGAATCTGCCTGCAATGTGGGAGACCTGGGTTCAATCCCTGGGTTGGGAAGATCCTCTGGAGGAGGGCACAGCAACTCACTCTAGTGTTCTTGCCTGGAGAATCCCCATGGACAGAGGAGCCTAGTGGGCTAGAGTCCATGGGGTCGCAACGAGTTGGACACAACTGAGCAAATAAAACCGACTCATGCATTCCTTAATGGGGGTGACACATTTCAGGTGCTCAACATACAGACCTCACAGAGGCTAAAACACAAGGTGTGGAGTCAGACAAATATGTTTGAACCCTGGTTCTGCCACTTACTTGCTACTGTGTGAGTTCAGGAATGTTACTTAATCTCTCAGCTTTGACTTCCTATCACAAGGTTACTGTGAGGACTGCATATAATATATATAAGCACTTGGCATGTTGCCAAACACAAAACAACAGCTCAATAAATACTCATTTATATTACTGTTAACTATAACACCTACTAAAATGTTAGGGGAAAATCCTCTTTACAATGAGCTCTGTAATAAGCCTTTAACATGACACACCAATACCCAAAAGGTAGGAAGAAAAAGTATAGCTTCTGCTCTGAAGCTGGAAGCTTGGATTTGAATCCTGAGTCTGCCATTTATCCGACAGAAGTAAGTATGACCTAGAGCCTCCCTCATGGCTCAGAGGATAAAGCGTCTGCCTCCAATGCAGGAGACCCAGGTTCGATCCCTGGGTTGGGAAGATCCCCTGGAGAAGGAAATGGCAATCCACTCCAGTATTTTTGCCTGGAGAATCCCATGGAGAGAGGAGCCTGGAGAATCCCATGGAGAGAGGAGCCTGGCGGGCTACAGTCCATGGGGTCGCAAAGAGTTGGACACGACTGACTGACTTCACACACACACAGAGCAAGTTACGTTGCACCTTTGCACCTCAGCTTTCTTTTCTATTTTTCAATTTTATTTTACTTTTAATTAGAGGATAATTGCTTTACAAAATTGTGATGGCTTCTGCCATACATCCACATGAATCAGCCATAGGTATACATATGCCCTCTTCCTCTTGTACCTCTAGCTGTGCTAGGGGCTTCCCTGGTGGCTCAGACAGTTTAAAAAAAAAAAAAACACAAACTGTGCTGCCAATTTATAAGAATACTATTTTTAAAAAATTCATTTTCTAGGAATCTAACAAATCATAATATATAAAGTCTGTTCTTTGGATTATTCCAGCTAGCGTTCTTATTTTTGCTGCATTTTCAAGAGGTTCTAACTTGCTCATGAGCAAAGCCTTCCTATTTCTAAATTTTGGACAATTTCGATAAGCTTTTACCAAAGCAAAAGTAGTTAATATATCTGACAAATAATTGTAACAGATAAGCCTTTGATGACCCCAGATCCCTAAACCAGGTCCCATTATATGATCTCTCCTAAGAAGCACAAGCTGGAATCAAGACAGCCGGGAGAATTATCAATAACCTCAGATATGCAGATGACACCACCCTTATGGCAGAAAGTGAAAAGGAGCTAAAAAGCCTCTTGATGAAAGTGAAAGAGGAGAGTGAAAAAGTTGCTTAAAGCTCAACATTCAGAAAAGAAAGATCATGGCATCTGGTCCCATCACTTCATGGGAAATAGATGGGGAAACAGTGAAAACAGTGTCAGACTTTATTTTTCTGTGCTCCAAAATCACTGCAGATGGTGACTGCAGCCATGAAATTAAAAGACGCTTATACTCCTTGGAAGGAAAGTTATGACCAACCTAGAGAGCATATTCAAAAGCAGAGACGTTACTTTGCCAACAAAGGTCTGTCTAGTCAAGGCTATGGTTTTTCCAGTGGTCATGTATGGATGCGAGAGTTGGACTGTGAAGAAGGCCGAGTGCTGAAGAATTGATGCTTTTGAACTGTGGTGTTGGAGAAGACTCTTGAGAGACCCTCGGACTGCAAGGAGATCCAACCAGTCCATTCTAAAGGAGATCAGCCCTGGATGTTCTTTGGAAGGACTGATGCTGAAGCTGAAACTCCAGTACTTTGGCCACCTCATGCGAAGAATTGACTCATTGGAAAAGACTGATGCTGGGAGGGATTGGGGGTGGAGGAAAAGGGGACGATGGAGGATGAGATGGCTAGATGGCACCAACGACTCGATGGACGTGAGTCTGAGTGAACTCCGGGAGATGGTGATGGACAGGGAGGCCTGGCGTGCTGCGATTCATGGGGTCACAAAGAGTCAGACAAGACTGAGCGACTGAACTGAACTGAAGATCCTACAGGTCTCCTAGCATTTAACTACAACTGAACACTTTGTGGACTTTATCTGTTCATGATCTATCTCTAACTTAAGACTACAAGGCTCATGAAGTCAGGCAGTATGTGTATCTTACTCACTGCTATCTTAAAATGAAGATCAAGGAGAAGATTAAGGTTAAAGAATGGCAAACTGAAAGTTACATCTTGAAATGTTTCACTCAGGCTGTCTGACCCTGGCACATTACTCTTTTGTGCCTCAGTTTTTGCACTTATGAAGTAAAGAAAAATAATGTCAGCTGTACTTTAAAGTTACTGTGAGAATGCTGACAGGTAATATAAGGAGCCAGGAATTCCTCATAATGATAATGTGTTGTTTTTGTTCATTAACATCAAAGTAAATCTGGTTATTCTGCAGTGGGGATGGATTGATATCCGCTCTCCCTCCCTGCCAGTTGATCTTGTGAACTACAGTATCACTATAAAAGAGCACACTCGGTAGGAATGTATCAGTTGTGCAAACTGAACTGTGCAGGGCTGGGATTACTCACTCTAGGTCTCATCAGTTCACAGTAACTGATCTAGACCAGAACCAAGTTACACTGTCCCCTGTGAAGTTACTCTGCCCCCTATCACAGGCCTTTCTGTGCTGTTGCTTTCTTTCTAAACATTTTTGTTTACCTTAAAATCATTAATGTGTAGAAACTCGTCAATGATAGACTTGGACTTCCTCTCCATCTCTTCCTCTGACAATGCAGGCTTGTCAGAGGCTGATGTTGCTGGAATTTCTGGTTTCATCACTAGTGAGGATAAAAAAGTGAGAAAAGAAAAATGACAAAAATCATTAAAATGGTAGAATTATGGTTGATAATATTTGTGTGCTGTTACATTGTTTTTTTTTAGTAAAGGCATTAAAACAGATACCAATTTGACAAAGCAAGCCACCTAAAAGTAGAATACAGAAACATTATTTTAGAATACACACATACTAAATAACTTCATAATCCACAACAGCTACAAGGGATTGAGATATTGACAAATTTTTATAATTAGCATTTTTTTGTTCCTTTTTTAAAAAAATCAAGGTATGGTTGATTTACAGAATATTATTTACAGTATTATATTAACTTTAGGTACACAACACAGTGATGGAACACTTTTCTAGAGTATACTACATTTCCTTCCTGTATTTTGATTGCTCTCCACTGCTTCGAATATGGAGGGCACACGAGGCCCGCTCAGTCGCACAGGCATGCACAGAGCTACAGCCACACTGGCTTTGGCAGTTGCTTGAATACGCCATGGTTCCACCGACGAATACTTTGTTCATGATGCTCCTCCTATATGGAATGCTCTCTCTCTGCCCCTCGCCTATCCCTCCCTGCAAACCTGTTTTAACTCCTCTTTCCTTCAGACCCGAGGGAAGCCTTCTCTAACATCCCCCTGTGTCTGGTAAGTAAGTACTGTTATAACTATGTTTCTTTCATAGCATTTTTCTCATTTTGTACTTCTATACTGTCGTGGTCCGTGTGAGGGTTGGAAAAGAATTTCCAGACATGAGGCAGGAGAGGAGAATAAAGTTTATTAGAGCGGGAGACGCTGTCAGAACAGCAGGCCAGCTCAAGGAAGAACTGACCTTGAACAGTGGTCCTTAGTCCACTTTTATACCCAGGGTACAAGGAGTGGGCTAGGGGTCTTGTGGGTCATTTGCTAATTGGATGAGGCACGTATCCTGGGTGGGGGAAGAGTAAGGCAGATAACTTCTCCCTATGGGGTAGGAGGGGAGACAGGCGATACTGCTCAGGAGGACTTGAAATCCGTTAGTAGTTACACCACGGGGGAGGGAAGGACACTAAGGGTCTGGTTTTTCCGTTCCTGCATTCCAAGATCTTCCTTGGTTTTATCTGCTCTTTTGATCCTTGGGTCACCACATGCTATCATCTTTCATGGGGCTATCTGATAAACTTCTTGACCCAGGAGACAGAAGACCAAGAGCAGGGACTGGTGCCCCGAAGTCATGAGGTGCTCAGGTGCAAATGAACAAACGGCCCAGACAGTAAACGTGCAGAGGGCAGCTGTGCTACAGCGTCCAGTACACGCCAGGGGTTTCTCATACCCTATCTTGTTAGGCTCCCAAACCACCCAGCGTGCAGGAGGAGGCCATACGTCCTTAAAACTGAAAGACCTGAAGTCCTCATCAGTCGGGAAAAGACATTTCAACTTGCCTGTGAAATCCATTTAGAAACTACAGTTAGGAGACATAATTTAAATAGTGAAACAAAACTGAAAGCTAGGAAAATGTTATAAAACAACCAGTATTACTTCAGGATTAAGATTTAAAACTTTTTCATCACTGTCATTATCATCAAGACATCTAATACCTTTTTGCAAACTTTGTATTTACCAGGTAATGTTCCAAGTATTTACATGTATTATCACTTTTAACCTTCACAATAACTCTACAGAATTAGTACACTTTTTATCCCCATATAAGAGATGAGGAAACTGAAAATCAGATAGGTTAAACACATGAGGAAGTTTTTAGAGCACTACCTGAGTTGGTCCTCTAAGCACATACATGCTCAACATGTACAAAACCCAGAGGTTCCAAGATGAAGCTAATGAAAGACCATCTGATACTTTCTCTTTGTTTTGCCCTGTGGAGGCACAACAGTTTCGGGATTTTCATACATGTGAGGGGCTGTACAAAGGATACCTTGGAGAAGGCAGGCTACCCACTCCAGTATTCTGGCCTAGAGAATTCCATGGACTGTATAGTCCATGGGGCTGCAAAGAGTCAGACAGGACTGAGCAACTTTCACTTTTCACAAAGGATACACACGCTAATGCACATGGGGGTACAATTTAGGGACCTTGGAAGAAATTCATATTGCTCAAGATACAGCAAAAGGACCTCATCTTCATCGCTTTTAATAGTGAAAGGGGGAAATTTACGAACTGCTGAACCATGGGATACCTGGGGACTGAAAACCGGAAGATTAGGAAGATGTCCTCTAACTTTTAAAGCACTGGCTCGTGTGCTGTTTACATGTATCGATTCTGAAAATCTACGGGCACAAAGTCTCCTTGTCCTTTTCCCCTCCCAAATTTAAGGCCCCAGTCTTCACCTGTATCTGTCTACACAGAGCCCCTCACCTGGCTCCCGGGTCCTGCTCCGCTCCGCCTCAGCGCTGCTCCTCTCCACGTCCGTGCCTCCCGTGAGCTGCTTCACGGTCTCCAGCATCTCCCTCCGCTGCTCCTCCTGAGACTGATTGTCTAACAGGTCTTTACTGCTGCCGCCCCTCATGACGGTGTTCGGCCGAGCTGCTGCAGATGGGAGGGGCTTGTCATTCTTCTCCCTGCCCGTGCTTCCGCGACTTAAAAGACAAAACAACACTTCTCAAAATAAAGACCACCTCCATTCCCTCTGTGTTCAAATTATAAAACAGCACCAAGACGTTCTAAAAGTATGCAGGAGAACTTTTCACAGATAACTTTAGATGTATGAGGCACCAATGAAACGCCAAAGTGTAATTATTTACATAAACAAGTAAAATCAGTGCTTTAACGAGATTAAGATGTGCTTTAGCTTTTCCTTAAATGTTAAAGGGATACCACTTGAAAATTTTAAATGCCGATGACAATTCCTTGTTTAAATTTTAAAAAATCTTTTAAGAAGAAAGACCGTGATGAGTGTTTGAGCTAAGTGAGCGAAAGGGCAACAGAGTACTGAAATAATATGGTTTTACTGTCTTACGAACTTGACACTGATATTCATTCAGAAATTTCAAATACATGGAAAATATCTGAGGACCAAGTCATGGAAAGTTCTGAACAGCCCAAATCACACACTACTTTCATTTTAGGAGAGAATCTTCCTGTCTTCCTACTCTTCTCTCAGACAATTCTAACCAGCGGGGCAAATAGGTCCTCAGCCCGAGAGAGATCAGCAACGGTGAATTTAAAATGAGAAAAGGAAGACCTAGAGGCAAGACAACGGTCTAATCACTATGCAGGAACAGACACAGTCCTCAAAAAGCACAGCCTTCAGGGGACATTTATAGCAGGGCAAAGAGCCACAAACACCTCAGTAGCACAACTGATGCTCAGTGACAATCTAGGTTATTGTTTAAAAGTTCACCAGTGCTGCATTTTGTTTCAGAAGCCAAAGGAATAGTAATACAGCTTAGAAAACCCACCCAGTCACATTAATTTATAATAATAAAAAGCAAAAGTTTGCGAGGTTCAAGAAACTCAGTCCCAAAGGCGCTTATATCCAAACATTTTATTCTGTCACTACACTACAGGTTCTCATCCACTCTCTGTAAACTAGCCAATGGAACACCTGACTGTACGAATCCTACAAACATGAAAGGAGAAAGACAGCAGAATACAGAGTAGTGAAAAATAAAAGCCAAGCTCAGATGTAACTGCAAGAGCAGTGTGACGGAGAAACACACGGGTGGGCGGTCGGGCCCTTTCACCCAGCTTGCGGGCCGCAGCCTGAGGGCGCCGGTTGCCCTGGAGCACCTGCACCTCACCTTGGGGAGCCCTGACGCAAGCTCCCGGGGCTCCTCAGCTGCGCCTGGCTTTCTGAGCGGAGCAAGCGATTGCATATCCCTTCCACCTCATCTGAACACTGTAACTTCCTTATCTTGGAGGAACTCAACTTTACTGATGAAACGAACCTACCCATAGGGATTATCATCAAAGAGAGAGAGTGTCTTGTGTCAGACAGACAACCAGCCAGCCAGCCAGCCTGACAAGCAGGTCAATCTTTATTAATGTGCAGACTGCTTACCTAGTTAAGGTCCGCCGGGAATCAAACTCTAGAGGTGTGGATGATGTAGACCCTGAAGGTGCTGGAGGTTGCAAAGCAGAGAATCTGTTTAAACTGGAAGCACTTGATCTTAAGGCATCTATAGATATTAAGGAGTGAGAAAAAGATACAAATCACATGACTAAAATGCAGCTTCTAATTGATCTGCCTTCGTGGGGAAGGGCCTGAGGCTAGGCATTTCTAACGAGCCTAACCAGCTGATGCCAATCTTCTGGTCCGCAGACCATACGCTTAGAAGCACAGTGTTAGAAGGATTTTGTAGGTAAAAAAGAATTTAGAAATATTTATTCATTACAACTATTTACTCCTTTAAAAATATAACTAAATTATCCTAAGTAGGGCATGGGAATGGTAAATAGGGGAAGAAAGAAGGCAAGCGAAACCAAAAGAAAATACCTCACTTAAAAAATGCTGTGATGTCACTTATGTAAATGTATAGATGTGAGTTTAAGTGAACAATTTAATTTAAAAGAAAAAAGGTCAAAATTATGTAATAAAAGGGAAATATGGGAAGGAGGTTAACAATGAAGTTTAAATTGTTATGATCGAAGTAAGTCCTAAAGTCAAATCTCTCAAAATCTACTTCTGACAAAGATTTGGAAAAATATTTTAATCTAATTCTTTTTTCTTTCACAACACCCTAAAGTTAAATGCTTCTGGGTAATAATATTATTTTTCTCAGCAATATGAGTTTCCATTTTAATTTGGAGTCCCAGTAACTTTTCTAATTATACTGAATTTGTAAAAAGCAACAAAAAACCAAAGGAATCAAACAGATTAAAGTTTTAAGTAGTCTTTGAATTAAAAAAAAAACACAACTTGTTTTAAACATTCAAAATACCTAAGGATCCATACTGAGGAGGAAACACTCAATTATGTTAAGAGTGGGACACCAATAAATCTAGGCTTGATTAGTTTATAGATCTTGCACTAAAACGTACGCTTGTGAAACGACTGCAGAACGCCAGCTTCCGGAGAAAAGGACTCTCCACACTTACCGGTCTCGCTCGCCTTTGCTCCACCACTGCTGCCTTTCCCCCAGCTGCCCAACTGCGCTTTAGGTACCAGCTGAATTTTCTCATCAATTGTGGGCTGCAACGTAAGGGATCACAAGTCAACAGTAGGAGCTATTCTAGAAGAATAGTTTATCTTCTCTTTTATCCCCCCAGTGCAATAAAATCAATTTCAGCAACAAAATTTTGCTTGGAATGCCCATATACAAAACATAAGTTGGAGCTGTTCCCATTAAACTGGGCTCCCTCTGGCCCTGGAAGAACTCTTTGGAATCCAGTGTCCACAAAATACAGCTGGAAACCACTGGTCTGGAGAACGCATTCAGATCCTCGAAGATGGTATGCCAATCTGCTAACAGTTTCTAGTGATGCCCCTCTTACAATGCCCAGGGATTTTAAAGTGGAAAAAAAAAAGGAATACACAAATATTACAAAATTAACTCATTAATCTTTTCAAGTGACTGTTAGGAAACAGGTCAAAAGACCCAAAGATTTCACATTTTAGCAAAGCCTAAAATAGGTTGGGGCAGGGAAGGAGAGGTGAGATAGGTGCATGGTTCAGTAAAGGCGAACAAGACAAAAAAGAGAGAAACATGTTAGATGGAGAGTTAGAGTGGCTGATCTCTCTCAGACTTAACTCTCCCAGCACAACTTCAGTACAAATGCACAGAGTACCTCATAAAATGCACACCATCACACAAATGCTGTAAGGCAGATCCTCATAAGAAAGCTACTACTATGTTCTGACAGTGCTGCTTGCTGTATGCAGTTAATAGTTAACAGTGAATCTCCTTAATGGTTTTGAGCTTCTAGTATTTATATAGAGTGCCAACAGTGTAACTATCTGAATACACATATTTATTTTAATTTATATATTTTTAAAAATATTAAGGAAATAATGTTGTAGGCTTAATACAAACAATTCCTTTTTATAGCGCCCATGCACAGAAACAATATTTTAAAACAAAGACAAATGATTTTAGTTAAAACTGTCTCTTGCTGGAAATGGAAGCGGATGGAAATCAAGTTGTATTTAGCAATGTAATTCCTTCTTTGGGACATAAACAACTGGAAGAATGTACCAGAGTCTTAGAAAACAGGATCCTAGCTGATACATCGAGAGAGACCCAGAGAGGGAATGCTCCATCCGGAAGCAATGCTTTGACAAAACTGTAAGGACGCAAACAACACAGCTCATCTTCTATTTGATATCTTCACTGTGAGCTTTAGACTGTCTTTAGTATCCTCCTGGCAGGCTGCTAATTTCACATCTATGGAAACTGTACAATGAGCGAGGATCAAACCACACTTGCAAGTGGTCTGCAAAACCCAGTGGGCTGTGGAAGTTTCCACTTTTACAAAATGTAATTCCACTTTCTCTATGTTCTCCAGGGTTCTCTTCACTCTACATACAGTGATCAACTTCTACTGCTGAAAACATCTGCCAGGAGAAAATTCTTTCCTCTTACTGCCCATGGACTCTTAAGAGAAGGAAGTGAAGTGAAGTGACGGTCCAGTAAATCTTTATCACAGAATAATTTCTGGTAGATCTTCTGTGATTTCTTTTATGCCTTAGATATAGCAAACCATTCATTCCTTTCATGGTCAAACTTAATAAGGCACTTTCTCCTTTCTTAGAGCTAAGGATACAATGTATAAAAGCTTACAATTTACTATGGCTTCTCAAGAACTTTTGTTACCATCTCTCTTATACCAAGTATCTCATACCTTTAAGAATTAACCTAGTCAATTTAATAAGCCTTAGTAAATAATCTAATCCTTCTTAGTTAACACTCATACAAATAAAAAGGACTAATTCCAGGACAACTAGGTAAGAATACACTTACTAAGGTTGCCCTGCAGAAATGCATCTGCAATAAAAAACAACTACCCGGTAAAATGTGTAATATGGCTATTTCATGTGAGAAGTAATTTTGAGAGTTATGTTTTTGAGACTATTTGAAGTTGTTCTTAAATGTCACACTCACCTTAGTGATTTTCAGAAATTTGGAGGGGTCCAATACCCGACTATTCTTGGCCCCTTGAACAGTGTTCCACCCACCTTCATCCACTCTCTGGACACCTGCAGGAAAAACAGAGTGAGCCAGACTCTCATCTGTCTCAAATCAGTTTGACAATGAAAGGGTGAGCAATCTTTTCAACTCAGCAGCTCTAATCAAAACCCAGGAAAAAGACATAAGAAACTGAAAACACTGCTGACGGTCTCCTTACCACCCACAACATGAAAATTTCAAGTAGAAGCACTCTACTGGTATTCATCTCTCATAAAACATTCCTGACCTGGCAGAAACCAACTCATAGAAATGAACAAGGATTTAGTGCTAGACTAATCCTCCCTAAGGGAGGGCCAAATCTAATGTGTATAGAGTTAATGATGAGAATACTTTGGGAGAAATAAGATGGAAATAATTTATTCCAAAGTTTGATATTTCACTTAATGATGTTATAAGACACACTATGGTTTGATCATTCCCTTAAAACCTGCTTCTCCAAACTTTCAGGCCCTGAGAGGCAGAAAACCTTGACTCCTCTTTCTCACATGTTGCACTTAAATTTGTCAGCAAATCTTGTCAGTTCAATCTTCTCAATATATTCAGCATCTAGCCGCCTTCTAACCACTACTAACACTACAAATTTGGTTAAGCCAGCAATAAGGCTCAACTGGTATAAAAGCATCGTCACTGGCTTCCTGCTTTTATCCTCACCATTCATCGTCATGGCAGCCAGTGTGGCGCCAGTAAACTATGAGTCCGGTCTTGTCACTTCTTTGCTCAAAACACCTCTGTTACCTATTTCATTGTGAGAATAAGACAGACTCCTTACAAACGGTTCATCTGCTCTAAGTGATCTGGCCCCTGCCTCTCAGACCCCATCTCCTACCACTCTCCCCCCATAACCTTAGCTCTAGCCACACTGACCTTTTTGCTGATGCTTGAAAAGGCTGCTTCAGGGCACTTGTACTTACTATCCCCTTTTCCTAAAACCTACCTCCCCAGATAGCCACAAGAATTAACTCCTTCCCTTACTTCATTCAGTCTTTGCTCAAACAACACCAACTTAAATAGGCTTCCCAATCTTCCTAATATAAAACCGTAACCTCTCTACTCATCAAACCTTGCATTCCTACTCCTCTGTTTTAGTTTTTCTATAGAACATATCTGACAAACTTATATATTTAAGTATTTGTTCCCCTCTGTTCCTCCTAAGATGTGAGCTGCAGGAAGTAATGGACTTTGTCTCTCTTGTTACATGACAAGCACTCAATAAATATTTACTGAATGAAAGACCACCAAACTGTCTGTCTAAAAGCTTTTTCAATCCTCACATGCTTCTTGATTTTCTCTTTGCTAAGTGATACTAATGGTCATGAACATGCTTGATTATTCCTTGCTCCTGGGGAATGGAAAAGCACACTCTCTTCCCTGGTGGAGTCATCTCTCAGAACTTCACTATGAGTGTAGTGTCTCTGATAAATACCAGGTCATAGCTGTGGAATATTTAGTCGGTGTCAGTTGCTATGCTGAACACTTTGCCTATCTCATTTCAGCCTCACACAAATCCTAGGTACTATTTATTTGATCAATTTTATAGATTAAGTGACTTGTGCAAGGTCACGCAGCTAGGATGCAAGAGAGCTGAAACTCACACCAAGACAGTTTGGCTCGAGTCTACGCACTCAACCTCTATACTAATATGACCCAGTCACCATCTGAGCACTTCATAGCACAGTGGACAAAATGAGCGTTCCCATTTGGATGTCATCTCAGAAGAAACAATCTTATAAGAAAAATGATCATTTCCTTTCCTTTCTGAAAAAAGTTTCCTTTCAATGTTCCTAAACTGAGTCAACAGAATTTTCTATTTTCTCAGATGTAAAATGCTTACTATTTCACATTTTTTTTCTTTTCTTCCTTTTTATTTTTATCACTAACAAGTTTTAACCTCCTTCCACATAGGATTTCAACTGACAACAGCGTTTCTGAGTTTGGTATACCCTTTGATTCATCGTGTGACGAGCAATGTGGTCACTGCTGTTCAGTTGCTAAGTTGTGTCTGACGCAGTGTGAACCTATGGACTTACACTGCACTAGGCCTCCCTGTCCTTCACTATCTCCCAGAGCTTGCTCAAACCCATGCCCACTGAGTCGGTGATGCCATCCAGCCATCCCATACTCTGCCGCCCCCTTCCCCTCCTGCCCTCAGTCCCTCCCAGCATCAGCGTCTTCTCCGGGGAGCAGCAGACCCCTTTTATTGACGTGTACCCAGCCCGTCATCACGCCTTTGCTCAAAAGCACGCGGCGGCTCCTCAGTGTCAGCTCAAGCCCAAGTTCCTGATTTGGGTCCACCCTTCTCGGATTTTTTTCAACCCTTCTCAACACTTAAATTTTACTCTCATCAGGCTTATTTATTCCTCTTTACAGTATATATTTACTTTGGTTTCATGACTGTGATTTTTCCGTCCCTTCCAAATGTTGGCCAACCTATCTACCAACGCTCAGTTCAAGTGCCCCTTTCCTCCAGGTTGCTACCCCACCTGTTCTGAATTTTAACAGCCTGAGTGGAGAATACATTTCATAACTGATAGTATCTTCCGGTTGCTTGAAAACATTCCCTTTATTAGTTCTGGCTTCCAGAGGGAAGGAGCTGTATCTTCTGCTTCTTTTCATATCCCTCACCTATCCTGAGTATACAGAAGATGCTCAATAAAGTCTTGCTGATTGCTGACTTTGGAGTAATCAAAGGAATAATACGTACTTGCCACATTCTCTGTTTTTACACAACAACCAGTCTCCAGGTGATGCCGTTTCACTTACCAGTCACCAATCTGTTCTTTGGGTCAGTCTTTCTGCTCTCATTTCACATCTGAATGTAAAATTCTTAACGTATTCGTGCCTCAAGCCCCCGAGTTCTCTAGCGCCTGGCAGACCCACCTGGTCGTCTCTTCTCTTTGGTCATGAGTTGCTGGACCTTCCTCTGCTCTTCCTGTTCTTCTATTTTAGCTTCTTTGTGAATCTGTTCAATAGTTTTAGGCCCCTGATCTGCTCGTCGTGATACCCAATTACACTAGAAAAGGAGAAAACCAGGATGTCAGCCAGATAACTAAAAATAGAAAGGAAACTTTAGAAAAATCGGTTTCTTACTTTCACTGCTAGAAAGGCATAGCATACACGTAAACCTGGCGCTACGGCAGGCTCAGCCACCTCACAGATCGCTCTGTGTGCAGTTCAGATGCAGCGCTAGACACTGAAATCTGCCTCAGCCACTGAGTTACTCTATACAGAAGCCAATGGATAGAAATACCAAGTGAAACAATGGTCCAACTATCTACCTACCTACCTACCCATCCACCTACCTACCCATCTATCTGTACATTTTATCATTTTGTACTTTTGAAAGGAGAGAGAAGAGGAATCAAGAAAGGTCAGGACTTCTGGCCTTGACCCAGCTGGATATACTGCTACTCAGTTCACACCACACTCCACTGGGGTTCTAAATCGAGGATGACTAGCATTTTCCTTCCTCACATATCAAGGTTATGGTATCTATACAAAATGCCACAATCACTCTAAGCTCTAGTTATCCTCTCTGCTAAGGTAAGACAAGCTGTCTCCTTCACGTTACACTTCTCCCGTTCCTTCCCTTCTGAGCTATAGTCTCAATATCTGATACAAATATGAGTGATTGAAGGAAGAGGCGGAGCAATTTTTAACATTTACTTATATTAGTTTGAGGCAAGAATGGCAAATAGATTTAAATCAGCATTCAAAATTCTGATCAACTGGAAGTGGCTTTGTTAATAAGAAGGATCCTTAGGTCACGTCTCAGCTTAGTAAGGTAAAGAGCCGTCGTCAGTGCTGCCTGGTCTGAGTGCAGGGCAGGGTACAGAGGGGGACCTATATTCACTTCCTCTAGCTTAGGGTCAGTGGCAGTGTATTTCCTCTCGGAGTTGAAAAAGCTGGAAGTGGTAAAAACTATACTTAGCATGACAAAGGAGGGAAAAAAAGCAGCAGAACAGGAGGGTATACAGGAAAAACAACAGAGAGGAAAACATCTACATCTCCTGTGAGCTGGGCACATACATAACCACTGAATCTTTATAACACGCCTGCAAGGTAGACAATGTCGCCACTTCAGAGATTAAAATGTAAGGCTCGGGGAAGAGAAATACATTTATTTCGAAGATGAGAATTCTTGATTATTTAGCATGCTAAGATTAAATTTAAATGACCACAGTTTGAATTCAGAATGGCTGGTTTCGAAACTGCAAAGTGGTCTGATCACCAGAATAAAGAGAAGAAATAAGTTACAGACAGGCAGGTGTATATGCTCTTTGTCCTTTCACATAGCTCTCTCGTCACAGTTTGTCGATCCATGTTCTGAGTCATGCGGCAAAAGCATTAAGCCATTACACATATAAATCCTAGGACATCCTCCCCAAGCCAAATCCTGAAAAGAGACTGGAGAGGTAGGTTGATTTTTCTACGTACCAGCCTTAGATCTATTACATCCTGAAGCATGAATCGAATCCTAGATGAGGTTTTTCTTTCTTTCACAATTTTCTCCATCTGATTAAAATACTGGTCCATACGTGGCTGCAAGATACAAAATCATTAGTATTCCTGGCTGAGGAATTCAAATGTAGTTTTATCACATAGAATTTTAAGACAGCATAGGAATACAACTTTTGCCCAAAAGGAATTGTGGTAGAATTTTTAATTGAACAGGAAACCCAATATAAAGGCTACATATTCCAGGCGCAGGCCATGGCCATGTGACTAATTACAAGCCAACAGAATATACATGGAAATGTCCTACTGCATCCCCTTGGAACCTTAAGAGAGAGGTGGCTGTGTCCTTTGCCCTTTCCTAACCTTCTCGGCTATGACGTCTAGAAGTACTCCACGGCTACACCCTAGGGATGACAAAATGTTACACTGGAGGAACTGGAATTTCCAGCCAGAATTTTTACTCCTGAACTTCATTTACATGAGTGAGAAATAAAAACCTCAGTCTTACACACACACTGATATCGGGGTTTTCTGTCGCAGCCAAACCTAACCCTAGCTGATTCCTATGTCATAAAACATCTCTGACATTACCTCTTTGATGCGTTTCTAATTTCCCTACCCCTTATTTGGACAGTACCATGTCATGTTTGAATTATAATATTTTTAATGATTTCTTATATTATGGTTAGGTAGCCCTGTCATTAATTTGAGCATAAACCTGAGAAAGCTACTAGGTCTTCATTCTTGTCTTGCTGTCAGTCCTGGCTCTTGATAGCTTCCCCCTCACCCCCAAATTTCTGTCCACAGAAATGTATTGCTATTCATATACATATGAAGGGCCTGTAAAATAAAGGACATGGGACAAATAATCTCAATTCATGACCTGGCTTTTAAATTCTTTTGGACCCTCTTCACTTCTGACTTTAATGAAAACGTGGTAAGGAGCACCACGTGAGAAGGACAAAAGAAAAGCAAGCAGCCTTGGCTGCTAGGATAAGATGGAGACCTGTGTTGACAGTCAACTTCCGCAGCTGACAAAGAGTCCCTGCAGGAGGTTTCTGAGATTTGGGGGTCGTACCTTTGCTTTCTCAAAGTCCAGGTCTTTGCCAATTGTGGTGAGCAGGCGACACAGACACTCGAGGGACTCTTCATCGTGGTTCTTCAGCAGCTTCACCACACAGTCATGCATGATGGCTTCAGTCAGCATTTTGAGCTTAAAGAGTTCGCCAATGAACTTGATGTTGCCAATGGATCTCCGCCGGGCTTTATCTTTAGCTTCTTCCAGTTCATCATGAAGCCTTGTCCTCTCCTCTGGCTATTGCATAAGGAAGAATAACAGAATCTTGATGATGAAGATCGTACTACTCAAAAGATGCTAAAAACATACGTGTGACTGGTGTTGCCTGTGTGCTCGTTCAGTGCAGACCTGGCAAGTCTCCTATGAAGCGGCAGCTAGGGAGACTATGGAGCTCGGCACTGCTGATGAAAAGCTCAAGGAAGGAGTCAAAACCAAGAAAAACAATCATACTAATTTGAAGGTGGAGGGGCAGGATGGTTCAGAGGTGCCGTTTAACATTAAGAGGCATACACCACTTAGTACCCTAATAAAAGCCTATTGTGAATGACAGGGTTTGTCAGTGAGGCAGATCAATTCCGATCTGACGGGCAGCCAATCAATGAAAAAGACACACCTGAACAGTTGGAAGTGGAGGATGAAGATACAACTGTTGTGTTCCAACAGCAGATAGTAGGTGTCTACTAAATAGGGAACCCCTAGAATTCTGTTCCTCCAGACCAAAAAGACACTCTCCATTAGAAAATCACAATTTGGTTCCACCACATCCTGACCGCTAGAGTGTAGCTTCTCTACTCTTTCATTTTCTCCTTTCTCATTCCTTCACTATACATAAAGTAACTGGTGTATACGCACACGCATAGTGCACTTAAAAAAAACGACAGGGCTGATGGTATGTTTTGACTGACATCAAATGAAGATGGGATGGGGAAAAATACTGGTCTGGTGAAAACATCCCCTTTATCTCCACCATTAGGGGCATACCTCATCAACTCTTATATTTATACTCCAGTATATTATTTTGCTTTCATTGTCTAACAAAAATAGAACAACATAAAAATTCTTGCACTCCTTGTTTGATTGGAGGATTTTAATGTTTTTCATTTACCATTGTAAAACCAGTGACAACTTTGTAACTTTTTTGTATGCAGCTGTTACACGCAGGGCAATGTCTGTTTAAGTAAGGATAAATTACTCTAAAAGAAGAAATGATCCTATATAATTTTCCCTTCAAGTTAAGTGTCTTATTGTTTAAATAAACTTCTTGTTTAAATTAAGGGTCAGGTAGACCCTTTGAGGTTTTGACAGTTAACCACAGACCTATTTAGAAAATAAAACTATACCCACAAGTTCACATCCATTTCAGGAGATTTCTGGAATTCAGTAACCTCTCTGAAGTCTAGGTTCTGAATCCCTGTCTTAGAAGGTTGAGTTGTTTTAACATGTGGCGCTGAAAGGAATAAAGGTTTCCTCTAAACATTAATACAGTATATCTCCACCTGAAGAAAAGGCCACAGGCACCTACTGAAGTAGCAGGACGATGAGGTAGCCGGATTCGTGAAAATTCTGATAACACTCAAAGTGCACAAGCACAGTTTTTCTGTGAAAACACTTACAGCACTGGCAGCCTCAAGTTCTTTCTGCTTCTTCTCAAAGACATCATCATCGGCTTTATCTTTTTCAAATTCCTTCTGGCAACGGTTGAGTAGTAGCTTCCGGAAGTTCACTGTGTTACCAGGCTTGTCTGCCATGGGTACTTTCAGCTGCATCCAGATGGGAAAATGCAAATGTGGCAAGATTACTTATAGAAATCCAATGATTTTCTCAAAATATCTATTTTCTTTATTGTGCAAAATAATGCTGACCGAACCACAGGTAAGCATTCTACAAAAGATACACGATTTAGCTTTAGGCATTTCGTGTTTTCAATGGTTAAGGAGCTTTAAATTTTATATAGAAAAGACACACATTCCTCTCATATAAATGTACCGCCTCCTCTATGGCTGGCTGTGCCTCCAGCTGACTTTGAAATCCTTGTAATACTATTACAACTATGACTCTGCACTCCTCTAGACCTTTTTAACTGTCAAAGGTTATTATTTTTGTTTTCAAACTACTACAGTAGGTACTTTGGTTTCAAGAATGAAACCAATAAAAATGAAATGAAGCAGGGGAGAATTTCACGGCCATAGGAAAACTGTTGGAGGTGAGATCCTTATTCTAGAAAGATGCAGAAGTGTGTGTGTGTGTGTGAGGGTCACGTTTCAGAATATTTGAGACATCTTTTCCTAAGGGGGATGTCACAACACTGTAATGCTAGTATCTGACTTGTCTACCGATACACTATGTTTAATGATTTTTTCTTATGTGCCCAAAGAAAATACTAGTTCTCTACGAGTTGTCTAATAAATGTCCATCTTAGACACATTCTTTTGATACACAGAAAGACTCAGGACAGGAAGACTCCTTAGGCCGGCTGGAGGCAAGATGCTTGTAAGATGTCCATACAAACCCAATGACAATTGTTTTCTAGTAACTGCAATAGCTTCACCTTCAAGGTTACTTGTAACTAAATACAGACATTCTTATTCAGAATATAAAGAAAGTGAACCAGCATAGGGATTGACTAAAAGATTCTATTTTACAGACAAAATCTCGAGTACCGTTTTGAACAGCCATGACAATACGGCAAAATGGTTTTCCTAGAATCACAAAGTGGCTCCTGAAGTCCTGAAGTACGTGGTCTCTGTCCTAGATTCAGTGGGGGAAGTTAATAAAAAATGGGATGCCTTGTATTTATATTCACAGAAGAGTTAGCAACCAGGATGGACTTCTGGACAGCTGCTGATCAAGGCTGCATGGCTAGAAACTCGAGGACTACGATGCCACAGCATGTCTGTGCTAGAGCTGACAGCACACTCTCCAGCATTCCCAGTGAGACACGAAGACCGTTCAACAAGGCCAGCTCTTACCAACCAGAGCCCAGTGTTTCATTTCACCTTTTTTTTAACTTAGAGGAGAAGAACATCAAACATGGATTCTTTTTAGACAATCACAGGAAAGCTAACATGTCCTTATGTCCACATTCAGGCCATACAAATACAAGTGACAACAGGTCATGTCAAAGTCAGGCCCATTCTGTGATCACACAGGAGGGCAGGTTTTTAATTTATGGGTACTTTTTTGGCTTTGCAGAACCTTAGGTGCAGTATGCCAGACATTTAGCTGTGGCATGTGAGATCTAGTTTCCAAAGCAGGGATCAATCCCAGCCTTCCTGCACTGGGAGCACAGAGGGCTGGACCGCCAGGGAAGTTCCGAGAGCAGGCACTTAATCAGCCTTAAAGAAACGAAACATGAGGGCGAAGGGTTTTCAAAGCAGGAGCCAAAAGTAGACTCGATCTTTTATATATAAAGTAGCAGCATATCTGAGAGGTTCTATGTAACAGAGCACCTGGCATGATGTTAGGTTGCAGAACAAAGCAAAGGTTCTAAAACTCAGCAGTTACATTAAATTTGCTACTGTACAGGAACTCAAACACATCAAGAGGTTTTTGCCAACTTCTTAGCATATTCACCACTGTCTATATAAACACTAAGGACATCATAGACTGATAGGATAAAAATCATCTGGGCACAATTTATTGGCCTTAGAAAGATTTTCCCTGAATTATGGATTTACTATGTAGAGGATGGGAAAAATGTGGATAATATGAAAATTCAAGCCACTGTCTTAGTGAGAGGGACCAGAACTAAAGTGAGTCAGAAAGGTCAAATAAACACAACTTGTGTGTTTTTTTTACAGGAAGGAACAAGTAGAAATGACATAAAGCAAGGGAGAATTTCCCTAAACAAAATGTATTAAAGGATTTGCTTTTTATACCTTTTATGTAGAGAAGGCTATATTGAAAAGATTTGCTTACATGATTTTCTTTTTGCTTGATTTTAAATGAAGGCAATTCTTTTAACCCAAATTCATTCATCATCCAAACAAGGGAGGCACAATCCCTGTGTCTAACCCGAGTGCAGCTTTAGGCATCCAATGCAATAGGTTTGTTGGAAGCGCTTTAAGTCACAGAGAATAACGTTTACCTGGCTTATTTGGAACACTCAAAGTGAAAGAGCACTGGAATCCTGAGTTGTAAAATCAGGGTTTGAATCCCAGCTCTACACCTCATCAGTATGTAAATGTGAGCAAGCTACCTCATTAAGCCTTAATCCCTTCATCAGCAAAAGGATGTGTTCCCGTGATTACAGACTGAGGGGCACCATGAAGCAGCTGGTCCAACAGGAGCTGCGGATCTAGTCATGATCCCAGCTCGGCCATGTGACCTTGGCCAAACCACCTAGCTTCTCTTAACTTCTACTTCTTTCTAAAATGGGGATAACATCTATCTCGTAGGACTGTTTCAAGGATTAAATGAGACAGTCTAAGTAAAACAAGTAATAGTGCCCAGAACATAGCTAAGAATTCTATAAACTAATAGAGCAATATTTAAATTTGGAGCTGCACTGATATGTTTATTAGTAAAATTTAAGAGAAATCTATATTGTAAAAACATAAACATCAAAGGAAGTGTTTAAGTTAGTTCATAAAGCAATTAGGGAGAGAACCACAAAAGGCAAGAGAATATCTGCTATCCCCAAATGGTGGTCACGCAACAGTTCACATGTACGGGACATAAAGAGCCTGTGACTGTTGCACAGGCTTGTCAGATATGTTCACACGGAAGTATTAAAATGGAACAATCAGCAGAATGACCACAGACCTGCAAGCACAGTTGTCTCTAAATGAATGAAGGTTTGGCTACGCAACACCCTAAAGACTTGTTTTGGTTAACAGGGGCTGTGGAAATAGGGAAATAGGCCAGGGAGGATACAGCCCGAGAAATGTGATGCACGGTAGTCTTCCTCTTCTTAAGAGATGTTAAACTCAACAGAATTACAAAATTATGATAGTATTAAGTTGACTTGTGTTGTCAGGGGACACTTGACTGGTCAGGAGACTCAGTAAAATTGGTTAGCGAGAACATGAAGAGTGAATGTCTTAGTCTGCTAGGGCTGCTATAATGAAATACCACAGACTGGGTGGCTTAAACAATAGATGTTTATTTCTCACAGTTCTGGAGGTCGGAAAGTCCAAGATCAAGGTGCAGGCGGATCTGGTTCCTGGTGAAGAAGGACCCTCTTCTTCGGATGTCTGCTGTGCAGACATCTGCCTTCTCCTCTATCCTCATGTGGTGGAAAAGAAATTCTAGTACCTCTTCCTGTTTATTAAAGGCACTAATTTCCATCATGGGAGATCCACCCTTATGACCTCAACTAAAGCTAATTACCTCTCAAAGACCCCATCTCCTAACACCATCACATGGAGAGTTGGGCTTCAACCTACGAACTGGGAGAGAGAGAAACATTCAGTCCCTAACAGTAGAAGAGGTAGATGCTTGAAGATGTGATAGGATAATACCAAAAGTGAAAGGCGACATGCCACGGTGAGAAGATGCTCTCTCTCAGACAACTATAAGTTCATTAAACAGTAGTCTAGAATTAAAACTAAGATGCTAAGTGCTTCAGATGGGGTTGTTTGGGAGATGATTTCTTAGAAAGTGAGGGAGTCAATGGGGAATATTTTATACCAAGACTGCTTGGTAAGCTAGATTTGCTGGAGGGCACCTACCTTTTAATTTTCACACAACAGTAAACTAATCACGTGCCACTGCACTACTGTAAACTAACGGTGTCCATCTCATCGCAGTGAGACCTGGCCACATGCCGGTTAGCCAGCAACCTTGGATATGAATGCTGTCAGCATCAGGTAGCCATTTTCTTCAAGCAACAGGATTTGTCCTGCTAATGTATTTGTTAGTATGGACAGTAAATACTTCTTCTCCTTAAAAGGATCAAACTCCCTGAAAATCACCAAGGGCTGTCAGTTGTGTATTAGTTAAGTCCAACAGGAGACTAGAAAACAGAAGGACAAGTCCTGGCCTTGCTTATTAGCATGCTCAGGATTTTCAGGATTGTCCCACAACATGAAGATGCTAGTGGTAATCCATGGCCCAGTAGCTATTTTGCTTAAAGCATGTTCTGGTCTACAGCAAAGTATCTGGAATGACTAGTATAATATAAACAAGTGGTATGCCCAAACTAACTCTAAAATGTGAAGTGAAGAGCAATAAATGAATTGTTCAACAGTAACTCCTGGGTCTACAGTGACATACTATCATTTATCAGTGGTGATGTCCTGACCTTAGTAAATTCCCAACTAAAAATGAACTTAACATGACCTGTATGTACGATAAACACATCTACCAAAACGTGTTCTATTAGATACATTCAAAGAGGTATACAGCACTTAGGGATGGCCACAAGACTGAAAAGGGAGTGGTCAAGTTATGAAAGGGTAAGCCATTTCTCATCAACCTTCCCTTCAGTGGCACATGAAAAGTCTCGGATCTGGTATACCAGGACACAGAATGCAAAAATTTACCCACAGTGCCATTCTTTACAGCTGAGGTCTGCACGCCTGCCACAGCAGAGATTAAAAGTAGCAAAAGCACGGTCTTCAGATACAAAATAAACTCAGGTTACACTTTCATTCATGCATTTATCCATTCACTCAAAATGTATGTCTGAGGGTCTATTACGCACCAGAAACCATTTCGGGGGCTAGGAATTCAGCAGTGCCCCGCTCTTAGGAACTTAGGCTCAAAAAGAGTTCCGAGTTGGGGATTTTCTTTAAATTTTGATTAAAATGAAACAGTGCAATCCAATTTAAAATATTGTTTAAGCATAGATTTAGATACAGGATAGCAATTTCTAGTGTTTGCCCTTCTTTATTTGCCACTCAACTCAGATGTCCTCGGGGCTTCCCTGGTGGCTCAGAGGGTAAAACGTCTGCCTGCAATGTGGGAGACCCAGGTTCGATCCCTGGGTCAGGAAGATCCCCTGGAATCAAGTGGCACCCCACTCCAGCACTCTTGCCTGGAAAATGCCATGGACAGAGAAGCCTGGTGGGCTACAGTCCATGGAGCTGCAAAGAGTGGGACACGATGAGCGACTTCACTTCTATTTTCACTTTCAGATGTTCTCCTCCTCCTAAGAGAAGCACTGAGTTCTAGTTAAATGCCCTGCAGTCTGTGAAGGGGGCTTCCCTGGTGGCTTAGATGGTAAAGAACCCGACTGCAGTGCAGGAGACCAGGGTCCCATCCCTGGAATGGGAATATCCCCTGAAGGAGAAAATGGCAACTCACACCAGTATTCTTGTCTGGAAAATTCCACGGACAGAGAAGCCTGGCAGGCTAAAGTTTGGGCAGGAGGTCTTGCAGATCTCTGCAGTCATTCCTACTTGAACCAGAAGCAGCAGCAGCATACTCTAGAGGGCCAGGTTACTACCTCTCATGATGTCTTTAAGTCTTATGTGCCAGAGGTTTCACTTAGCAGAGCCTGGTAAAGGCAGCCAGCGGCACAGAAATCTAAACAAGTCTGTCTGTGTACACAATAAATATGGTGTGAAGTGAAGTGAAAGTTGCTCAGCTGTGTCTGTCTCTTTGTGACCCCATGGACTATACAGTCCATGGAATTCTCCAGGCCAGAACACTGGAGTGGGGAGCCTTTCCCTTCTCCAGGGGATCTTCCCAACCTGGGGATTGAACCCAGGTCTCTCACATTGCAGGCAGATTCTTTATCAGCGGATATGCAGAGCCAATTGGTAAAGCCAAAAGTATTATATCAATTTCCTCTGTAAATCTAAAGAATTCCTTTTCAGAAAGCCTACCTACCACTCCTTAGAATGCCAAGGAAAATTGACACACAACTGTATTCTCAAGCCCTCCCCTAGGCAAGAACTGCAAAGTGACTTATGGAGGTGTGTGATCAAAGTGAATGACAAAGAGGCAGAAAAAAGGTTTAAAAACTGCTCTGAGGAAATTTCCTCCCAGTCCAGTGGTTAGGACTCTACACTTTCACTGCTGAGGGTGGGGGTTCAATCCCTGGTCAGGGAACTGAGACCCCAACAAGTTGTGCAGTGTGGTCAACAAAACAAAAACAAAACAATGCTGTTCTGAACAATGACAATAAGTATTCTCTTAAATCTTAAAATCTCAACAATCTAGACCAAGTTTCTCATCCTTGACACTAAGAATGTTTTGGGTTGGACAACCCTTTGTTGTAGGTGGCTGTCTTGTGTACTGTAGGATGTTCAGGAGCAGCCTGGGCCTTTATGCACTAACATGCTAGTAGTCATAACCAAAAATGTCTCCATTTATTGCCTGAGGTCAGGAAAAAAACCAACCCTGAGACTTTAAAATCAGAGATCTAAGTCTCTGTTTGAGCTCGTTGTTCAGTAGCTAAGTTGTGTCTAACTCTTTATGATCCCATGGACTGCAGCACACCAGGTTTCCTTGTCCTTCACCATCTGCCAGAGTTTGCTCAAACTCATGTCCATTGAGTCATGGATGCCATCCAACCATCTCATCCTCTGTCACTGCCTTCTTGTCCTGCCTTCAATCTTTCCCAGCATCAGGGCCTTTTCTAATGATTTGGCTCTTCACATCAGGTGGCCAAAGTATTGGAGCTTCACCTTCAGCATCAGCCCTTCCAATAAATATTCAGAGTTGATTTCCTTTACGATTGACTGGTTTGATCTCCTTGTCGTCCAAGGGACTCTCAAGAGTCTTCTCCAGCACCACAGTTCAAAAGCATCAATTCTTTGGCACTCAGACTTTATAGTCCAATTCTTCCCTGGTAGCTCAGATGGTGAAGAATCTGCCTGCCATGCAGGCAAGCCGGTTTTGATCCCTGGGTGGGGAAGATTCTCTGGAGGCGGAAATGGCAACCCACTTCAATATTCTTGCTTGGGAAATTCCACGGACAGAGAAGCGTGGCGGACTACCGTTCATGGGGTTTCAAAGAGTCAAGACACGACTGAGTGACTAACACTTTCACTGGCTCTTGTTCGAACTAGGGTTCTATCATTTAACACTGGAAAACTCCATATGTATAAAATCCCTATTTAGGCAATTTTCCAACTTCCACAAAATGTTTTAAAATAGGAATAATAAAATGGTTGTGAGGATTGTATCAGTTAGATGTAACACATCCTCCCAAAATACTGCTATGATTTCTACTACTCTTTACTACTATTATTTAGAAACATGACTGTGTGGGCAATTGTAACTAGATTCCAATACTTCAAATTCATGATAATCCATGCAAGTGGAATGGGTCTATACATTCTTAGGACTATGAACCAGGCCAAAGATCTTACAATTTGACCTGCAGATGTGTCTCAGTAAAACATACATATAATGAAAGTGAAGCTACTGAAATAACTTAATGAATATAATGGATAGAAAAAGAATACCCCCCTGGGTACTATCTTAATTTTTAAATTCACTCTTCATTTTCTCTCATTCTGTTGGAGGAACTGTTTCTCAAACTAACAATTATGTTAAAACAAGTAGCACTTGTGGTCAAGAAGGACTGGAAAATGTTGCACAGAGCAAATCCTTCTTGTTTGATTTCACAGAAGCATTATAATAGGAAACCAAAACTTAAAGCAAAAAAATCTGCTTAAGCTGGCCTTAGTGAAACATACACTGTCATTTCAATTTTGGACAACACTGCTCATAGACATGCCATCTGAAAATAATCAGCTTAACTCCACTTCTTCCTTTATAAAGTATAAAATAAAAGAGCACACACTCAAGGAGTCATCACTCAAATTTGCTAAAACTTAGTATCTTGATATATGTACCTTCATCTTTCATTTTTAAGAAACTAAATATTCAAGTTAAGGGCCCTGAGCGTTTAAAAATTTTTTTCACTCTATTGCTTGCTCTTCTTCTTTTCAAAGTTTAGCTTCAAGAACACTGATGCCTCCCAGAGCTTCACTTAAATGCTTTTAAAGCACTACCACTTTCTAGCCTTCACAGTTAATCCCATTATCCTGTATTTTTATAATAACCACTTTCTTTTCTTTGTTTTACCATCCCGATATGCATTTCCAAATCCCGCATTTGTTTTTGAACTTTAAATAAACAAACAATGTAACATATACTCTCGGGTCTGGCTTCTGCTAAAGCTTTTTCTTGTTAAAGCCATGTGCACTCAGTTATAGTTTGGTTTGACTGTCCTAGTGTGAACAGGCAACAATTCATCCATTTTACTGTTTATGGGTAGTTTCAAGTTTTTATTCATTATGAATAATGACAAACATTTTCATATGCTTCCTGGCCCATCAGAAATGTATGTTTATCTGTTGCATATATTCTTAAGAATGGAAATGCTGGTTATAGCAAAAAGAAAAAACAAACAACTCCAGGTTTTGTAGATGATGCTAAACTCTTTTCCAAGTGAAAAAAAAAAAAAAAACTCCAGATTTTGTAGATGATGCTAAACTCTTTTCCAAAGTGAATGTTACAATTTATATTCCTACTGGCCCTGTTTGACAGTTTCGGTTGCTTCACCTATTTGCAAACATCTGGTAAATTTAGCAATCTGGTATTACTGCATGGTTTTATCTAATTATTTTTTTTCATATTTATTGGTCATTTGGATAACCTCTCTGGTGAAATATTTAAGTCTCTTTGTCTATTTAAAAATTAAGCTATTTTCTTATTAATGTAAGTTTTTTCAGTACTTTTTTAATTATTGGAGGAAAACTGTTTTACGATCTTGTGTTGGTTTCTGCGTGCAACACGAATCAGTCATGATTGTACGTGCACATATCCTTCATGTGGCTCCCTCTGCCAAGCCCCTCCTCACCCCCGGGGCCATCAGGCTGGGCCCCCTGCGTCAGCTGTTTCACACATGGCGTATACGTGTCAATGCTACTTTCTCAACTGGTGTGTCCTTTATTGGATTTTTATGCTGCAATTATCTTCTCCTAACACGTGGCTTGCATTTTTACTTAATGGTGACATCTTTTCATGAAAAATGCTAATTTTAATGTAGTTTGATTTACCAACATTTTCTTTTGTATATGGTGACTTCTGTGTCCTAAGAAACTTGCAGACAAATTATTGTTTCTTTTTAATATCTTTTGCTTCCTGTAATTAGCTTTACTAGCTTTCTTTCAGCCTTTTTAAAAAAAGTCATGCTTGGGGATTGTAGGAGATATTTTATCATCTTTTAACCTCTCGTTAATTTTCTTTTTGGGGGTCTCAGTGCTTCAATCTGGATTCTGTACACTTACCTTCTAGTTCATAATTCTTTTCTTCAGCTGTGTCTCATCTGCTATTAAACCCTCTTATTGTCTTCTTAATTTTAATATTCAGTTTTGGAAATTCTGTTCAGTCCTTTTTATACTTTATCTTTCTCTACTGAAACTGTCAAATCTATCACCTTTAATGTAAGCATATTCATTTAACATCTGTGCCTGATAAAACCAGAATCTAGAGCCCAACATAGGGCATTTGCTTGTTGTTGGTTCTCATTCATGCTGTCTTTTCTCCTCGTGTGCCTAATTATTTTTTAAAATAAACTGTGGTATATTCTTCTGTCTTCTTTAGGCTTATTATGGTTGCTTCCTATTGTTCACTATTAAAATCAATACATAAACATTCTAATATATGATTCCTTGTGCACAAATGGGAATTTCTCTGGGATATACACCAAGAAGTGAAATTACCGGGGAACAGCATATGAACATCTTCACCACTGTTGTCTAATTACTCTCTAAAGTAATCATGCTCATCTTTGCTTTTTAACCTCTCTCTCTTGGATGTGACTTGCACAGAACTGTATCTTGTCATTTCTTGTTACTAATAATGAATAACAATGAGTATCTTTTAAGTTTATGAGCCAATGGATTTCATTTCTATGAACTGTCCATTTTTTATATTGGGCTTTTTTTTTTCTTACTGATTTGCTTTTTTCCCCTTCAGCTATGGATTCTAACATTTTGGCAGCTATATGCATTTCAGATATATTCTCCCAGGCTGTGGCTTTACCTTTTTATTTTATTTATAGCATCATTTGCTGCACCAAGGGCTATACATTTTAACAGTCATATTTGATATTTTTCTCCTTTATATTTATTTTGCATCTTGCTGAAGAAATTTTCCCCCAAAGTTCATGAAGATAGCCTTATTTTTCTACTAAGAGATTAGCTTTTCATATTTAGGTTTTCATTATTTTTATGGCTGTTTGATTTTTGTATTTGGTTTGTATTAGAAATTTATGAATAGTCCCACTGCCAACCTTAAGTAAAACAAATCACTGTTAAACAAAACAAACCTCAAAAGTAAGTTAGCTATGATGTTAGAAGTTAGGACAGTGGCAATCTTTAAGGAAGAAAGGTACAATTACATTTATTGACCAGAGAGTTAGGTATGTTCACTTTGCTGATATACAATGAAATATACACTAATGTGGTAGCTTAAAATTAAACATTATGAGAGTATTTAAATCATTAATTTATATTTAACTTATATGCAGAGTACATTGTGAGAAATGCTGGGCTGGATGAAGCACAAGCTGGAATCAAGAGTGTCGGGAGAAATATCAATAACCTCAGATATGCAGAAAGCGAAGAACTAAAGAGCATCTTGATAAAAGTGCAAGAGGAGACTGAAAAAGTTGGCTTAAAGGTCAACACTCAGAAAACTAAGATCATGGCATCTAGTCCCATCACTTCATGGCAAACAGATGGGGAAACAGTGGCTGACTTTATTTTGGGAGCTCCAAAATCACTGCAGATGGTGATTGCAGCCATGAAATTAAAAGACACTTACTCCATGGAAGGAAAGTTATGACCAACCTAGACAGCATATTAAAAAGCAGAGACATTACTTTGTCAACAAAGGTCCGTCTAGTCAAGGCTATGGTTTTTCCAGTGGTCATGTATGGATGTGAGAGTTGGGCTATAAAGAAAGCTGAGCACCAAAGAATTGATGCTTTTGAACTGTGCTGTTGGAGAAGACTCTTGAGAGTCCCTTGGACTGCAAGGAGATCCAACCAGTCCATTCTAAAGGAGATCAGTCCTGAATATTCATTGGAAGGACTGATCTTATAGCTGAAACTCCAATACTTTGGCCACCTGATGCAAAGAGCTGACTCATTTGAAAAGACCCTGATGCTGGGAAAGATTGAGGGCAGGAGGAGAAGGGGACAACAGAGGATGAGATGGTTGGACGGCATCACCGACTCGATGGACATGGGTTTAGGTGGACTCTGGGAGTTGGTGATAGACAGGGAGGCCTGGTGTGCTACAGTTCATGGGGTCGCAAAGAGTCAGACACGACTGAGCAACTGAATTGAACTGAATTTAACAAAACTATAAACGAGCAATTTTCCTTTTTCCAAACTATTTGTATTTATGTTATACTTCAATAAAAAAGTTTTAAAATAAATACTCTTTGGTATGTAACTTTGGGGGAACCTGTGCTAAAGAAGTAAAAGCTCCAGCATCTAAGAATAAATGCACTTAGCTGTGTGCTGCAGCACTGCTTCCGGTTGCAAAAAACCCTCCAAAACCAAAAACCAGAAACAACACGGGGTGAGGCAGGGGCAGAAGAGGGGAAAATGAATGAAATAAAATTTATATGTGTATGTGTGTATGTATAATGGGATACATGAAGCTATTAAAAGTGTGAGTAAAATCTATCTGCAATGACCTATGGGAATGTCTGAAACATACTAAGTGGGGATAGAAAGCAAAATGCAAAATAATGACATAATTCAATTGAAACAAAAAATTAAAAACATCTTCTTTACACATATATGTATATTTTGATATGATTTTATAAATATAAAGAAAATTATGGAACAATACAATCACTTGCACTGATTGCCTTGGAAGGAAAGGAAACTTGACTGGGGCTTCAAGGGAAGAATATTAACTTTTTCTGTGTATTTCCTTATTCTGTTTGAATTATTCCAATAGGTTGTTATTTTATAATTTTTAAAAAATCCAATAAAGTTTAAAAACTCTTATTATAAAAGGGTATGTCACAATGAAAGACCCATAAGTAGTTGGCTTATCTATGAATTCGTCCCATTCCAAGCTAACTTGTATTATGGCCAGGCCTCTAAGGGTCATTTTCATTAATAGTATTCTTCTATTAAAATAATTGTTTGACTGAGTCCCTTCACTGTTCACCTGAAACTATCACAACATTGTTAATCAGCTATACCCCAATACAAAATGTTTTTTGGTGTTAAAAAAACCAAAATAATAACAACAAAAATTCACAACCCTTCACTGATTCAATAAAAAACTGGTAAAAAGCATAAAATTATGTGCCAGAAGATCTGGGACCTAGTCCTAGTTCTAATTTCTGACTGCAGGATTTCATGGCTGTCACAATGAAACAAAGGGCATGAGCTGGTGAGGAATCAGTCTGCTTTCAGTCTCAGCCACCCTCTTGTCCTTTTGCCTTCAATCTTTCCCAGTATCACTAGTAGTGCTAAGTATTACAATCATTCTCATGCTTGTTGCCTGAGACTTGAGCCTGTGGGAATACACTCTTCCTTCCCTGTATTTGTACTCGCCACCCCTCTCCATTCAGGCTGAGCTAATTCTACCTGCTTCATAAAAGTTTGTTATTCCCCAGGAATATGGTGATTTCTTTTTCTTTCAACTTGATATTTCAGGCTGAATCATCCAATCAGACACCAAGACACTACAACATCACAAAAAACCTTATGAGTGTTTTTTTTTTTTCTTGCTAATGCTATTTTTCTCCAATATGGATTTTCAGTCCCTTGAAGACAGAAGATGTGCTTTTTCCTAAGTCCCAACAGACTTACCTACTTTTAACACAGGTACTCAAAAGCACTGGGATAAAATGATAGAATTTTGAATTTTCATAGGCACAATGACAATAAGGCGTGATAATCAAGAAAAACTCAAATGTTAAAGGACACAATTTCTGATACAGGTACCTTGGTAACAGGCAGAGAAAACACAGATGATACATGGCAGTTTTATGACTGCAGAATAGAGGATAATGAACACTAACCAGAAGCTCTTTGGTCTCCCATTCTTTCTTGCCCTAGATTTGACAGGCTGTGGACAATGTAAAGAGAAAGAAATCTAATAGTATCTAAGAGAATATCATCAGTTTCGAAACCTTTATGACCACAACTATCCTAGCACTCTTACAAAGGCTAGACTCAGAATCAACATGCCTTCCAATTTTGAATCTAAATGTAAATGTAAGCGTTTGCTTTATTTCTATAGGATGATACACCAGGAAAAACTGGTTGCCCATGACAAAAATTTCACATTACAAATTTTAACCTTCTTTCATCTTCCCCACACTGCATGGGACCACAACATGCCTATTTCAGTCTTACCTCCATATCCCCTACAGAGGTGAAAATACATTGTAAAAAAGCAAGGCTATTTTTATACAATGAGAATATTATATGTACTAAAAATATATTCTCCCCTTTACTCTGCCCCATTAACACTTCTGGGAAGAATATGTAGTGAGGGGAGAATATACCTCTTGGAGATTTCTGGTTTTACTCCTTCCTCTCTTCTTACCGTTACTAGACATCGACACATGTTTGCGTAAGCCACAGAGAAACTGGGCTCGTCAATAGCCTTCTCAAAGACCAGGTCAATGACTCCTTTCAGCCGCTCCTCGGTGTCAACGGTAAGTCCTGACACTTGCTTCATCAGCTGGTTGAACATCTGTGGTGTCAGTTTATTTAAGATACTTCGAACTTTTCTAAAAAGTTCCTACAAGGACCACAAAAAAGAAGAAACCATTATATTATCTGTGACAATATGATGCTTTCTATAAGGACTAATATTTTATTTGTAATTTATAAGTGCAATTTCCTAAATCATTAACAAAGATTGTGAATGAGTCACAGAAATAATTATATCTATTTCATCATACTAAAAATTTATACCACCTATTTTTTTTTCCACTACTGATGCGAATTCAAGGAACTAGGTACACTCACAGTCCACTGGTCGGACTATAATTTGGCGCATTTCCAAGGGCAATTTGACAATGTGTACTAAAACTGGTCAACCAGCAATTTTAGTTTCATAAATTTATTCATATTTAAGGATAGGTTAAAAAGGATTTTAGCCATCATAACGTCAATCAGTAACCTTTTAGAGCACATAACTTAAATGTCCTAAAATAGAATTTCATCTGCAAATAGTATAATATAAATTATCATATAAAACACTAGGCAGAAGTTACTATAATAATGTTATAGAAAGCTTCATCAAATTAGAAATAGAAGTGAACTTCCTCAACGAGAAAAAGGCCATTGATAACCTTACTCAGTGGTGAAAGAATAAGTGTTTTCCCCCTCACAGTGAGAACAAGACAAAAACATCTGTTCTCACCATTCCTATTCAAAATTTTACTGGAGGTCCTATTCGGTGGAATAATGCAAAGGAAAAGAACTACAACCCATACAGATCTAAAGGAAGAAATAAAATTCCCTTTTCACAAATGACTGTCTTCACAGAAAAATCATAAGAAACCTAGAAAAGTAGACATTAAGTGAGTCTAGCAGGTTTGTAGAACACAAGTCAATATACAAAAATCAATTTTATTTTTATGCATTAGCAATAAACAACTAGAAATTATGTTTTTAAAAAGTACAATCTATAACAGTACCAAAACCATGAAGTACTTAGATAAGAATCTATCAAAATATCCGTAGGAGTTATGTTATGAAATGTTTAGGTGACTGATGAAGGAAACCGAGAAATGCCAAAATAAACAGAGATCTATATCATGTTCCTGTATTATAGAACTCATTATTGTTAAGTTGCCAGTTTTACCCAAAGAGATCTACAGATTTAACACAAACAAAATAAAATACCTAATCAGGTATTTTTTGGAGGGGGGAAGAGTAGAAATCAAGAAGCTGATTCTTCAGTTGAAATGGAAAAACAAAAACTAGAACAGCTTAACAATTTCAAAAAATAACAAAAATTGGAAGACATATAACCTAATTTCCACACTTACCATATGAAGCTACTATGCACAGATAGTGGTACTGGCCAGAGAACGGACACATAAATCACGAGAACAGAGTAAGTGTAGAAATATATTCACACACATATGAAGAACTGATTTTCAACAAAGGTGCAATGAAAATTCAGTGGACAAAGGGTAAGTCTTTTCAACAAATGATGCTGGAACAACTGGATATCCGTAAGCAAAAAAAAAAAACAACAAAATCTTGATTCATACCTTACACATAACACAAAAATTAACTAAAACAGGATCACAAACCAAAATGTAAAATCCAAAATTAGAAACTTCTAGAACAGAGCAGGACAAAAATTTTGTATTCTTATGTGTACAGGTATTTTAAGTGAGACAGCAAAAGCACAATGTGGGAATGAAAAAATCGATAAACCGAGCATCATCAAAGTTAGAAACTTATGCTTGGCAAAAGATACTATTAAGAAAATGAAAAAAGCAAACCACAGATTGGAGGAAAACTTTTTTAAAAAAATATACATCTGACAAAGGATTTATATACAGAATAATTTAAAAAAAAAAAACTTCTCTCAAAATTCAGTAAGACAGCATACCAACCAACGAAACAGGCCAAAAGATACAAAGAAAACTGTATTAAAGAAGATATACACAAATGGCAAATAAGCACATGAAAAAATGTCCTTATTCAACACACTGGTCTTCTGGGAAATGCAAATTGAAACTGCATTGAGATATTATCACACGTCCATTAGGATGGTTAAAACTCACAGAACAGAAAATAATATGTGCTGGTGAAGACTGAACTACTGAAACTCTCATGCCTTGCCAGTAACCATCCTGGGAAACAGTTTGGTATACTCTAATAAAGTTAAACCTATGTTGATCCAAAAGCTAGGAATTTACCCCAAAGAAACAAAAACGTATTTGCTCACACAAGTCCTCTATGTGAATGTTCACAGTAATTTTATTCATAATTACTAAAACCTGGAAAGTGTTTATCCTGTGAATGGATCCAGTAATGAAAGTTAAGTTCAGTTCAGTTCAGTCGCTCAGTCGTGTCCAACTCTTTGCCACCCCATGAATTGCAGCACGCCAGGCCTCCCTGTCCATCACCAACTCCCGGAGTTCACTCACACTCACGTCCATCGAGTTGGTGATGCCATCCAGCCATCTCATACATGCAATATGAAGGATGAGTATCAAATATATTCACTGAGTAAAAGAAGCTTTACTCAGAATGATTCCATATTTATATGACACTCTGGAAAAGGCAACACTACAGGGACTTTCCAGGTGGCACACTGGCCAAGAATCTGCCTGCCAGTGTAGGAGGCGCAAGAGATGCATGTTTGATCCCTTGTAGTAGGAAATGGCAACCTACGCCAGTATGCTTGCCTGGAAAATTCCATGGACAAAGGAGCCTGACAGGCTACAGTTCATGGCGTCGCAGAATCAGATATGCCTGAGTGCACAAACGTGTGTGTACACATACAGAGGGACAAACACACGACTGGACTGCCAGAAGTGAGCATGGGCAGCAGAGGATGAATATAAAGCAGAACAAGAAAATTTCAGGGGGCTGATGGCAATGCTCTACTTCTTGATTGTGGTGGCAGTAACATGACCACATGTTTGGCAAGAATTATAGAACTATAAACAAAGAAGGAAACTTAACTAAATTTAAATTATGCCTCAGTAAAAATATGAAGTTGTAAAAATCTATGAAACCATGATATAATAACTGAATAACCTATAAAATGTTTTGTTTGATCCCTATATAATTTAATCTGAATACAAGGATTTTTAGAAAGTGTACCAGTATATTAACAGTTTTAAGACAGTAAATAAATCTATTTAAATTTTTAAAAATCATACTGTCAACTTTTAAAGCAATTAAGTCAGCTTCCCTTTTATAGAGAAGAAAAAATTTCAAGTTTATTAGGGATGAGGGAGTCATTGCACTTCTCCAAATTGCCCGTATCAACTGAGACAGCACCATTTAGGTCTAAAACTTTAATTTGTGCTTTCCACAAAAACAAAATAAAAACGAAAATAAAATCTAGCCTTCAGATCTTCAAATAGATCAGAAAATACTAAGCTTAGAAAAACAGGAAAATAAAAAGGTCATTTATTGAAGTAACGTACAGTAAGTGACTATAGTTAAGGCTGTTGCAAATATCATATGATATTGCTTATACGTGGAATCCAAAAAAAAAAAAAGGTTCAAATGAACTTATTTAGAAAACAGAAACAAAGTCACAGATGTAGAAAACAAACATATGGTTGCCAGAGGGAAAAGGGGGATAAGAATAAATTGAGAGCTTGGGATTAGTTTTTCCAGTAGTCTTGTATGCATGTGAGAGTTGGACGATAAAGAAGGCTGAACACCAAATTGATGCTTTTGAACTGTGGTGTTGGAGAAGACTCTTGAGAGTCCCCTGGACAGCAAAGAGATCAAACCAGTCAATTCCAAAGGAAATCAATCCTGAATATTCACTGGAAGACTGATGCTGAAGCTGAAGCTCTAATACTTTGGCCACCTGATGTGAAGAGCTGACTCACTGGAAAAGACCCTGACGGTGGGAAAGACTGAAGGCAGGAGGAGAAGGGGACGACAGAGGACGAGATGTCAGATGGCATCACTGACTCAACGGATGTGAGTCTGACCCAGCTGTGGGAGATGGCGAAGGACAGGGAAGGAAGGCTGGCGTGCTGCAGTCCATGGGGTCACAACGAGCTGGGTGACTGAACAACACCAACAAACAGGGGCCACTGCGCGGCACAGGGACCTCTACTCACTACTCTGTGATGACCAACATGGAAAAAGAATCTAAAAAAGAGTGAGCATGTGTGGATGTGTAACTGGTTCACTCTCGCTGTACACCTGAAACCAACACAAAGTACACATCACCAATACACCAATAAAAATTAAAATATAAGGAAAATAATACTGTTTTGCACATTTGAAAAGTTTTTACTACAAGAATAAAATTCTACATGATGATGGACATTAAGTAGGCTAACTGTGGTGATCATTTTGCAATATACATACAAATACTGAATGATTATGTTGTACACCTAAAAAGTAATATGTCAATTTATACCTGAATTGAAAAAGGAAATCTCCAGTATCAAAAAACAAAACACTGACTAAAAGGCAGTTATTCATTATGACTGAATATCTACTTGATGTTTTGTAATTTCATCTAGGTACAAATAAAGCATAAGGCACAGTAATCAAAACCATCAATATTCAGCTTCAAAGACAGGAAAGTTAAGAGAGAAATGGCAGAGCCAAGCACGAGGTTGATTAGAAGCCTTCGAGAAGTGCAGACTGTAATGGGTTAGCGAGGAAACACCTTTAGAAGGAAATGAGAATGGGGCCAGATTGTAAAGGGCAAAAAAAAAAAAAAAAAAGCTGGCCACATGAGAAAAGGGTGGCAGGGGGACAGAAGATCTGTCAGGAAGGGAGATCTTTTAGAAAGGATGGTTACTGCGGCTCTTCCACTGCAGGACTGGAGAACAGCCAGGAAAGGTCCGAGGACCTCTGTGCACTGGTGGGAAAGAAAGCGACACAACGGCAAGCTAGAAGCTGGAGCGAGGAGGCGAACATCAGCCCATCAGAGAGACGAGCCAGGCAGCAGCAGGGGGACTACTGTCTCTAGAGGAGAAGAGAAGAGAGATGAAATAGTGGCCTGAGCAGCAGAACCGCAACTGTAGTGTACGGATGCGGAAGGAGTCTAGACACGTCATTAATAATGATTTCCTAGAAATGTTTCACGGAGACGATTAATTCTGACGGTCTCCACTAGGGATCATTCATAATGTCGCTATAAATGCCGAGGGTAGGAACAAAGGTCAGAGTGAACGTTTTCTGGACGTGGTGGCAACAGTAAAACTACGGTGTTGACAAAAGGACAGAAAAAGAGTAATAGGAACCACATGGGATATACCTGTGCAGAGAGGAATGAAGACACAACAAGGAGAGGGAATGAAGCAAAGGTGCTCTGTGTTGAGAAGAAAAAGTGTCAGGAAAAGGAGGCGGCACTGGCCCTGCATAAGAAGTCTATCAACCCTGCAATGGATTTGCTTTATCTATTCACTAAAGAAAACTGAACTAATTAATGATACCTCAAAGTCAATGTAATTATTCTCTTTCTGAAGTAACAATTAATAATGGGGAGAACTTAGTCAGAATAGCCATCATTAAAAAGTCTCCAAAAAACAAGTGCTGGAAAGGGTGTGGAGAAAAGGGAACCCTCCTCTCCTGTTGGTGGGAATATAAATTGGTGCAGCTCCTATGGAAGACACTATAGAGGTTCCTTAAAAACTGACAATAGAGTTGTCATACGATACAGCAATTCCACTCCTGGGCAGATATCCAGACAAAACTATAATTTGAATTCCAATGTTCACAGCAGCATTATTTACAAATGCCAAGACATGGAGACAGTCTACAAGGTCACAGACAGATGAATGGATAAAGGTGTGATACATACATATATCACATAAATATATATGTGCACACACATACACAAATAAAATGAAATACTAGTCAATCATAAAAAGGATGAAATAATGCCATTTGCAGCAATATAGATGGACCTAGAGATTACTGTACTAAGTAACACAGAAAAACACAAATACCTATGGTATCACTTACATATGGAATCTAAAATATGATATAAATGGACTTATTTACAAAACAGAAAACAGACTCACAGATCTAGATACAAAAGGGGAGAGGGGGTGGGGAAGGGATAAATTAGAGTTTTGGAATAGCAAATACACAATACTATATATAAAACACAACAAGGTTCTACTGTATGGCACAGGGAACTATAGTCAATATCCTGTAATAAAACACAATGAAAAATAATATGAAAATAAATATCTATATATAAACATACCCACATATGTATCTCTTAATCACTTTGCTGTACACTAGAAACTAACTCAACTTTAGTTGATTTAGAACTAGAAATTAGATTTAGTTTCTAAATCAACTATACTTCAATAAAAATATTTTAAAAAACGGGGAGAACTGTTACAGAATAGAGAGAGGTACAAGTATACAACAAATGGACTACTCAGTAAGCACGTCTCAAAGCTTCAGTTTCTTCATATGAAAAAAAGAGAAAACATGTAATTCCTGCCTTCACAGGTGTTGTAAGACTCTAATGCAATAAGGCACTAATAAACTGCCTTAAACACCAAAAGAAGACATCTTCATATTCAATGATAAATATCTAGCAGGAAATTTAAAACTTTTAGGTCCCTACTCATTAAGCACTTCTCAGAGGGAATGGAAGCAGGCATGTAGAAGGTTTTTTTTTAGCACTGAGAAATCTTCAGGGAAGGTTAGGTACTTGATTTCAGTGACTCTGGAGCAGCATGTTCTTGGGACAAATGACCGGGGCAACTGCGAGAAAGATGAACGAAGGCAAGCAGCTGCTTTGGGTCTGACAAACAGCTTGTGATGCATCAGTTCATCGTGGTCCTGACAGTTTGAATAGCTTTGCTGCTAAGTTTATTGTTTAACAGGTATTTATTAAGTAACTACTATGTATGAGATTCTGTGCTGGTGCTCAACCAACATCAGGATTTGTAAGGCACATCTCTTTCCCAGGGACATTATCACACTAAGCACGTAACTGGGCCCCTAGAACCACGTCATGTGCAAGTGCTTTATATTGCTTCATTTAAACTTCACAGTGTTCCATAAGGCACATGCTACCAGCATCTTAATTAGTGTCAAATCAGTTATCTTAGAATCAAGAGCATCTAAAGGGTGTAGGAGAGGTGACACAGGGATAGGAACTGGCACTGTGTGTGCAGCAAAGGATGGACGGAGGCTTTATACAAATTGACACCCAAAACCAGATTTGTGTGGATTAAAGGAATTCACTCAATTTACCCTAAGGAGTTCTGAGGGAGGATATGCTCAAAAAGATGCAGAGAATTCAATTTTATTACCAAGGACTGTAAATAAGATGTATTTCTAAATTCTAACTTATTAGAAATGAAACAAAAAGCAAGATACTAACTAGACTACAACAGGACAGTGAATAAGAATCTAAAAACATATTTCTTCTAAGAAAAGCAAATATTGATCTAAGCGTGAATGACAGAATTCTATGACATGTGAGCCCTCGAAATATAGTGTGTGTTTTGAAAAGCACACAGAATGCAACTTCAAGAGAAAATAGGTTGTTGGCATTTATGATAGCTTTTAGAATAATGCCTGTAGTAAGGGAAAAAATCACATAAAACCTTATATTACCAGGGCAAAGAGACGAAACAATAGCATCGTGATTCCCCGCCGCCGGGAGCGTGCGCGCGGGCGCTCACCTGGGTCTTGATGTTCTCAGGGTCCTCGGCGTGGCTGTCGCGCTTCTGGCTGGGCTTCCAGGCGTTCTCCGCCTTCTTCAGGTGCACATCCTCTTTCACGGAGACCGTGATGATCTTCCTGGGCTCTCTTCTCTGGCCGGGTTGAGATCTCCGTGGTCCAACATTCAACAGCTAGGACAAGAGTAGTCTTTATTACATCCACACAGAGTACTCACAATCTACCGTCTCTGCTGTGCTGCTCGAGTAAGGATTGACGGTCACAGGAAACACTTCTAGATGCAAAGATGGGTATCAGGCATTCAACTGAGACGTGATCTTTTTTTTTTGGTGGGGAGTGTGGGTGTGTTAGAATGTCATCACTGTAGCGTACACCACGACTACAATTTCTGACCCTGATGTCCTAAATGAGACATGTCTGATAAAGCTATTGTACCTAACAAAAAAAGACTACCCTAAGTGAAACTGCTGCTTCTTTTTTTCTTTTGAACTCGTTACGTGACTTTGGACTAGTCACTTGAACAATTACAAAAATTCAGAGGCAGAGATCACCACAGTTACAAATCTGCTTCAAAAACTGTGTCTCTACACTTTCAGTGTGCAATGCAAATACACCCTTACCATGAAAATTATTTATAGCGTAGACACCCAGACTGACTGTAGACCTTAATAGATCCCTCTAAGTTTGCTGGGCCAGAAATACTAAAATAAGTCTTCCTTATGTCATTAATGAAACCCAACTAAATCACTCCCTGAAAAAAGGCCTTTGTCAGCTCTTTGTTCCTCCTAGAGTCCCACTATGCTAATTCTGTTAAAACCAATGTATGTTAGCATGTCACACTGGTCATCAAATCAGAAATGTTACTTTAACAGCAATGTAAGTTAAAAGTTGTATTCTATGTAATAAAATGTTCCTAGTAAATGCACTCTAAATGCCTAGAAATACTTTTTCAAGATTAAATATCTGGAGTGAAAGAGAGTGTGGGTGTGTTAGAATGTCATCACTGTAGCGTACACCACGACTACAATTTCTGACCCTGATGTCCTAAATGAGACATGTCTGATAAAGCTATTGCTTATGACCAATCCAAGATCTGGGATACTGACTGCCCTTACTTTCTCTGACAGGTCCTTCTCTGAATGATGAAGAAATATTACAATTAGATTTCAAGAGGGAAAAAGGAGGAGAAAAAAAAAATGCTTCACACAAGACATACAGACCAAAATCCTATCTCACTTAATGCTCCAATACTGCCCTTTAAGTGAGACTAAAGCAATTATCCTCCAATAAAGAGAGTAAATAAAATGTCATACTTCACACAGAAAGACACATTCGAGAGAGACATGGTCTGAGGACTTTGATAAGCTTCAAAGCCTTTACACATCACCCATCTCAGAATTAAATTATTCTCTTACCCTTCCTTGACCGTGTGCCCTAATTAGAAACAGCAGTATTAAGGAAGTTTCAGGATCAAAACTTAGAACTTCTGGGCAATACACACCAATCAAATACGTCTAGCTAAGGACTCAGTACTAATGATATAATGTGAGATTATTTTGTAATCTAACAAATGAAAAACAAAACAAAACTGAAGTCAAATAAACCCCGAGGTGCCACACATAGTATAACTAAGACAGAACTAAAGAAGATCATCAGACTGGGAAAGCATCAACTGGAAAGAGCTGCCAACCAGACAGTACTACTGTAAGGTTTATTTCTCACGGAAACCTTGCTAGTTCAGGCAGAAGAACTGTTAAGAAAAGGCAGCAAACCACGTATTGTTTGGTTTTTATAATTCAAAATATATTCTACTGGTAATTAATGTCTGTTACTATCTTTTTTTAAAGTTTGGATAAAATTCAAATAAACAGATCACAGATATTCAACTTAATCCATGCATCTGCACATAGAAACTTGTTAAAAACAATGATTGGTGGGTATTATAAAAGGTATTATGCCAAAATCATGTAACAGCCATAGTATAATTTGTGGATATAATTTTAATTGTGTTTGCATTAAGTCAGAAAATGTTCATTTCCAAAAAAGAAATTACAAATACCAATGAACGTTTGAGATTTCTAAAAAGTAAATATGATTTACAAAACAACTCTTTATCTGTCCCAAGACAAATATAACTGAATTTCAGACAAGCAGCAAAGAGATGTGAGAAATATTAAATAAGTAGATAACAACAGTGTTTCAAAGTTAAAAAAAAACTGTTAAAAAAAAAAGTCAAAAAAAAGTTAAAAACTTTTTAAAGTCCCGGATTAAAAACTTGAAATTACAACCCATGTGCATCCTCCCAAGACAAATTTAAATATCTCTGGATAAAACTAAGATACTGCTCACAAATATTTACCCAAGTATACTGAGTCCTCAACAGATTACTGTTCTTATAAAGGCTTAATATGCTTGATTATAATTAATCTCTACCATTCTTCTGTTTATACTCAGAATGATTCCCTGGAATATCAATGCCTGGAATGGCTACGGTGAAGTGGAGAGAGGCAGATCAGAAGACAAAAGAACTGTGGTCTCTCGAATACAATTCTGCCACTTATGAGCAAAATTACTATGAACACGTCTCAACTTTGCTGAACTTAAACCATCTCACAGATTAAATGCTTATCGTACCTACGTAAGTTATTACTAGGATCATGGGATATATAATAGTAAGGCATGCCAAATACCTTTTTAAAAACTAAGTACAATATCAGGTTGTACAATATCATCATGAATACCAAAGGAAAAAGAGAAATTTTTTAAAAAGTGACATGCAGGTTGGTATAAAAACCTTTAAACACCCTGTATCCTTTTTGTGTGTGAAAAACTTAATATAAATTGTCAGATTTATAGTATCATTCAAAAGCTGTACCATAGGTAATGAATGACTTTATTTACTAAATACAGATAAAATTCTAGGATGCTGTACTAAGAGTTATGGAATATATAAAAAGAAATAAAGCCTGGTTTCCTTGCTTGAAAGACAAACAATTCTGACTGATGGTGAGAAGATGAACTTCAAGGTATAATGAGTGCAGGGTCTACATTTCTTAAACGTATTACATAAGAAACTATAGATCTCTGTTGTAGAATTGAATATATATTGCTCCTATCTCACTCAGAGACTAAAACCTCAAACTTCTCTGCTTACTTGTATAACCAAAGAAAATAGGACCAATATGCACTGTAGCATTTTTTTCTTTTTTTAAGAGATATAACCAACAGTCCCTTTGAGAAAAGGAAGATATGTGCTCAGGAAACCTCTCTGTATGAAGGATTTTCGTCACAGTTCAGTGAATCTCAAATTTAGTTAAAATGAACACGAATGGCAAGTTACTAGTCTAGGTCTACAGCCCCTTTCTCAACACATTTCTTTTGAGGCACATTCTGTGATGTCTGCAAACAGATTACTATTAAAATCAACACCACAACAGCCAAGTAACTTGACTTAAAAATCTACAGAGATGATACTGCCTGGGTGCTTTCATCAAAAGATGAACTTTTATGGCTACAAATTATATATAACTGCGTATGACACTAATATGATCGCTACACATTAAAAATATGTTATGACAAGTCTATTGCAGGAAAGTTTATACGAGGAGTCACAGCAACTAAAGCTGGACTAAGAAGCATACCTAGCATATCTTAACAATTTTGGATGGTAATTATTTATAAGCCAATTTGGAAGTTGTATGGAGCCAAAAACTATGAAGAGTAGGGCTGCTTTTATTTTCCCCAAGCAGGATTCCTGATTGTTCCTTTATATGTTATATATTCTTTAAAATTCCCATCCTTATCTTCAGCAATATACCAAGTAAGTTGGACAAATTAAATGGAGAATATCTGTTACCTATGGGAACTGCTGGAAGAATAATTTCTTATATTAAGACAATGTATCAATATTACTCTGATTGATCACAATTCCACTTAAAAAACAGCATGTGGAACATTGACAGAGCTATGAAAAGAAAGTGAGTTAAACAATTGAAGTGAATATTTTTGGAGACTCTACAAATTATTGATAATGGTTCATCTCCTGTCACATTACTATGCACTAAATAATCATTTACCTGATATATGTAGGAAAATAAATTACTGGGCAAATATACACTGCGACAGTTCCTTTAAAAATCCATTCTCTAGTTTCAGTATTTTGAGTGAGATATAGCTATGCTTAATTCATAATACCTCCTTTAAGCTACACCTGATTATCAGACAATAGCAAGCAGATAATGAAAACTGACAGTATACACTGGAAGAGGAGATGCAACAATTCATCTCTTCTGTGAGTGACATGAACAAAACTGAGCAACATGATAACCACAGACATTAACCAGAGAATGATCAAAATGGCATCAACACTATTTCAAATGTTTGGCAAAACAAAGATATAAACTGAAACCAAAATGAAAACAAAGATCAACAAATATAAATTTAACCCACCAACAAAGGGAAATACTGAAAAACAGGTATAAAATAGTTTCTAGAAAGCTGCTTTCTAAGACTTTCTGGTGAGGAAATTCCAACTTTAGAAAAAAATTTTAATTTGGTATTTAGAGAAATTAGATGAATTTAAATTTCAAACCCGAGTAAGAATAGAATATTATACACACAGGGGTCTTTAAGAAGGTGATGCTCAATAAAAAGTATGCTTCAAATTAAAGTTTTCTCTAGGTTTCATAAAGCCTCCAACACGGTGCAGACATTCCAGTGTTTTCAATCAGTGTTTGGTTAGGCAAATAATTCAAGTATCTACAAAGTGTGATTTGTTGTCAGAAGGTGTAGTCTAATTTCAGAGCAAGTTTCAGAAGTTGCCATTCCCGAAATAAAAAGGTGATGGGGAAATAAAAAGTGCCACCTTCTATAAATATATTTTTACAAACATACAGTAGTATAAACAGGGTGATCCACAAACGTATATCAAACCCTGAGCTCCTTCAGAACTTTAGATCAAGTTCTCTCTGTATCATTCCAAGTTGGGGAAAAAGAGGTATTCACATCACTGGCAACTTCACCCCAACGCTTTCTACAAGTCTGCAAAGCATGGAGTAGGCAGAGCCTGTCAAATTCTGCTCAGTGCAGTGCCCAGCATAACTCCATGGGCGATGCCACTTCACCGCTGAAGAGCCTGCCGCTGGGAGTGTAAAGGCAATCTGCAGCTTACCAACACCACACTCTTTTGAATATATCATGTTTTCATATTTTGGCTTCACGACTTACAATAAGTGAGAAGAGCAAAACAGGAAATGTTACACCAGAAACTACTTTTTTTTTTTTAAAGGATTCAGTGCACCCCTAGAGGCAGGCTCTTCAGGGGTGGGTGCGACATTGCCAGTGGAGTGGAAGCTGGGGCTTTGCTCTGTTCCAGAACTGGCAATCCATGCCTGCTCTGCACTTTGCAAATCTGTAGAAACAAGACAAAGAGATGACCATTAGCTGCATATCACTGGACATCTCTAGTGCATCGGGACACCTCACGACAAAACAGGGATCCTATATAAGGTTGGTTCCGTTTTTTAACCCACGTGCAGGTCTTTTCAACTGAAAAAATGTGGAAAAAAAAAAATTCAAGACCAAATTAATGCAGACCAACTTCTTTCAAGTAAAAACTTGAAACTCAAGTGTATTCTTTATTTGTTTGAATATTAGTATGGAAAGGATAGTCTTCGCCTCTTCTACTTTCTCTTCTTGGTTAGAAGAATCAAAGAATAAAAGTCGCTCTCCTGCCATTAGACAAGATGTCATGAAGTCTATTGAGTTTCTAACTAATTGGGTTGTAGGGAACTTGCACTTACAGGTACACCTCTTCCACCAGGGGCTTGCCTTCCAAAATCTGCAAAGGCTGGAGTAAAGTCTGGTCCCCGAGGCAAAATCCGAGGATCCAGAGTTCGCATTGGCAATTTTGGTTGATTGATCTGCATAAAGAAGCAAAGAAAAGCTTAATACAAGTTTCAGAGCATTCAGTGCCACAAAGACAAAAACTCAGACTAAAAGTTATGTCAGCTGACAAGAGCTGGCTTTCTGAGCCAGTGGGAGTCCAATCTGAATCATGATAGAGTCTCCTGGGCTAGCTGTAGAGCCCTTAGGTCAACAGTGGTTTTCTGGTTGCCTTGCAATGATTAGGTCTAAAATTCCCAGCTCACTTGACACTTAAGGGCCAACAGAATGGCACAAGACAAGCTATATTGAGAACTTATGAACTACAGCCAAATTTTGGAATCATTTTCCAGGATCATTAAAGCACCTGCCTATAATCTGATATAGCTTGTTTTGGTTTTGATGCTACCAACTTATGGTTAGTAAAGAATGTATTTTGAATGGACAACAAATCTCAAAAGGAGACAAGTTTCATGTAGGATGACTTTATTTTTTGGTTGTGCCACAGGGCTTGTGGGATCTTAGTTCCCCAACCAGGGATTGAACCTGGACCCCCAAAATTAAAGTGCCAAGTCCTAACCACTGGACTGCCAGTGAATTCTCTATGATGATCCATTTAAAAATCTCATTTTGTCTGCTTTGTTAATCGGAGATATCTGGCTTTGTATAAGCATGTAACGTGACTACAGACTCAGCAAAGCTAAGTAGCTTAGTGAGAAATCAACTTATAATCGGCCAAAGTCATACAGATAAGGCAGGCAGACAGGAAAAAACATTTTCTAAGAGGACAGTCTCATTCAGTGGGCATAACAAAGCTTGTCCTCTGAATACTGAAGTAGTCTTAAATTAGTACCACCACTCATTCAATTGTCTTCCCATAAGCACCTAAGAAAGAAGACTTAGCAAGAGAAGGAAGAAGATCTGTTGCTCTAAGAGAATAAATGCTACAAATAAGGTCTGGATGAGCAGCTACAGGGATTCTCAGTAAGAACTGGATCTCACTCTGCAAGAAAGTTACCAACTACACTAGGATTAACAGTTCCTCTATAAAATGTCAGCTCAGTCACCAGAACTGGTTCATCACTAATGTATGTAAAATTATTCTGGCAAATATACACCTGACTTTACATCTTTAAATTGATGAACAGATGAAATAAACACTGATTGTACTGATTTTCTGTATGTACGAATAAGATCAGATGTAAAGAAAAAGGGTATCTATCTATTTGCACAGGATTAAAGACTCATCCTCCTGTAAGTATCTACTGGAGAAATTCTGAGTTATACACTATTTGAATTACGTTTCCTCCCACTTAAGTTTGATCTGTCAAATACTTACTTAGGTTTCTGACCTATCCTCAATGCTACTCTAATTCCCTATTGAGATTTTATCACAGTGCATAAACAGGTCTACATCTCCTTAAGCGTATTAGCCCAAAAGACACACAATTTTCACCTTATCACTAGGAAATCGCTGTAATAAGCCAACAATAAATTTTAAAACTTTACCACTCAAATATGAGCCAAATCCCATAATTACTATGAGCTACAGTAAACCTAAGACCCAATAATGCTTAATGAAACACTTAATTCAAATGTCACTTTAACAATGCCTAGAAAGTGCTCATATTTGACATATTATGGGGGCTTCCCTGGAAGCTCAGCTGGTAAAGAATCCACCTGCAATGCAGGAGATCCCTGTTCGATTGCTGGGCTGGGAAGATCTGCTGGAGAAGGGACAGGCTACCCACTTCAGTATTCTTAGGCTTCCCTGGTGGCTCAGACAGTAAAGGGTCCACCTGTAAGGCGGGAGACCTAGGTTCGATCTGTGGGTTGGGAAGATCCCCTGGAGAAGGGAATGGCTACTCACTACAATATTCTGGCCTAGAGAATTCCATGGACAGAGGAGTCTGACAGGCTACAGTCCATGGGGTCACAAAGAGCCAGACACGACTGACTGACTTTCACTTTCTTTTCACATATTTGCCCTGATAAGTTAAAAACCAGTTCTCACCAAAAAGACATAGCTTTCACTGAATGCTCAGCTTACCTTGTCAAGAACCACATCACTGATGGGAGGCAGGCCCTCTGGTTTCTGAATACATGCTGGCATGAACTGGAAATCCAGCAAAAACTCCCTGTCATACTGCTTCTTGCCTTCTGAATCAGGAGGCTTCCAGGATTCTAAAAAGAGGAGAGCAGGCAAACAATAGTCTATAACGTCACTATATGTATATCCAACAAGAACATAAGCTGACTCCAATATTTCATCTCATCATATGCAAACAAAACCACAAAGAAAACAATGAACTACAGTCAGAAAACATCATGGGAAGATTTAAACTGTTATTTGTTCTTTATCCCTTCTGGATACCTCTGGAGAGTAATGTGAAGTAAGGTGCTACAGGAACATTTCACTTGCACATAAGCAGACTTTGTGTAAGTCTGGGACATGAATAATCTGCATTAAATAAATCACCAAGTCTTTTTTAAAAATAGTTTTTAAAAGTTGTACTCCATTTACAGTTATTACAAAATACTGGTTGTGTTTCCCATGTTGTTCAATACATCCTTGTAGACTATCTTATGCTCCATAGTTTATATATAGTACTTTTGGTTTCCTGCAAAAGGAGGATACTTTGGAATGTTACTACGGAGAGCGAAAAAAGGTAACAGGACATAAAACACAAAACTAAGTAACTTATTAAAGATTCTGAAGTCTAAGCCGACTATAGATTTCCCTCTTCCCCTAATTACAGTTTAATCTGAAGAAAACAAAATAATGAATCTGCTTGTTGAGCCAACTAAACTGGGGAAAGAATCCTGTCACTGAACATATTCTTAGCTAAGACAGACGCTTTACCGTCTGAGCCCCCAGGGAAGTCCTAATACTTTTCATATGAATATTAAAGTAGTTTTTACCACAGTACTTTTTTTGCTACTATTACTATTATTTCAGCTATCATTAACAATCCTATCATAATATAAAGCTGGAAAATTTCTTGAAATTTTTATTGTTACTAAAACCAAGTCACAGTTTTTTCTTTTAATTAACCAAACACTCATCAAAACCAGGCCCCAGATCACTTCCTGACAGCACACTGTATCCTGTTTTATCTTAGTGGTTCTTAATACACAAGTCATAGACTGCCTGATGCTATGTGAGAATTCTGCAGATACTTTACTACATTATATTTATTAAAATATACACAGTTTATTAGGATCTGAATTTTGAATTGCCTGTACCCCCGATTACTGATGGTGTATATTACAGAGGCAAAAAGCAGTTAGTCAGTCAGGATAGTCGGGGCCGCTAGTTGTGCACTTTATCTTTGCCAAACTGAAGGCTAAACATATAATTTACACGGTCCTAAAAATGACAACAGTGATTCAATCCCTGAAGAAGGACTGATGGTAGTCCAAGTGCTTGGTGATACAAGCCTAGATCTTTAGGAGAAATTTCAGTATTTTGAGCCCTAAGGTTAAAAACAAAATTCACAATAGAATAACCTTACAATTTCATAAGGCCTATTCCAAGTACTTCACTGCTAGTGTTTTCACTAAATATTAATGATCAGTATATGAAGATGGGATCAATCAAAGGCTTTCAAAAATTTCTGACTACAACTCACAGTAAGAAATATAGTGATTTCATGACCCTGAACAAACACACACATATATAAAGTTAAAAAAAAAAATTCCTTACTGCATGTAATGCACTGACAATTTTTATTCTATTCTTTAACAATGTTGGTTATAACTCACTAAAATAATTTCACAAATAATTTTAACCCTGTTAAATGGGTTAAAATCAGAAGTTTGAAGAATACTGGTCAAGATTATTTTTGAGGCCTGGTATTTTACATTCAAACCCTACCTCACGCAGAAGTCTCTTTAGATTTGGCGGACTACGAAAACCATTTCACCTAACCCCACCTTTCTCCACATGTCCACGGAAAAACTATCCCTAAATCTGAAAGTCAACCACGGTTTACACAGCATAGGGACAGGTTTAGTGCATTTGATGGTTTGTAAAGGTGAAAGACCCTCTAGAGTTTATCACATATCTTATAGGGCACTTCCACATCGCTGGTGCTTAATAACTTAGTATACTGATTCCGACTTCCTACCGGAGTTCAGCTCTACAGAGTGATTTCCATCAACAAAGTTAGTTCCAGCTTCCTGAAACAAGTATACTATCTCAAGGAACATGGTCACCATATCTGAAACATCTCTCTCAATTAAAATGAATAAATTAAATTCCTCTTGTCAAATTTTACCAGCCTAGCACTGACTAATTTCCTCTGGCAGCAGCTCTTCCAATGCCAGTGAAAGCAGAGTACCAGCCAGCATCAGGTATCACTTCCGCCAACAAAGGACTCTCTGGATTTGCTAGTCAGTCAAGTATGCCTGCTGATTTATTCTGTAAATATTACACTGTGATAAGCTTCGTCCTTCCATCCAATATTTCTTTAGGAGGAGGCAACATTTCTCTAAGTTGCAGTAGAGTGAAGAGGAGAACAAAAAACAGACACAGGAAGACAGGGATAAACTTACCTGATTTAAATGGGAATGTGACCCCTTCACCAGAACTATCAGTGGAGCCTGAATTAGCATCTATTCCTTCACCCTCAGAAACACTCTCAGCACCATTACGTACAGGCTCAGCTTCTTCTCCATTTTCTTCCACAGTTTTCACGTTTTTTAGGTCAGAGGGGTCTCTTTCAGGATGAAACCCTTGGCTCATTTTATCCTGTTCAGATTCAAGTATTTTGTCACCTGAAAGCTCCTCTTCAGCTTTAGGCTAAAGCATAAGTGAACACAGAGGTTATATTCTTTTCACTGTGTGTAAATACACATGAAGACCCATACTTATCCCCTCAGAAAAGCATAAGAAAACATATCACTCAAGATAAGGATGTCTGTGTTCAGCTTATGGTACTAGAATGGTAAGTTTATTTAAAACGCTTTCCTCATTTCATCTCCTGGGATAAATGAGACAATTCCAACGGCGATTGAAATGCTTTAACATGACTAATGAAATCTAAATATACTAAAGTTTAAAAAGGAAAGAACTGTTAATCCCTGGAACTTGATGGACATGAAAGAGTCAGAATCTAAATCAAGCTCTCCTACCCTTGCCACTAATGCTCAGCAAATATAAAAAGAAACACTAGAGGGTATGTTTTGTGTTGTCCTCTGGCTGTGGAAAAAGAGTTCAATGAACAGTTTAAGTGTCTAACTCCAACAAAGCTGACCATCGCTCCTTTAACAAGGAGGTCACTTGTTGGTCAAAATCTATTTTGTGTATTGGTTCTTAGAATTCTCTGAGGTTATGACCTTATTCAAATCATACTGGCACATATTCTCCCAGGGAGAAATCTGGGTTCCAGTGCATCCTATTTTTAAAAGGCAAAATAGAATTAAACTTATTCGCCAGATTATTTCTGACCATCTCAGTTTCAGATACAGCAACAACAACAAAGTATTTCTTGAGGGCACACCAACCATCAAAACTCCTGGAGGCAAAGTTCGTAATGAACTTTAAAGTCTTTCTCATTAAAGGAAACACTCTGGAAATAATCTTTTGAAAGAAGCACTCAGAGGAAATAGGAACTTAGCACAAATTCCAGTTGATAAATTCACATTAGGAGAGCCAAATTAGAGGCTCTATTGAATTGGCTGAACAGAGGATGGTATTAAAAAATGTCATATACACCAGGAAGTAGTTACCCCAACTGATTTATGAAAAAAAATTATAAATAGTTGCAAACCCTACTTTGTTATTAAGTGAAATATTATAAAAGATACAATACTAATAAATTTTCTACTAACATCAGATTGAGGACAAGAGGAGAAGGGAGTGACAGAGAATGAGATGGTGGGATGGCATCACTGACTCAATGGACATGATTTTGAGCAAATTCCCGGGAGATAGCGAAGGACAGGGAAGCCAGGAGTGCTGCAGTCCATGGGGTCGCAAAGAGCTGGACACCACCCAGCAACTGAACAACAAAACAATCAGATCATGCGGAAAAGATGCTAGATTTTAAAACGTTATGAACAGAAACAGATGGTTTTAAGGCCGTGTTTTCTAAAATGGAAATAAAACGTTCATGCAAACACACCCACACACGCTTCCTCGTCCTCCAACAAGACGAGCACGGAAATCATCAGAAGACAGGCATAAAAAACTCCAACAAAAATAAATGTTGAAAATGATTTATCAATATTTTTAAAAAACATGGCAGAAATTGAGGCATCTTTTATGTTTTAAGAAAAAACTGATCTACCAAGTTTGAATCATACATTAGCAGCCTCATTTTTTCTTATTCTATACTCAACTATAATCAAAATTCAAAACTTCCCTGTAATACCACTGTATGATTAAGTATAGGTCATCAAGATCTTGGGCTTCCCTGATAGCTCAGTTAGTAAAGAATCTTCCTGCAATGCAGAAGACCCCAGCTCGATTCCTGGAGAAGGCACAGGCTACCCACTCCAGTATTCTTGGGATACCCTTGTGGCTCAGCTGGTAAAGAATCTGCCTGCAATTCAGGAGACCTGGGTTCGATCCCTGGGTTGGGAAGAGCCCCTGAAGAAGGGAAAGGCTACCCACTCCAGTATTCTGGCCTGGAGAATTAATTCCATGGGCTGTATGGTCTTTGGGGTTGCAAAGAGTCAGACACGACTGAGCGACTTGCACTTACACTTTCTTTCATCAAGATCTTTAATAAATTGGCATGTGAGTCTGCAAATAGTTCTTAAACTTATTACAGAGTAGTATAGCCACATTATACATCATACAGAAATCTTATTTCAGGTCCTGGAAAGGTGAAAAAATGCTATTTTAGAGAGAAAAGTTTATTGAGTCATCTCTGTATCTAAACTCAACAACAGACGATCTGTCGGATATAAACAAAGGATGCACTGCTGAGAAAGTCCATTTCTAACTGGAAAAAAAAAGTATAAAGAAACTTGGCCCATGAATGACAAACCATATTTCAGAACACAAAGAATTAATGAGGTGTCTGAGGCACACTGTTAGATGGGATATTTCTCAAGGGAATCCATAAAAAAAATAGTTCCATTAAATACTTGATGATTACTTTTCCTTTGGCAGGATGGATTTCTATTCAACTAGTTTATAATTATCTAACCATTCTTGAATTGTTTATCCAGAAAACCAGATTGAAAAAAGAAAGCACTTTATTGCCTAGACTCTCAAAGCAAACATTTTTACAGGAACTTACTAAATAAGAATTTAGTTAACAAAACTGTCTGCTTAATGCAAGAATTTTTTCATGTGCCAGAAAATAAGACAATTACATATGTAATGATGGATGAAATATCCAAGAAGTTTAAAATATATTTTTGGTTGCCTTGAATAACAATTTTAAGATGAATCATCCTTCACGCTATCTCTTTAAAGAATTTGGTTAAATACTTGCAATGATGTAACAACTCAATATAGAACCTAAAATATGCTGATCCCTGAAAAACATTCTTTTAAAGGCTGAGAAAAACCTGAGAAAAAGATAGCATGATGATCAATGAAAAATTAAGACAATGACAACCAATATTTCCTAAACTGCTCTAGTAAATACTTAACTTTAGAAAGACAAGGGCCTAGGATTTCTGGAAAAAGTATGCGTGCAAATGACCAAATATCTCAGGTTAAGAAAACAGTGACTGGTTCAAAATGAGCCTGAACAATTCTCGTGCATGAAGAGCAATAACCTAAAGCAGGTTCAGCATTATGGACTGTGGGCCAATAGCGGGCCCCTTACCCACTTTTGTACTGTGTGCAAGGTAAGGATGTGTTTGTGTACACTTGTAACGTGGGAAAAATATTTCAAGGAAGAATATTTTTAAGAAATGTGAGTATTACATAAAATTCATATTTCAATGTTCACCAACAAACTTTCACTGAAATATAGCCACTCATACATTTTACACATTGTCCATGGTTGCTTTGGGGCTACAGCGGTAGAGCTGAGAAACTGCCACACGGACCCTAAGTCTGCAAAGCCTGAACTAGTTACTATCTGGACTGTTACACATGGAAAGTTCGCCAACCCCTGACCTAAAGACGAGGATGAAAATCTGGAAGCAAAGGAATGGTGACCTATCCATTTAATATTCAATAATGCTTTTAAAAATGCCACAGGATAAAGGAACATCAAGTATAATAAAAGAAAGTGAATAAATTACAGCTGACTTGAAAGATAAACCCATCTGTGAAGCTCTTACAGCCATACCAGGAATGTATGCGATTCCCCTGCCTCTGGAAGGTATTTTATTCTTTGTAGGAGCAACATTTTCTTGTTCAGCTACAAAAGGAGTGTAGTATAACTATTTGCACCTCTATAACTTATTGCCAATTCTTATACCCCCTGATAACCACCATGAAATCATACCCGGGAAACATTTTAGAGGTTGCTATGGGACAACTGTGACATCAACAGAGTGTCATGTGAGAGCAATGACAGGACAGGGAGAAGTAACAAAGGGGCACTGTGAGCAGCCTGAAGAGGTAAGAATTATAACTAGATAGAAAAGTTTTATGAAACAAATGCATTTAAAGTTATTTAAGAATGATTTCTACATTTTAATGTTATCATCTTAAACATTCAGTGAAAATTATTTTAATAAAGTAGATATAAGAACTCAAAAAAAGGAAAGAAAAAGAAACACGGAAATTGTTTATATTACTCTTTTTTAAAAGCTGCAGTATGTAACAATAGGCATATTGAGACTAGAGACCATGAAACTGGTAGAGCACGGCTTCGGACGAAGCCTGCCCTTGACTCTTCCTCAAAGCTTGTCCTGGACCTGGTGAGCAGTGTCCTCCAGCAAAATCCATGCCTTAGTGCAAGCCATATGTGAGAAGTCACGTTACTGGGATGCAGGTAAAGGACAACAGATTCAAACTCAGTTTCCTTAAAACATACTCGATGATTTTCACCAGGACAGCTAATAGGCATTTGAAAAAAAAAAAAAACCCACTTAAAAAAAAAAAAAAAGAGAGATTAGTCCTTACATGTGGTAATATAAGGGAAAATTTAACAATACTTATTTTTGCCATTTGAGAAGAAGAATTTTTAAAAAGAAACAAGAATTCAATGAAATTGAAAAAGCTACCTATAAAAAAATTCAACAACTTATAAAAAACGACCTATAAAAAATTCTTCAAATGGATTAAAAAAAAAATCAGACTCTGAGCTTGATATATTTGCTTGGAAAACAGAATCTCAAGAAAAAGTTATAAACACACACTTTTCTGAGAAAACAGCACCACTGTTCTGAAGATGAGCAGCAGATATTTACGGCTGTCCCTTACCTCTGATTCTGCCTCTAACAACTCTTCAGTGGCTCGGGTCCGGTCTTTTGGTTTCTTCCACATCTTTGGTGCAGGTATAGCTGTCTGAGCTGAAACAGAAGAGCAGACTGCCATTACTTCTCACTGCAAAAACTGAAAATATTAGGTCTAAACGATACCTCTATTCAAATTTAGCAAAAAAAGGGCTTCCTGCACAGTCAGGAGACAGATGGATGATAAGTGAAGAACTGTGTAATTGTGGCCCAAAGACTGCAATGGCAAATGTCTTAGGCACAAATTGTTCATATCAGCTCACATAGCCTTCAAACACTGGCCTAAGTTCCTCCTATTTCATGGTTAGGACAAACCAAGCCACAAAATTCAGTATGAAGTGAGTAATCTATATAAGAAACTGGGCTACCAGCCAATTCTAGACTTGGGCTTGTTTCTATTGTTAATCGACTATGTGATCTTAAGCAAGTAACACTTTTCAGGTACTAGCATATTCAACTATAAAGTGTAAGACTGCTGCTGCTGCTGCTAAGTCGCTTCAGTCGTGGGGATGGAACCAAAGCATGAGTCCTAACCACTGAACCACCAGGAATTCCGAGGAACATAATTTTTATTGAATTATTCTACTGTTTTATAAGTTCTACCTGGAAACCTAAGCTTACAAAGAATTTTTACAAATTTACTTGGCTTACAAAGTCCACAAAAATCAACATTTGGACATACAGTTTGAAGATACCTGGAACATCAGAAAGCAAATAAAACATGTTTTAAAGGATCCCACAGAAGGCAGTCAGTGGTGCAGAATGGTAAAGAATCTGCCTGCAATGCAAGAGACCTGGGTTTGATCCCTGGGTTGGGAAGATCCCCTGGAGAAGGGAATGGCACCCATTCCAGTATTCTTGCCTGGAAAATCCCATGGACAGAGGAGCCTACAGGCCATAGAGTCACAGAACTGGACATGACTGAGTGACTTCAGATGAGACCGGAAGGTGGCAGGAGTCAAAAGCAAGCAGTGAGGTTCTAAGGCAGATAGGAAGGGAGGGGAGAGTCAAAGAAAGGCCACTTTATAAACAGACGTTACTGAAAGTGAATGAACACAAAGTCGAAGGAACCATCTAATCTAATTCCTGACAGAAATAAAAGGTCGCACTGAGACAAAACCAACCAATCTCTCTGGGTGATTGATTCAAATCTTTTTTGGAAGAACGGTACAATATAAACACTCACACTGGTCTTGGGAACAAGGAAAAAGAGACCTTTAATAATCTTCTCAAAACTATTGCACCATCATAAATATACTCTGTAAATCTCTTTTATTACCCACTCCTCAAACCAACTTCTCTTTATCCTTCCCTTTACAGACCATATGAACGAGAAAACATTATTAGAACAACGGCTGCTCTTCCTTCGCAGCCTACCCAAGGTAAACCATTTTCTCAAAGTGTGGAACTCGTATGATGGTAACTACAGGTGGATTTAAATTCGGTTTTGCCTCAGCCTTATCATGAATATGTATATTCAAGTATTAATAATTGTATGTGTGGTATGTGGTGGTCTCTCTTCATTTTTTATGGGTCTTTTGATTTTATATAACCAGTCTGTTTTATGTGCATCTCTCCAAAATGTTTGTGATTAATTCTGCTTTCATAGAAGAATTCTTTTTAAGAATTACAGAGTTTGAGGAACCTGTACATTAAAATTAAAATTTTATTTCATATATACATGAATTCAGCTTTAATTTTCATTCATGCAAAAGGGAAGACCACTTTCTGAAAGATTTCCTCTAAACCAAAAAAACCAAAGATGTAGATAAACTTTTCCTTCACAACTGTATCAAACAAACCGAAAACATTAAAACATTTCTTCCATGGGTAACATTAACACATTTAATATGCTTTTTTTTAAAAAGTCAGCTACTTGCACAGCAGGAATTGTTACTCTGTTCAAGCAGCTAAAGTTTTGATTTAAAGTAATAATTCACAAAAAGAGGTGAGAGAAAGCACACACCTCCTTAGGAGGTACTCAGTCCTTTAAAAAAGTGGACACAGATATACACCGTGTGTCTACTGACTGTGATATATAGCCCCTCTCCTACCTTTATTGATGGAGGAGTGCAGTAACCTTCGGGTGTGCTAGAGTGGGGAGAAGAAGTAGGGGACCAGGGAGGAAGTGAGGGAGGGGGAGAGACCGACAGAAACACCAGCTGCCAGATTTAAAGGACAATTAATACCAAATTAGAAAAAAGGAAGTAAGTTTAGGATACTGTCTCAGATTTGTTCTTTCCTTTCTAGTCCATTTCTGATGTCTATGTCTTAATTAGGCCCTTATTGCTGAACTGATTTAACTATGAAAGAGGCTCAACTTACTGCCTCCAATTCGTATTAAATACAATAATGCCTGAATGATGGCCTCTCTAAATAACTGATTTGACTGGTTGTTCTTTTACTTAAAGTATTCCTTAAGGCATATTCCATAGTGCCAAGCAAAGTTCCTTACACAAGGTGGTGGTTGTTCAGTCTCCAAGTCGTGTCCGACTCTCTGTAACCCCATGAACTGCAGCATGCCAGGCTTCCCTGTCCTGCACTACCTCTGGGAGTTTACTCAAACTCATGTCCATTGAGTCAGTGATGCCATCCAATCACCTTATCCTCTGTCATCCCCATCTCATCTTGCCCTCAATCTTTCCCAGCATCAGGGGCTTTTCGAATGAACTGGCTCTTTGCAGCAGGTGGCCAAAGTATTTATAATTCAGCTTCAGCATCAGCCCTTCTAATAAACACTCAGGACTGATCTCCTTTAGGATGGACTGGTTGGATCTCCTTGCAGTCCAAGGGATTCTCAAGAGTCTTCTCCAACACCACAGTTCAAAAGCATCAATTCTTTGGCGCTCAGCTTTCTTCATAGTCCAACTCTCACATCTATACATGACCACTGGAAAAACCATAGCCTTGACTAGACAGACCTTTGTCAGTAAAGCGATGCCTCTGCTTTTTAATACGCTGACTAGGTTTGTCGTAGCTTTTCTTGCAAGGAGCAAGCGTCTTTTAATTTCATGGCTGCAGGCACCATCTTGGAGCCCCCCAAAATAAAGTCTGTTGCTGTGTCCACTTTTCCCCCATCTATATGTCATGAAGTGATGGGACCAGATGCCATCACCTTAGTTTTTTGAATGCTGAGTTTTGAGCCAACTTTTTAACTCCTCTTTCAACTTCATCAAGAGGCTCTTTAGTTCTTCTTCGCTTTCTGCCATTAAAGTGGTATCATCTGTATATCTGAGGTTGTTATTTCTCCCAGCAATTCTGATTCCACCTTATGATTCATCCAGTCTGGCATTTCACATGATGTACACCGAACAGAAGTTAACTTTCCCAATTCTGAACTAGTCCATTGTTCCATGTCCAGTACTAAAGGGTGCTTCTTGTCCTGCATACAGGTTTCTCAGGAGGCAGGTAAGGTGGTCAGGTAGGAATTCATATTTGTTGACTGAATAAATAATAGCAGTTCTCTGTTAAAGAGGTATTATTGACATTCCCAAGACAAATTCTTTTCCCCTTGCTTGCATTAAGGCACCACAGGGCAAGAGACAATCTTGCATGAGATTCACAATTACCTGAATTTAGAGATGTCTAATGGAGCATCCCCAACTCCTCCATAAGAGGAGTTAAAAAGTTGGCTCAGAGGAACACTGATTTCCTACCTCTTTAAAACAGAGAATGTTGTTGCTGTTTACTGTCTTAAGTCATGTCCAACTCTTTCATGACCCCACAGACTGTAGCCTGCTAGACTTCTCTGTTCACGGGATTTTCCAGGCAAGAATACTGCAGTGGGTTGCTATTTCCTTCTCCAGGGGATCTTCCCAACCCAGGGAATCAAACTCGTGTTTCCTGCATTGGCAGGCAGATTCTTTACCACTGAGCCACCCAGGAAGCCCCCAAAACAGAGAATAAGAAAATTCAAACAAAGAAAAGCTATGATTTCAAGATTTTTGCTAATTTTTATATTACTGGATGGAAAATGTTTTCCTTCAGAGCTCTTTTTATGAAATGACTGATATAAAGTCTGAAAAATATTGGGGCTACAGACAAGTTTAATCACTGGGTTTTAATAAATAAATGGAACTACATCAAACTAAAAAGTTTCTGCACGTCATCAAACCATCATCAAAGTGAAAAAGCAACTGACTAAACACGAGAAGATATCTGCAAATCATATATCTAATAATGGGCTAATATTCAAAATATATAAAGAACTCATACAAATCAACAACAAAATCCCAACCAAACTGATTTTTAAAAATGGGCAGAGGATCTGAACACACATTTTTCCAAAGACAATATACAGATGGCCCACAGGCACATGCAATATGTTCTGTACCACTTATTATCAGGAAAACGCAAATCCAAATCACAAGGCGATAGCAACCGTACCTGTCAGAATGGCTACTATTGAAAAGATGAGAAATAACAAATGTTGGAGAGATGTGGGGAAAAGGGTACCTTTGTACATTGTTGTTGGGAGTGTGAATTCTTGTAGCCACTATAGGAAATAGTACAAATTTAAAACCTGAACCACCACACAACCAAGGTATTCCATTTCTGGGTATTTATCTGAAGAATATGGAAACACTAATTTTAAAAAATATATGCACCCCTGTGTTTAATGCAGCTTTATATGCAACAGCTTAGATATGGAAACGACCTAAATGCCTACTGATGGCTAAACACATAAAGAAGATTCAGGGTGTGCACGCACACCCACACAGACACACACAGACACACACACACACACGGACCACTACACAGCCATAGAAACAATGAAGTCCCAGGTGGCTCAATGATAAATCCGCCTGCCAGTGCAGAAGACATGGGGGTCAACGCTGGGTTGGGAAGAGCCCCTGGAGGAGGAAATGGCAGCCCACCCTACTATTCTTGCTTGGCAAGTTTTATGGACCGAGGAACGCGGTGGGCAATAGTCCACGGGGTCGCAGAAGAGTTGGTTATGACTTAGCAGCTAAAGAACAACCATTTGTGACAACAGGGATGGACCCTGCAGGTACTGTGCTAAGTGAAGGAAGTCAGATGGAAAAGACAAACACTGTATGATTTCACTCACGTGGAATATAGAACAAACAAAATAAAAACAAACTCACAGACACAGAGCACAGGTCAGTTGTTACCAAAGGGGAAAGGAGGAGGGAAAAATGGGCAAAGGGAGTCAACCGTATTGTGGTGGAAAGTAAACAGACTTGCAGTGCTGACTACTCAGTAGTGTATGCAGATGTAGAACTATAAAGTTGTATGCCCAAAACTTCCACAAGTTCAAAGAAAAAAAAGGGGGAATACTTTACTACTGGTAAGGGAAGGTCCTAAGTACATTGTCACAGGGTTGTATATAAACAGTAGAATGTCCCAATAATGGAATTTGCAGTGAGAGGCCCCACTCTTTAATACCCACTTCTTTTTTTAAAAAATATTTTTAATTATTTGGCTGCACCGGGTGTTAGCTGCAGCACACAGGATCTTTAGTTGTGGCATGCAGTTTCCTAGCTGTCGCATATGAGATCCAGGAATCGAACCCGGGTCCCCTGCATTGGGGGCGCAGTCTTAGCCACTGGACCACCAAGGAAATCCCCAAAAGCCACTTCGAATCCCTTCTCATTACTGTCTCCATCCCCTTCCAATATTTTTCCTTTTATCCCCCACAACAGATTTGAAATCCTAAAAGTCACAATAAATTATTCTGATTATATCATATTCAAGAATTCTATCTAGAGTTCTTGAGGATGGGCATCTTATCCTCTGCTTTTTTTCTGGCACAGATCCTTGTGAGAACCAAGGTAATTTTGATGATTTATTTAAGGAACAGGGGCAGAACACAGAAAATAAAACCCAAGTGAGAGAAGGATTAAGTTTTTACAAAGGAGATGTAAATAACTGGAGAAGAATTACGGTGATAAATATGCAAGAATGATAGGGTCACTGAGAGATGTCTGTCAAACAAAAGAAACACTAGAATGTAGGTCAGTCAGGGCCTCTTCAGTCTTCTGAGGTGCTGCTGTTTGATACGGATAGATGGACTGACAGTTATTCTCCCCAGCACCTGTTAGAAAAAGGCTCTCTGCTCTAGGACTGCTGCACAGAAGCTGAAGTAGTATAAGCAAGACTCCACAGGACCTAGCACTGAAACCAAGAAGGAAGTACAATGAAAAGATGGGTCTAGACTTAAATTCCACCAAAACAGACATCTACAACACAATTAAAAATTCTTTACTTCTAGTTTTAACATGAAATACCATCACAGTAAGAATCAAATCATAGGTTTATTGATTTTATTGATGTTAATCAATAACTACTTTTCAGTTTTATGATTCTTTTTTTCCCTATTATTCCCTGTTTTCTATTTTTTATTTTCTCTATTATCTTTATTACTTCCTTTGGGTTTACTTTTGCTTTCCTTCTTTTCTTAATGTAAAATTTCAGCTTTACTGATGTATAAACAACATATAAAACTGTAAGATATTTAAAGTGTACACAAGGCGATGGCACCCCACTCCAGCACTCTTGCCTGGAAAATCCCGTGGATGGAGGAGCCTGGTAGGCTGAAGTCCATGGGGTCTCGAAGAGTCCGACACTGAGCGACTTCACTTTCACTTTCATGCATTGGAGAAGGAAATGGCAACCCACTCCAGTGTTCTTGCCTGGAGAATCCCAGGGACGGGGGAGCCTGGTGGGCTGCCGTCTATGGGGTCGCACAGAGTTGGACACGACTGAAGCAACTTAGCAGCAGTGGTGACTTAATATATGCACAGACATATACTGGAAAGGATTCCTCCATCTAGTTAACACACCCATCATCTTATATATTTATCTTTTTTTAATTGGTAAGAACACTGAATTTCTATTCTCTTGACAAATTTCAGGTATACAAAAGTTATTAACTACAATCACCAAGTTTTACATTAGATCTCAGACATTATTCATCTTATAAAATTTGCTCATTTAATAGTTTCTTCAGATGGAGGTTGACTCAATAATTTGAGACCATTTTCACTTTTAAAATGGTCATTTAGTGGTGTCAACTGCCGCCTGAGTACTATCCTGGTAGTGTGGTAGGGAGAATGACATACTGCCGCAGATATCCACATCGCAGTCCCTGGACCTTGTAAGTATGTTACCAGACACGACCAAAGTGCTTTTGCAGATGTGATTAAGTTTAAGGGATCTTGATAGTTCAGTTTAGTTCAGTTACTCAGTCGTGTCCAACTCTTTGGGACCCCAGGGACTGCAGCACACCAGGCCTCCCTGTCCATCACCAACTCCTGGAGTTAACTCAAACTCATGTCCATTGAGTCGGTGATGCCATCCAACCATCTCATTCTCTTTCACTCCCTTCTCCTCTTGCCCTCAATCTTTCCCAGCATCAAGGTCTTTTCAAATGAGTCAGTTCTTCGCATCAGGTGGACAAAGTATTGGAGTTTCAGCCTCAACATCAGTTCTTCCAATGCATACCCAGGACTGGTCTCCTTTAGGATGGACTGGTTGGATCTCCTTGCAGTCCAAGGGACTTTCAAGAGTCTTCTCCAATACCACAGTTCAAAAGCATCAATTCTTCAGCACTCAGCATTCTTCACAGTCCAACGCTCACATCCATACATGACCACTGGAAAGACCATAGCCTTGACTAGATGGAACTTAGTTGGCAAAGTAATGTCTCTGCTTTTAAATATGCTACCTAGGTTGGTCATAACTTTTCTTCCAAGGAGCAAGCGTCTTTTTATTTCATGGCAGCAACCACCTGCAGTGATTTTGGAGCCCCCAAAAATAAAGTCTGCTGCTGTTTCCACTGTTTCCCCATCTATTTGCCATGAAGTGATGGGACTGGATGCCATGATCTTAGTTTTCTAAATGTTGAGTTTTAAGCCAACGTTTTCACTCTCCTCTTTCACCAAGAGGCTCTTTAGTTCTTCTCCAAGGAATCTTGACGGAGATTATTATCCTGGAGTAACGCAATGGATCCAATGTGATCAAAAGGATTCTTTCACGGGGCGAGGGGGAGGAGAGGAGGCAGGAGAATTGAACAGATAAGAATATGCTATGTTGCTGGCTTTCAAGATAGAGGAAGGGGCCTCAAGGCAAGGAATATATGTATCTCTGAAAGATGGAAAAAGCAAGAGAACAGATTCTCTCACAGAGCTTCCAGAAGAAACACAGACCTGCTGATATCTTGACTTTCAGTGCAACCAAGTTTGGACTCCTGATCTCTCAAATTGTGGTGATATGTCATAGCATCAACAGGAAAAGGGTACAACCATGAATTCTGATTTGCATTGTGGTTAGGTCAGATAATACACCTGCTTTGACTTGTTTTATGACCCACAATATGGTCTGCTGGGCAACTGGGACACTGGCACGTCTGTATCTGCTGGTCAAGCTGGTTGTGTTGTTCAGGCCTTCTCCAGCCTCACTAAATTTCTGTCTACTGGTTCCATCAATTATGTTTTTTTAATTAAGTCAATTCAATGTCACTACTTTGTGATCATGTGAAATGCAATTAAATATGTTAAATAATTAATGATTTTGTATGCTAATTTTAATAGTCAGTCATAAATCAGTTTTTATTCTTTTTCTCCTCAGTACAAGTCATATATATTCTCATGGTTTCAGTGGTTAATTCTTGCAAACATTTGAGGAAGAAACAATATCAATTCCATGAAACTCTATCACAATAGTGAAGAAGAGGGACTACTTATTAATTCATTCTCTGAGGTCAGCACCACCATTTACCCAAATATAAAAATACCAGAAAACGATATGCCAGTACCATTTAAGAACTTGATGCAAAAAAACTACATACATTTTTAGTAAGTCAAATTCAACAATACATGAAAAGAGAAATACCTCAAGACCAAGTTTCATCTTAGGAAAGCAAAGCTGGTTTAACATTCAAATGGGAAGTAATTAATAAAGAAAAAAGAAAACTACAACTGTCTCAAGAAATGGAGGAAAAGAACTGATAAAGCCCAACATGTATTTCTGATAGAAGTAACAAATTTCTCAGCTAATCAGCAAGAACTTCTTTCATCAGACAATTCAAAACCGTACAGCTAACATCATAATGGTGAAAGACTTTTAGAAAGCTTCCTGAGATGAAGAAAAGGCAAAAATATCTACTCTCACCGCTTCCATACAACACTGTACTGCAGGTGCTAGCTAATGTAAGTCAAGAAAAATAAATAAATAGTGTATACAGTTAGATATGAAGTAAAACTGTCTTTCTTCACGTATGACATATTTATGTAGAAAATCAGAAGAAAATCCTTTGGATTTTACAAAAATGCTAATAATTTGTGAATTTTAGCAAGCCTGCAGAATATGAGTAAAAAAGTCCTGTATTCTCATATTTAGTTGTGAAAAATAAAAACTGAAATAAAAATACCATTTACAATAGCCATCAAAAGACATGAATCTGACAAAATTATAAAACCTCCGTATATTAAAAATTTCATTAAATTAAAGCAGACAGACTTAAATGTCAAAACATATCATGTTACTGGGTCAGAAGACGCAATATTGTAAGATATCAATTTTATCTATAGATTCAACACAAACCAAATCAAATATCAACAGGTTTTACAAAGAAAAAAGTGTAGGAAAAATCTGACTCTAAAATTAACACAGAAAAGCAAGGGACCTGGAATGGCCAAAAAAAATTGAAAATGAAGACTAAAGTTGAAGGACTTAACGCTATCTGATTTCGAGAGTTACTACAAGCCTCAGTAATCGTGACAGTGTGGTACTGGTATCAAAAAAGCCAACTAGATCAACAGAAAAAAAAAAAAGAGAGAGAGAATTCAGAAACAGACCATATATAACATGTACAACATATTTTTGTAAGTTGCAAAGGAAATAAACCAGAAAAAGAATAGCCTGAAATTCTTTTACATTACTGGTGGGGATATAAAATGGCATAAATACTTGGGAAGTATTTTGCAGTTTCTTTAAAAAAAAAAAAAAAAAAACAACAACTAACTCCAGGAGTTGGTGAAGGAAAGGAAAGCCTGGTGTGCTGCAGTCCATGGGGCTGCAAAGAGTCAGAGACAACTGTGCGACTGAACAACAAAGTTCAAACCTACGCTCACATACGATTCAGGCATTCCAGTCTAGTGATGTACTCAAGGGAAATGACAGCCCATGTCCATGCAAGGCTTTAAACACGATGCTCACAGCAATTTTATCTGCAATAGCCCCAAACTGGAAACCACCCAAATGTCCACCAACAGGTGAACAAATTGTGGTACATCCATAATGTGTCAACAGATTTTTAAAAATGAGTTGCTATCATGTGCTACAATATGGATACTTGATGTGTACAAGAAACCAGACAAAACAGTTTATGGGTTCTGATTTCATTTACGTAAAATTCTAAAAAAGGCAAACTGATTTACAGTGCTAGAAAGCAGATCAGTGCTTGCCTAGGGACTGAGGTGAGGGCAGTGCAGGACAGAAGGATTTACAAAAAAGAGGAAACTTTCTCAAGCAATAAATATGTTCATTATCTTGATGGTTATAATGGCTTCATGAGTATATACAGATGTCAAAACTAATCAAATACACTTTAAATATGTATACATTAATTTTATATCAAATATCCTTCAATAAAGGTGTTAAAGTAGTCTTGGTGGTTTCTAAAGTAAATAAAACATAAGCATATCTATGTATGTTACGAATCTGAAAAATGACAGTGTTTTTAAAGACTTAAAAAACAGCATAGATAGTATTCTTCCATTTATAGAAAGAAACAGAAATCTATAGACCCAAGCAATGGGATTCCAAGGGTCTTTTTTCTTCATCCTAACTTTTGCTGCTTTTTACCTTATAATGTTCTTTTCAAAAATGCCAAATATATCTTTTGAAATAAATATAAAGTAACATCCCTTTCTAGCAGCTAGTGAGTTCTAGTTGCCTGAGCTGAATAGAGTGAACAATCTCTGGTATATGATCTGCCATACACTGTGGCTCACACAAATAATCATGATAAAATACATAGGTTTATTTTAAATTTTTAAAAATGGGGTCAAACTATACAAGTTACTTTGCAAAATGCTTTATATTTCCCTAAACTCACTATGAAAACCTCTCCAGGTTGTGACACAGCTCTGTCTCATTCATGTATCAGTGACATGACACCCCAAAGCATGTATGTACCACTGCTCTTGAGAAGCCTCACATTTTTTGCTCTTTTTCTTGCTACAAAACCCACTTCTAAAAGTACCTATTGGTACTTTTACTTCCTCCTCACTCACCTCCCCAAAGCACAAACACATAAGCATGTATTTTAATAGATACTGCCATATTTCATTCCAAAGGTAAAAGTAATTCACATTCCTACCACACATACATGAGTGTTGGATTTCTTCCATTCTCATAGGTATTGATATTATATCTGCCAAACTAACAGCTAAAAATGGTATCTCAACAATCATTAGTAAGGGTGAGCAGTTCTCCTATTTTAATTGACTATTTCATCCTTTAGTCAATATTCCATTAAATTGTTGGTTTGTTTTAACCTTTAACATACTGTTGCCTTTTTTGATAATGTCTCAAATATTTATCAATGGGCCACTTCAAAACCCAAAGGCTTTGAAATGGATTCATTTGACTTTTAAAGAGCCTCACAATCTTTATGACCATATCCTGCTCTAGTTTAATATGTTTCTGAGAATATTAAAGCTAGAAATTTAGCTTTTACCTCATAGTCAAAAGCAATCTCACCAGTGGTAAAAATTTTACTAGTAACCCACTTAACATACCTTTGCTATTCTATACAATCAAAGACTTGGAACAAATTGAGAATGCATTAATTAGAATCTGAGCTCTTTAAAGTTAAGAACTGCATCTTACTGGTCTCCTTTGTATATCCAGCATCTAATACAGTACGGCGGTGGTGGTGTAGTCACTAAGTCTTGTCTGACTCTTGCAACTCCATGGACTGTAACCTGCCAGGCTCCTCTCTCCATGGGAATTCTCCAGGAAAAATACTGGAGTGGGTTGTTATTTCCTTCTCCAGGGCTAATACAGTATATGCCCACCTAAAATCTATTAATCAACAAATGCCCTGTAATCAAAATTGAATAGAAAGTTAATGACTCTCTCTACAACAATAAACACTGTTTCGATCTTTTTGTATGTTCAAGCTGGTTTTAGAAAAGGCAGAGAACCAGAGATCAAATTGCCAGCATCTGCTCGATCATGGAAAAAGCAAGAGAGTTCCAGAAAAACATCTATTTCTGCTTTAGTGACTATGCCAAAGCCTTTGACTGTGTGGATCACAATAAACTGTGGAAAATTTTCAAAGAGAGGGGAATATCAGACCACCTGACCTACCTCATGAGAAACCTAAATGCAGGTCAGGAAGCAACAGTTAGAACTGGACATGGAACAACAGACTGGTTCCAAAAGAGTACGTACTCCTTGGCTGTATATTGTCACCCTGCTTATTTAACTTCTATGCAGAGTACATCATGAGAAACCCTGGGCTGGATGAAGCACAAGCTGGAATCAAGATTGCCAGGAGAAATATCAATAACCTCAGATATGCAGATGACACCACCCTTATGGCAGAAAGTGAAGAGGAACTGAAAAGCCTCTTGATGAAAGTGAAAGAGGAGAGTGAAAAAGTTGGCTTAAAGCTCAACATTCAGAAAACGAAGATCATGGCATCTGGTCCCATCACTTCATGGGAAATAGATGGGGCAACGGTGGAAACAGTGTCAAGACTTTATTCTTTTGGGCTCCAAAATCACTGCAGATGATGACTGCAGCCATGAAATTAAAAGATGCTTACTCCTTGGAAGGAAAGTTATGACCAACCTAGATAGCATATTCAAAAGCAGAGACATTACTTTGCTAACAAAGATCCGTCTCGTCAAGACTATGGTTTTTCCAGTGGTCATGTATGGATGCGAGAGTTGGACTGTGAAGAAAGCTGGGCGCCAAAGAATTGATGCTTTTCAACTGTGGTGTTGGAGAAGACTCTTGAGAGTCCCTTGGACTGCAAGGAGATCCAACCAGTCCATTCTGAAAGAGATCAGTCCTGGGTGTTCTTTGGAAGGAATGATGCTGAAGCTGAAACTCCAGTACTTTGGCCACCTCATGCGAAGAGTTGACTCACTGGAAAAGACTCTGATGCTGGGAGGGATTGGGGGCAGGAGGAGAAGGGGACGACAGAGAATGAGATGACATCACCGACTCGATGGACGTGAGTCTGAGTCAACTCCCGGAGTTGGTGATGGACAGGGAGGCCTGGCGTGGTGAGATTCATGGGGTCGCAAAGAGTCGGACATGACTGAGCAACTGAACTGAACTGAAGGTTTGTCCTGAGCTCAGCAGAGGATAGGACATTACACAATTCTGCTAGCAATGAGAAAAACAGATGATTCCAATGAGACCATCACTCCATTCTCTAGGTCTCCAAATTCCATTGTACTGCTCATTCTACAATGTCTTGGGCATTTTTTGTTTACACTTTAGAAAATGCATCTGTGCCACTTCTACCATGATCAAAACAGACTGCAATTAAATTTAAGGCAAATCTAGTGATGTAAAAAAGTGTCAATCACTACAACATAGATAAATAATTTGACAATAGACTATAACATAAGTAGTAATCTTTCCGTCTACTAAATACTTTTCATCTCTAAATACTTTGAACACATAAACCCAGATTTAAAAACCCCTCCCATCAGTGAGTTCACATGGCCAGTGCTCTCTGTTCAGTGCAGAGAAGCCTATTGACACCTTATTCTGGGAGAAAAGAAAGTAAGTGAAGTCGCTCAGTCGTGTCTGACTCTTAGCGACCCCATGGATTGCAGCCTACCAGGCTCCTCCATCCATGGGATTTTCCAGGCAAGAGTTCTGGAGTGGGGTGCCATTTCCTTCTCTAATTCTGGGACCTGCTGCTGCTGCTGCTGCTAAATTGCTTCATTCATGTCCTACTGTGTGTGACCCCGTAGACAGCAGCCCACCAGGCTCCCCCGTCCCTGGGATTCTCCAGGCAAAAACACTGGAGTGGGTTGCCATTGCCTTCTCCGAATTCTGGAGCTGCTGCTGCTAAGTCGCTTCAGTCGTGTCCGACTCTGTATGACCCCATAGATGGCAGCCCACTAGGGTCCTCTGTCCCTGGGATTCTCCAGGCAAGAGCACTGGAGTGGGTTGCAATTTCCTTCTCCAATGCATGAAAGTGAAAAGTGAAAGTTGCTCAGTCGTGTTGACCCCATGGACTGTTCCCTTGGTACCTCTTATTTTCCTAAAGAGATCTCTTGTCTTTCCCATTCTGTTCTTTTCCTCTATTTCTTTGCATTGATCGCTGAGGAAGGCTTTCTTATCTCTTCTTGCTATTCTTTGGAACTCTGCATTCAGATGCCTATATCTTTCCTTTTCTCCTTTGCTTTTCACTTCTCTTCTTTTCCCTGCTGTTTGTAAGACCTCCCTAGACAGCCATTTTCCTTTTTTGCATTTCTTTTCCATGGGGATGGTCTTGATCCCTGTCTCCTGTACAGTGTCACAAACCTCATTCCATAGTTCATCAGGCACTCTATCTATCAGATCTAGGCCCTTAAATCTATTTCTCACTTCCACTGTATAATCATAAGGGATTTGATTTAGGTCATACCTGAATGGTCTAGCGGTTTTCCCTACTTTATTCAATTTGAGTCTGAATTTGGTAATAAGGAGTTCAGGATCTGAGCCACAGTCAGCTCCTGGCCTTGTTTTTGTTGACTGTATACAGCTTCTCCATCTTTGGCTGCAAAGAATATAATCAATCTGATTTCGGCATTGACCATCTGGTGATGTCCACATGTAGAGTCTTCTCTTCACCTTACCCAACTTCACCTTACCCAACCCTATATTAACACATCTGTCTCTCTTTAAGATCATCAAGTTCCCAGGAGAAAGAGGTCAGCAGAGGGCCTGTCAGATAAGTACAAACTGACACTGCCTGAACAAATGAAATAAACCTATTACCCAATCTAATCCTGCATTTCAGCCCATATACCTAGGTATGAATGTATCAGAGTCTCTTGACACATTATCTTTATGCTGCACGTCTGTTATCTCTTGGCTTTCTATGACAGTTCCCAGTTTGAATATTCTTTCCTCTGTTCCAAAATATGGATCAGGATATACTGTCAAAAAGTATTTTAAGTTACAACTCATCTAAAAATAAATTCAAACGTTAGAGACACTTTAGAGTATATCATGGGAATTTAAAATGTCAGCATCTATTTCTTCAAAGTAGGTTGCTCAAAATTTGTTGAGTTGAATAATGTGTGTGTGTGCTCAGCTGCTCAGTCATTATCTGATTCTTGCGACCCCATGGACCACAGCCTGCCAGGTTCTTCTGTCCATGGACTTTTCCAGGCAAGAATACGGGAGTGGGTTGCCATTTCTTACTCCAGGGAATCTTTCTGACCCAGGGATCGAACCCATGTATCCTGCATTAGCAGGCGGTTTCTCTACTACTGCGCCACCTAGGAAATCCGTGAGTTGAATAATACTAAGTCTTAAATGTAAATAAGTGGAATTTTTAAATACTCTCCCTTCTGAAAAACTGACCTGATACAAATGGTATAAGGAATGTATACAAAAAATAAATTCTTGAGGGTTATTTCCATTCTGCTGATACAATAATTATTTGATTACTGTAGACTTCATTTATAACATGTGTAAGAAAGCTATGCATTTAGAGGGTGATACCATGATTTATTAATGTGATTGTACAACTTATGAAATATCCTTGTAAAGTGCAGTATCACATTTCAAAGGAAATATCTCCCTAAATGATCAAAGTACAGAATTAAGTGTTTCAAATATCACTCAGTTCCCTCGGATTCTGTGTTTAAAAATAATAACTAGCAGTAGCTAATTTATGACAGCTCTGGGACTCCTAGGTAATTGGTGAAAGAAAACTACTAATGGGTGTGCTAGGTTCTAAAAATCTTAACAGTTTTGTGGTGGTATCAAGTATTTCACTGAATGCTAAAAGCTGTCATGTAAATAATGACCTCTTTTTCATTTTTTAAATGCTGTTCTCGGCACTAAGTCACAGCCTAGCATGGATTTTGGAAGCAGCAGAGACTTGCAGAAAGAGTTACTAACTGACGGGCTGGGGATGGCGTCTTCCACGCTTTCGTGGTCCTTTATTACTATTTAAGGTGAGTGCATTCAACTCAAACCCCTGCCATCATATGCCTCTTTTGTCGACCGTTCATATATATGAGTATTATATTTATGCCCAATATAAACTGAATATCCACACTACCAGAATTATTCTACCTGATTTTAAATTATGAGAGGAAATACAGTACAGAGAATGTACTAGTGGTTACCTATGTGGAACAGGAAGGCAGCAGGGGCAAGATAGTGGCTAAGAGGTTAAGAAGCACAAACTACTATGTACAGAATAAATAAGCTACAAGGATATATTACAAAGCACAGAAAATATAGCCAACAATTCGTAATAACTTTACATGGAGTATATTCTTTAAAAACACTGGTTTACTATGTTGCACACCTGAAACCAATACTGTAAATCAACTCTACTTCAATGAAAAATAAAAATAAGTAAATTTTAAAAATGAGAGACAATATAGGTTAAGTGGTTATGAGCTCTAGATATCGAGCTATGTTTGAATGTTGGCTCTACCATTTATTTACTAACTATATAACCATGAACAATATTATTTCATCTGTGTCTTGGTCTCCTCTTCGTAAAACAAGATACTACAGATGCGAGCATTAAAGAAATAAATAAAACAGTGACTGGCATATAGTAAGCAATTAACCAATGATAGCTATTATTAAAAACAACAAATTTTTCCAACTAGGACAGTATGGCTTACATGTTGTTGATATGTCTTTTATAAACTGAAGTATAACTGATTTATAATGTGTTAATGTCTCCTATATAGCAAAGTCATTCAGTTATACATATATTCTTCTTTTGTATTCTTTGCCTTAACAGTTTGTCATAGGATACTAAATACAGTTCTCTGTGCCATACAGTAGGACCTGTTGCTTATACATTGACATGGAACAATCTATATCTGCTAAACTCCAGTGAAAAAGTTGGCTTAAAGCTCAACATTCAGAAAACTAGGATCATGGCATCCAGTTCCATCACTTCATAGCAAATAGACGGGGAAACAGTGGCTGACTTTATTTTTCTGGGCTCCAAAATCACTGCAGATGGTGATTGCAGCCATGAAATTAAAAGACACTTACTCCTTGGAAGTAAAGTTATGACCAACCTAGACAGCATATTCAAAAGCAGAGACATTATTTTGCCAAGAAAGGTCCGTCTAGTCAAGGCTATGGTTTTTCCAGTGGTCACGTATGGATGTGAGAGTTGGACTGTGAAGAAAGCTGAGGGCCGAAGAATTGATGCTTTTGAACTGTGCTGTTGGAGAAGACTCTTGGGAGTCCCTTGGACTGCAAGGAGATCCAACCAGTCCATTCTGAAGGAGATCAGCCCTGGGTGTTCTTTGGAAGGACTGATGCTAAAGCTGAAACTCCAATACTCTGTCCACCTCATGCGAAGAGCTGACTCATTGGAAAAGATTCTGATGCTGGGGGGGATTGGGGGTAGGAGGAGAAGGGGACGACAGAGGATGAGTTGGCTGGATGGCATCACCAACTCAAAGGACATGGGTATGGGTGGACTCCGGGAGCTGGTGATGGACAGGGAGGCTTGGTGTGCTGTGGTTCATGGGGTCACAAAGAGTCAGATACGACTGAGCGCCTGAACTGCACCCCAAAGCCCATCTGTCTCGTAGCCTCTCCCGCCTTGGCAGCCACCAGTCTGTGCTCTACACCCACCCAGCCTGTGTCTGTTTTATAGACAGGTTCGTTTGTGTCATGTTTTAGAATCCACAGATAAGTGATGTCATATGACATCTGTCCTTCTCCTCTGACGGACTTAGTATGATAATCTCTAGCTGCATCTGTGCTCCTGCAAATGGCATTATTTCATTCTTTTTTGTGTGGCTGAGTAGGATTCCATTGCATACGTTTATATAACACATCTTCTTTATCCATTCATCTGTCGACAGACATTTGGTTTGTTACCATGTCTTGGTTACTGTCAATATGCTGCTATGAACACAGGGGTGCATGCATCTTTTCAGATTAGAGTTCTGTCTGGATGTATGTCTGGGAGAGGGATGGCTGGATCATACGGTAATTCTATTTTTAGCTTTCCGAGGAACCTCCATACTGTTTTCCATAGTGGCTGTAGGTATCATTTACTTTAAATACACTTGATTTGTTAGTCAGATACTGTGAAACACACACACATAAACCAAGAATAAACTAACACCAACAAAAACATTCATTTGCTTAGATGAGTTAATAACACATTTAATAGAAGTTCTGTGAGGGTAATAAATTAGAGCTCTACTACTCTAGAAGAATGTGTAAGAGAGCTAGAGAGATAAAATGCATATGTATCAATATTCATAAAGTCCTACAACTATTCCAAACTGATATAAATATACCTGTGCCTTAAGAGTTAAGAAATAATCAGAAGTTAAAATTTTGTGGAGAGTCATATTGAAAAAATTAAATTTTGAGTAGGTGTTTTACTATGGTCTAGGTTGAGAAGATAGCATTAAGGCAACAATGTGGAGATCAGCACCTAGCAAACAGGTGTGGAGGACTGGTGAAAAAAATAAAGTACAGCTAAGAAGAGATAATGACTAATGGAGGGCCCTGAAGGCTAACTTCTGAAACAACTACTATGTCTCTGTAGCTGTACAGATGTCTCTAGAAACAATACTTTCCCTGGAAGACTTTTCTGGGGAATGTCTGCTGAACGTACTTTTACAGAGAAGTCTCAGAGTAGGGAGAATTACAGAAGCTGAAGTACTAATAAAAGAGTCTATGAAATGGACAAGAAAGGGAAGGAGGTTGAAGAGATGGATGGATATTAATAAATGGATGGATAGCTCAAAGGATAAGAAAGGCCTGGAAGGGTGCTGGGTAGAAGCTGTGGGAGGCCTTGGAGAGCCCTCACGACTGAGGCAAAAACATTCAGCATTTCTGCCAAACATCAAAATTCTGTAAAGTTATTAACCTTCAATTAAAAAGATACATTAAAAAAATGTATACAGGAACTAAGTTACACACAAAGGAAATTCAGAATCATTAATTTACAAAACACAGCCCCCTTACGTTTCAACCACAAGTAATGACCCTGCGCTCCCAGCCCAGTTGGGTGTTCCGTGTCTATGACAGCGGCCCCTGCGGTGGTACCTTCACCACCCAGCTGCGAACACCCACTCCGACTCAGGTACAATGTAACTGCTGGTGAAACAGTAGGCAGAGTAAGTTACAAGGCTGATGCCTCCGACCCATCATCACACAGATGTGGGAGCACAACTACTCGCAGTCCTACTCATGTTTTTAAAGAAGCTTTACTGAGATATAATTCACATGCTATAAACCTCCCCCTGCTTAAAGCACACAACGCAGTGCTCATGGCTGTGAAGGGAGAAAGCCCACTCTTCCTGCCATGGACTTCCTCCTCCACTCATCCAGAGCACTTCCCTTCTGATGTTTCTGGTCGCCAAGTAGGCAGGGCTTTTCCCCTACAACAAGCAATTCTCCATGACACCAGCTGTGTTTCCACAGTTTAACTCAATCTCAAACTATCTACCTAGAGATAAGTGTCAGATATCACAAGGGAGGGCTCAGATCCACAAGACTGTCCTCCACTTCAAATCCAACTGTAAATTGCAAATTCCAACAATCCCCTCCCTCAGGTTTGTAAGAACAGCTCACAGAACTCAGGGAAACATTTAATTATGTTTATCAGTTTATTAAAGGGTATGATAAAGAACACAGATGAAGTGTAGGTTAAGAGACACACAGGGGGAGGAGGTGAGGAAGAGCCCCAAGTGCAGGAGGAGCTGCCTGCTGTCGAGGAGCTGGTGCACCACCCTCCTGACTTGTCACCAGGCTGGCGGCTCTCTGAACGCCCTCCTATGGAGGCTTTGTCGAGCAGACGTGTTCCGCAGTAATCACATTTGCAGTCTCTCTTCTCCCTCTGCAAGACTGAAGAAGGGGCTGGAAATTCCAAGATTCTAATCATGACTGATTAGTCCTGGTCACCAGCCCCACCCAGGAGTCAACCACGAACCCACCTAGAGTCACGTCAATAGAACAAAAGATGCTGGTAGTGTTTTCATCACTTAGGAATTTACAAGGCTTTCAAGAGCCCAATGCCAGGGACAGAACTCAAAAAACAAGTATTGGAACCAGAGATGCTTTTAACGTTATCATAAATTACAAGGATGTTAGGAACTTTGTGCCAAGAATCAGAGGCAGAGATCAGTATCTATTTTATACTACAGACACACCTCAGAGATATTACAGGTCCAGTTCCAGACCACTGCAATAAAATGAATACAGCAATGCAGAAAGTCACACAAATTTTTTGGCTTCCTAGGACATGTAACAGTTATGTTTACACTGTGCTGCAGTTGTAGGGGTGTGCAACAGCATTATGTCTAAAAAAATTTATATACTTTAATATAAAAATATTTCATTGCTAAAAAATGCAAACCATCATCTGAGTCTTCAGCAAATCATAATCCTTTTGCTGATGGAGGATCTTGCCTCGATGTTGATGGCTGCTGACTGATCGAGGTGGTGGCTGGTGAAGGTAGAGATTGCTGCAGCAATTTCTTAAAATGAGACAACAATGAAGTTTGCAGCATCAACTGACTCTTCTTCATGAACAGCTTCTCTGTAGCATGCCAGGCTTTTTGACAGCATTTTACCCACAGTAGAACACTGTTCAAAACTGGAATCAATCCTCTCAAAACCTACTGCTGCTTTATGAGCTAAAATTAAGCAATAATTTAAATCATTTGATGTCATTCCAACAATCTTGCCAGGGCTAGAATCCATCTCAAGAAACCTTTCTGTGCTCATCCGTAAGAAGCAACTCCTCATCTGGGAGAGCTCTATCATGAGATTGTGGCAATTCAGTCGCATCTTCAGGCTCCACTTCTAGTTCTCTTACAGTTTCTGCCACACCAGCAGGCACTCCTCTACTGAAGTCTTGAACCCCTTCAAGTCATCCATGAGGACAGGAATCAATTTTTTCCAAACTCTTGTTTGGAAGGAACTCTTCTGGAAAGGATTCACCATTTTGGGTACCCCAAGTAACATTTGTGGTTCGTTGATATTTTGACCTTTCCCCACGATCCACAAATGTCCTCTGGGGCACCCAGAATGGTGAATCCTTTCCAGAAGGTTTTCAATTTACTTTGTCCAGATCCAGGAGACGAATTACTGTCTACGGCAGCAAATGTATTTATTAAATAACAAGACTTGAAAGTCAAAACTACTCCTTTTTCATGGGCTGCAGAATGGATGTTATGTTAGTAAGCATGAAAACATCATGAATCTTGTACATCTCCAACAGAGCTCTTGGGTGACCAGGTGCATTGTCAATAAGCAGTTGTATTTTGACAGGCATCTTTTTTTCTGAGTAGTGCGTCTCAAGAGTGGGATTAGAATATTCAGGAAACCATGTTGTCAAGAGATGTGTTGTCACCCAGGCTTTGTTGTTCCATGTAGAGAGCGCAGGCAGAGTAGATGGAGCAGAATTCTTAAGGGCCCTAGGATTTTTGGAATGGTAAACAAGCAGGGACTTCAACTTAGCCATTAGCCCCTGACAAGAGTCTGTTCTTTGGAGCCAGGCGTTCACTTCTCCTCTCTCGCTGAGAACACCCTAGATGGCATCTTCTTCCAACAGAGGCGGTCTCATAGACACTGAAGCTCTGTAGCTTAGCGTAGCCACCTTTGTCTCTTACACTGCAGCAGCTTCCCACATCAGCGCGTGGGGCTTCACCTTGTACGTTACGGAGACAGTTTCTTTTCTAAAACCTCATGAACCAACCACCTCTGCTAGCTTCAAACTTTTCTCCTGCAAAGTCTTCACCTCTCTCAGTCTTCACAGATCTGTAAAGAGTTAGGACCTTGCTCTGGGTTAGGTTTGGCTTAAAGGAATGGTGTACCGATCTGATCTTCCATCCAGACCAGTAAAAATTTTACCCTATCAGCAATAAGGTTGTTTTGTTATCATTCCTGTGTTCAATGAAGTAGTAGTTTCAACTTCATTCAAGAAAGAACTTTTTCTTTGCACTTACAACTTGGCTGCTTGGCACAAGAAGCCTAGCTTCAGACCTATGTTAGCTTCTGACATGCTGTCCTCACTAAGTTTAATCATTTCTAGTTTTTTATTTAAAGTGAGAGACATGGGACTCTTTCACTCGAACACTTGAAGGCCATGGCAGGGTTATTAACTGGCCTGATTTCAATACTGTTGTGTGTCTCAGGGAATTCACAGGCCTGGAGGAGAGCGGGGAAGAACAGCTTATGAGTGGAGCAATCAGAATACATACAACATTTATGGATTATGTTCACTATCATACAGTAACATCCAAGATCACTGTAGCAAATATAATAATCATGAAAAAGTTAAAAATATTCTGAGAATTATCAAAATGTGACACAGAGGCAAGAAGTGAGAAAATGCTGTTGGAAAAAGGGCATCAATAAACTTGCCTGTCAAAAGGGTTGCCACAAACCTTCAATTCATAAAAAACAAAACCAAAAACATATATATATATATATAATCTGCAAAGTACAATAAAGTACACTATATACAGATATGCCTGTATCTCACAATTGTGTATTTATACAATTAGGCACTAATCACTGCTATCTAACTTTCTAAGATTTTCATCAACCCCCAAAGAAATCTCATGTCCATTAACACTCCTCCTGTAGTTTCCTTTCTCCTCAACCTTTGGCAACAACTGACCTGTGTTCTGTCGCTAGGGATTTGCCTCTTCTGGACATTTCATTTAAATGGAATCTATAATACATGGTCTTCTGTGACTTTTTCACTTAGTATAATGTTTTTGTGGTTTGACCATGTTGCAGCATGTATCAGTACTTCACCCCTTTTATTGACTTAATAATATTCCATATTCTATCCAGATAAACATGATACCATATTTATCAACTCATCAGTTGATGAAAACTTGGGTCGCTTCCACTCTGAGGCTGCCTGATTTGTTTCCCCATTCCTTTTAGTTTTCTCTTTCCCCTTCTTGCTAATTTTCTACTTCTGACCTAAACAAAAAGTTAATCATGTTATTATTATCCTCTATTTTAATGGATGCTTATTAAGGATTTCAATGGTATAGACTCTCCTGAAACTCATATTCTAAGCAAACCTTCTCCCATGCAAAAGACAGCAGAGGTCACTTTGAGATGTGTCTGACCATTGTGAAATTAACTGACATAATGTTACTTTGGCCACCTCATGCGAAGAGTTGACTCACTGAAAAAGACTCTGATGCTGGGAGGGATTGGGGGCAGGAAGAGAAGGGGACAACAGAGGATGAGATGGCTGGATGGCATCATCGACTCGATGGACATAAGTTTGGGTGAACTCCGGGAGTTGGTGATGGACAGGGAGACCTGGCGTGCTGTAGTTCATGGGGTCGCAAAGAGTTGGACGTGACTGAACTGAACTGAATAGTACAAATCCTTTAATCAAAGTTATATATGCATACAGGAACTATTCTAAGGATTTGCTACCATCTCAAGCCCAGAATTTAATTAAGAACTTTTCAGATACTATCATATTCAAGAGCTTCTCTCCTCTGGAACATATATTCCTAAGGGAATCATGACACTCATTTGCTAAAACAGAACATTTGGGCCTGTAATACTAGTTGAAAATACTAGTATTAATAATAGTTAACATTTATAGAGTCCTTAATATGTGCTAGACACTATGCTAAGTGCTTTACATATATAGCATATTTCATTGTCACTACACATTTATGAAGTAAATAGTATTATTATCTTCGTTTTCCAGAGAAAATCAATTCAGAGTTAAGAAACTCAAAGTCATAGAGACAGACAAGGGAAAAGGACAAGATTCAGCAGTGTCTGACTCTGTTGCTTTGATCTTCACTACTATACAGCTGGTGTCTAGACTAATCAAATAACATGGAAAGTTACATTCAGATCTTATGGATATATACTCAGAGAACTGGTGCTATAACAAAATAGAACAAGAAGACATTACAGTCGAAAGTGAGCAGCTTAGTGTTTATCTCGAGGGCGAATGTTCCCCAGGGCTGCCCGTAACTCTGAAGGGTTTAAGCAGAAATGTAAGACCACATCTCCACTTTAAAGAGATGCTACTTAGAGGAGAATGAACTTGAAGGGGCCAAAGCTGGAGCCACAGAAATGAGAGGTATTCATGCAGAAGTGTAGGTCTAAGGCAGGAGAAAATGGAGTGGAGAGGACAAATTCAACAACCGTATCAGGTAAAATGAGAGAATCTTGTTAAACGACCATGCGTGAAAAAAGAATGACTCAAGGAGGAAATCTGTCAACAGGGAATTCACATCAAAGATTTTAGCTTAATTAAAGCCAGTGCCACTGACAAAATAAAGAGACTGGGTGTGATTAACAGATGGTTGCTTTGGTACTGAATATAATGACTATGGGATTTCCAAGTGGAGATATTTGGCAGGCAATTGGAATGTAAGACAGAAACTAAGAAGAGAGGTTGGAATGGAGATAAAAAAATTCATTAGCACATACCACTGGAGCCATCTACCATTAGATGAAATAACCCATGAATAATGTGTTGAATAATATCAACAGAATATAACTCAAATATGAGGGAACTTTTGGGGGTGGTAAAACTTGTGTATTTTAACTGGTGGTGATTACATGACTTTACATGTCGTCTAAATTCACAGAAATTAATGCTAAAAGTGAATTTTATTGCATATAAATTACAATAAATAAATTTAATTAAAAAAGAAGAGAATGATCAATAGCATTAAAAGTGGTAAAAAGACCAATATTATAGAATATTGGGAGCATAAATCAGACTACATTAGTAACAGTGAACAGAGTAAAATCAGAAATGGTAGACTATTCTTGAGAAAACTGGGTAAGATGAAACATGAGTTTAAATGGTAACTAAATGGATGTATTGGAGAAGGCAATGGCACCCCACTCCAGGGCTCTTGCCTGGAAAATCCCATGGACGGAGGAGCCTGGTGAGCTGCAGTCCATGGGGGTAGTGAAGAGTCGGACATGACTTCGAGACTTCACTTTCACTTTTCACTTTCATGCACTGGAGAAGGAAATGGCAACCCACTCCAGTGTTCTTGCCTGGAGAATCCCAGGGACGGGGGAGCCTGGGGGCTGCTGTCTATGGGGTTGCACAGAGTCGGACACGACTGAAGTGACTTAGCAGCAGCAAATGGACATATAGGAGTGAGGGTGTGTTTATGGTCTGAGAGAGAATTCAGCGTATTTACAATAAGAAAGAAATCTGGAGACTGAAAAGGGAAGCTAGTAAATTCGTATGAAAGTTTGGATCGAGACAGAGTTGCAGCCCCAACAGAAGGTACAAAAAGGTATACACCGTGCACTCAGTTTCTAACCAGAAGACAGAAACAAAGTCATCTGCTGAGCGTGGGGAAGGCTGGGCTGATTACAGGATTTTACAACAGGGAGATCGTAAAGGAATGGTTGGTGGTGGACAGCATGTGCTTCTACAGGCACTTAAATTCACAGTAGGTAATCTTGTCCAGAGTGCTCTGCCTACTGAAATTTAAGAAAGAAGACAAAGTAAAACACTGTTCTCTAAGGGAAAAGTGGACACGGAAAATCACAGAATTTCGTTAAGAGTATAGATCAGATAATTCTTCCTCTTCTATCTTTGCTCAAATTTCATTTTCTATAGAGGAATACAACTTTAATTACATTATTTAAATGTTATCATTATTGGGCTTCCCTGATGGCTCAGATAGTAAAGAAACTGCCTGCAGTGCAGGAGACCCGGGTTCAAGCCCTGGGATGGGGAGATCCCCTGGAGAAGGGAATGACTACCTACTTCAGCATTCTCGCCTGGAGAATTCCATGGACAGAGGAGCCTGGCGGGCTATAGTCCATGGGATCACTAAGATAAGACACGACTGAGTGACTAACACTTTCACTTTAACTGTTATTACCTGATGGCCCTCCAGCATTTCTTTCCCTGCTTGATTATTTTTATACTACTTAAAACTTTCTAATATATTACAACTAGGGCAGGGATCACTGAATTCTTCAGTGATGAATCTCAAGTGCCCAGAACAATGTAGAACATAGTAGACCCTCATTAACTATTTGTGGCTGAAACAAATGGTTTTCAGAACTCCTTTTAAACATGCATAAATGTATACTCTCTAAATCCTGAAAAGGTAAAAAGAACCTTATAACAATGTAAACAGCATGTTAAAAAGAACAACAGAAATGTGACATGAAAGAAGGCTTGGGTTGTAACTCTTCTTGTGACCCTGAAAAACCCAATTTACTTCCATGACTTATTTTTGTTAATAGCAAAATGAGAATAATTATATCTCAGAAAGAACTTTAAATCATAAGATTAATGTTTGTGATACCTAAGAAAAGGTCTTATAAACATGAAAAGATGATTTCATTATGACTGCAACCAAATTACCAAGTACTAATAATACAGCAATAGAAAAGTGGAGAAGAAACACATATTGAAGGAAATACATTTTGCACATTTTTTCTGTGTTAGTAGTGAAAATTTCCTTGTCAAGATATTTGTCAAGACTACTATGTGCAAGGTGAAGATGGATACTGGAGAAATAGAAAGCTTTTAGCATGACTAGGCTTGCCTGAAAGAGAACAACATTCCCCTAAACTGTCTGGACTACCCTGTCTAAAAGCAAGTTAAGAACAATGGTTTCTTTTCGAAGTAGATTAATCACTAAGTGTGGGGGAAAGTGGTCTGAATTTTGAACAAAGAACCTATGTCTATTCACGGAGATATATATGAGAAGTTAATTAATAACCAATGAATGAAACTTCAAGGCTCATGTTGCAAAGAAATGAACTTTTGTAAATAGTGGGGAAGGGTATACCATTTGAAGAGGCAAAGAGGACCTGTGCACAATGCTTGCCAGAAAGACTTGGCACATGAGTCCGTGGATAAGCTCTACCATCAGGTAGGTGTCTGGACTCATTCCATAGCATATGAATATAGACAGAACTTAACCCAGTACCAGCGATCTCCAGAGAGTGCTTAAGATTTCACTGTGGAAGGCAACAAGAATATAAGAATGACAGAGGAGAAATGTACTTTTTAGGCAGCTTTGCTGAAAATATTTTGATGAACAAGGTGGCGAAATCCAGTCATTTCAACTTACTTATGCCTAAGGATCACTCAGACTCAAGCCTCTAGAAAAGGGAGCAAACAGTCCTTACTTTAACAATTGCTCTACTGGAGTTGATAAACGACACTGAAGTAAGAATGTGTAAGAAGGTCTATCACAAGGTTCAGAAGGTATTTCTCCAGAGGAGAATGAGAAGTTAGGTTAGAAGGGTACACATTATGGGAAGGACTGTACTCATGGGACTCTCAAACCACTGGGGATCTATTTTCAGTCCCAGTAACTAAATATTCCAGGAATAATTTCAAATACTTCTTAGCAAGTTTAAGTCAAACAAAAGCAAGAATAAATTTCAAATTTCCTATTACTGATACAGACCTTCAGGCTGTGGTTTTTAAAATAAGCCTTTTTCAGATTAGTTTACACAAACTGAAAGACTTTCTTTTATTATCTGCTTACTAAAGTGAGAAGAGCAAAGTGATTGGCTCTACGAATCAGAATTTTATTAACATCTCTTAAAACATACAATCATATTTCCATTTGAGAAATAAATCTCTCGTCTTCAGCCTATAAAACTGGAAACCATCCTTCAGCCTTAGCTGAGCCTAAACGAATATAAGGCAAACTCTTGGAAGCCACATAAACAAGGTCAGTTGCTGCTACCTCTGCAACTGCTACAATACTGGGTATGTGGGATGCTGTGTTGTTGTTCGGTCATTAAATCATGTGCAACTCTTTGCGACCCCATGGACTGCAGCACGCCAGGCTTCCATGTCCATCCTCAACTCTCAGAGCTTGCTCAAACTCATGTCCATCGAGTTGATGATGCCATCCAACCATCTCGTCCTCTGTTGTCCCCTTCTCCTCCTGCCTTCAATCTTTTCCAACATCAGCGTCTTTTCCAATGAGTCAGTTCTTTGCATCAGGTTGCCAAAGTACTGAAACTTCAGCTTCAGCATCAGTCCTTCCAATGAATATTCAGGAATGATTTCGTTTAGGATTGACTGATTTGATCTCCTTGCATTCCAAGGGACTCTCAAGAGTCTTCTCCAACACCAGAGCTCAGCCTTGTTTACGGTTCAGCTCTTATATGCATACATGATTACTGGAAAAACCACAGCTTTGACTATACAGACCTTTGTCAGCAAGGTAATGTGTCTGCTTTTTAACATGATGTCTAGGTTGGTCATAACTTTTCTTCCAAGGGGCAAGTGTCTGCAGTCATCATCTGCAGTGATTTTGGAGCCCAAGAAAATAAAGTCTGTCACTGTTTCCACTGTTACCCATCTACTTGCCAGGAAGTGATGGGACCGGATGCCATGATCTTTGTTTTTTGAAGGTTGAGTTTTAAGCCAGCCTTTTCACTCTTCTCTTTCACTTTCATCAAGAGGCTCTTTATTTCCTCTTTGCTTTCTGACATAAGTGTGGTGTCATCTGTGTATCTGAGGTTATTGATACCTCTCCCGGCAATGTTGATTCCAGCTTGTGCGTCATCCAGCCCAGCATTTCACATGATATACTCTGCATATAAGTTAAATAAGCAGGGTGACAATATACAGCCATGACTAATGTAGAACTGGTCCTTTGTTTTATGTCCAGATCTAACTGTTGCTTCTTGACCTGCAAACAGGTTTCTTAGCAGGCAAGTGAGATGGTTTGGTATTCCTATCTCTTTAAATATTTTCTAGTTTGTTGTGATCCACAGAGTCAAAGGCTTCAGTGCATTCAATGAAGCAGAAGTAGATATTTTTCTGGAACTCTCTTGCTTTTTCTATGACCCAACAGATGTTGGCAATTTGACCTCTGGTTCCTCTGCCTTTTCTAAATCCAGCTTGAACATCTGAAAAGTTCTCAGTTCACATACTGTTGGGAGTTTAGCTTGGAGAATTTTGAGCATTACTTTGCTAGCATGTGCGATGAGTGCAACTGTGCAGTAGTTTGCACATTCTTTGGTACTATCTTTCTTTGGGGCTGGAATAAAAACTGACCTTTTCCAGTCCTGTGGCCACTGCTGAGTTTTCCAAATTTGCTGGCATATTGAGTGCAGCACTTTCACAGCATCAACTTTGAGAGTCTGATATAGCTCAGCGATAATTCCATCAAATTCTCTAGCTCTGTTTGTAGTGATGCTTAATAAGGCCCACTTGACTTTGCACTCCAGGATGTCTAGCTCTAGGTGAGTATTAACACCGTCGTGGTTATCTGGGTCATTAAGATCTTTCTTGTATAGTTCTTCTGTGTATTCTTGCCACCTCTTCTTAATATCTTCTGCTTCTGTTTTGGGTCCATAGCGCTTTTGTCCTTTATTGTGCCCATCTTTTGGAGAAGGCAATGGCAACTCACTCCAGTACTCTTGCCTGGAAAATCTCATGGACGGAGGAGGCTGGTGGGCTGCAGTCCATGGGGTCGCTAAGAGTCAGACACGACTAAGCAACTTCACTTTCACTTTTCACTTTCATGCACTGGAGAAGGAAATGGCAACCCACTCCAGTGTTCTTGCCTTGAGAATCCCAGGAGCCTGGTGGGCTGCCGTCTACGGGGTCACACAGAGTCGGACACAACTGAAGCGACTTAGCAGCAGCAGCAGCAGTGCCCATCTTTGCAAGAAATGTTCCCTTGGTATCTCCCCTTTTGCCTTTTTACATTTCTTTTCTTGGAGGTGGTTTTCATCACTGCCTCCTGTACAATGTTAGAAACCTCTGTCCATAGTTCTTCAGGCTCTCTGTCTTGCAGATCTAAACCCTTGAATCTGTTTGTCACTTCCACTGTATAATCATAAGGGATTTAATTTAGGTCATACCTGAATGGTCTAGTGGTTTTCCCTACTTTCTTCAATTTAAGTCAGAATTTTGCAATAAGGAGTTCATGATATAAGCCACAGTCAACTCCCGGTCTTGTTCTTGTTGACTGTATAGAGCGTCTCCAACTTTGGCTGCAAATAACGTAATCAATCTCTTTTGGTGTTGACCATCCGGTGATGGCCATGTGTAGAGTTGTTGGAAGATGGTGTTTTCTATGACCAGTGTGTTCTTTTGGCAAGTTCTGTTATCCTTCGTCCTGCTTCATTTTGTACTCAAAGGGCAAACGTGCCTGCTATTCCAGGTATCTCTTGACTTCCTACTTTGCGGTGTATGTGTCTATAAAAAAGTTTACATCTGAACACCCATGCGAGAAACAAGAGCTTGGATCTCTACAAAGCAGGGACTTGGAACTGGAATTCTCATAAAAAGCCCTGATACTGCTCTAACAGAGTGAAAAGGATGCAAGAACAAAGACCAAAATAAACCAGTGAACCAACCCAGAGTGATGACAAAGAAAGAAGTTTTGTTTCAATCAGGTGGCAGAGATTCCATTATCTTAAACATTAGTATACACAGGGAATGCGTTTACATTGTGGTATGAAGGTTGTTTTAGTACAAAACTCAGATTACATACCAGTTAATGCTCTCCCCAAGACATGCAGTAACAAATAAACAAAAATCTGCTTTGGGAGGACCTGCCTTCAATATACACGTCCAGCAAAGTTTAGCTGAAGATAAATTCATAAAAAAAATTTATAAAATATGCCAAGAAGTAACACACCATGAACAAAGCCAGAAGACAGATCAGACACCACCTTCTGCCAAAAGAATTTCAAATAATAGTTTTATATCAAGTAGAGACAAGAAAAGTAGAAGAAGAAAATCACTATTGTTTTTAAGAGTGAAAAAATTCATGTTACATAGCATGCATGTTATACAGTATCTACACTCATGAAACTGCACAAAATGAATTCCTGAATGGGTAAGTGGGCAACGTTTTTGCACAACTTTTGAAATTCTCTCTTCTTCCCTCACCAAGTATAACAAAACCCATAATAAAAATTCCTAAGACTTAAATCAGTTAGTACAGATTTTTTTCACATTTAACTGTTGAAGTGATAGTACAAATCAGGTAATCAAATGTCTCCCCCATCTCTGAGGCTTTTCATCATAACCTGAAGGTACAAACAATTCTCATTTTATAGGGCTTTCTCTGCAACCCCTAAGTATCCAGAATTGCTGCAATTTGTGCCAGTCAACCTAGCTGCAAGAAAATGTTTCCCATCAGAAGTAATGGACCATATCCCTTATGTCTGACTTTACTGCTTTAAACAAGTACCTCTATACCAACTACTATATACTTCGATGCATCACACCTGTCAAAAGCAAGTGGTTTCTGAACCCTGCTTTAAAGTGCTCATCCTCAGGCAGAGATAATAAGAGCTATTTTCAAAAGTCAACAACAAAAGGCTGATACTGAGCCAAAGTATTATGATTTTAATAACCTCTCAAAATAAACGAAGTAAACTAAATGAGTAAGTGCAAAAAAGACTGCAGTCATTAAGCATATGACAATTTGAGGGGGATAAAAAGAATGATTAGTTAATTTTCATTGCTAACTTTCGTAGCAATAACATTAACAAATATTAATACTGAAATGAGAGGGTCAGGAATGTTTTTGGTAAGCATTACAATTTAAAAAAATGCTAGAGGTGTATGGTTTCTTGAGGTTCATTTACTTTGGATTTTGAAGAGTATAAGATATAAAAGGGTAACTTTGAACTTCTAGTTCCTCCAAAATACATTTATAGGTTAAGAAATATCATGAAACTAGAAAAATGCCAAGACGCTTTACTTCCTGACATCACCAACATCTACCCTGTCCCTACTCATATCTTCTGCTTTACAGCTGAGCAAAGGTGCTGGTGACTAATATTACTAATTCCAAGAGCAATCTGCATTTTGGGAAAAAAAATATATCATAGTATAAAGATTACTTAGCCCTAAATTCTGTTTGTCCATTTATCCAGGGGAGCTGTCTTACAATACCCGGCCACTTAAGTGACAAATTGCTTAAAAGAATGAACGAATATCAGGGATGAGTGTAAGTAGTACATCAATGTAGAATTCTGCTTTACACTGATTTCAGTTCTGAGATATAGTTTGTATCTCTGACTTGTATTCCCTATGCCTGCTTTTCCTTTCTATTATTTGTTTGGATGTTTTAAACATTTGTCTTCAATAGCCTCTCCTATTTTTGGAACTACCATATCACTAGTCGTTGAATGACAATTCACAGGTTGGTAAACGAAGGGGAAAAAAAAAAATCAAGGGTCAAACAAATTATCATTCTCCAACAAACAAATGTTCTTTGGAGGGGCACTCACCTGCAGCCACACCAAAAGTAAGATTGTTTTTTCAAAGAGTAATGAAAAAGCCCCACATCATTGCCCTACCAAGGAAGAAGGTTCCTGTACCAGTGATGGCACTATGAATATTGATGGTTACAGAGGGCAGTCTATTGAGGAAACAGGTGATTTACAAACACTTGTGATAAATTTCTCCCAGTCCCAACTGCTTGGCACTGTTTGTTTTCCTGCTCTGGTTCACTGAGGAACTAGATGTTCTGCAGTTCCAAGGAACCAGACGCCTCCCACAGATTCTCAGGAGGGAATTACCTTGGGAACTGAGCTGGGTGGGAGAGCCGCATCTTAAACTTGACCCACCAAACTTCCCTATTAGGTCAGAATAGGTAATAAATATCAGGGATGTAGGTGACTAAAACATCCCCAGTACATATCTAGATCAGCTGCAGGGAGAGCACTCATTTGTCAAATTGAGTAACTTGACAGGTATACAAAGAGCAAATTATACAGTATAGAGCAATGTCCAGAAGATAGGCTATGCTGACTCGTTAAAAGCAATATTTTTATTGATTACTGAATCAAGAATAGTTGATAAGCCTCAGATAACATTTGATCAATATTATAAAAACCTAATGGTTAGATCCACGATTCTAGGTGATGCTACATTAAAAAGAAATAATTCTGAATTCAGAAGCATGTAATACTTTGATCATACTAATGATATTAAGTAATGATAAATTAATAATACAGGAAAAATGAAACTTTAAAAAGAAAAAATGGAAGACCATTATACTTATCTGTGAAACAGAAAGGGTACATTTATTTTCCAGAACTAGTTATAAACCTTTTGACATACTGATTGCTCTTTCCCTTAAGCAAGATTAAAGAAGAGGTATTGCACAGAGGAATTCTTTTTTAAGTTAAGGACTGACTAGGTTTTAAAATTCTGAGAAGACAAGATTTGGGACTATAGACCACGCTGGGTTTGATTGGTTTTCATCCCCAAAACAACAAAATTAACCCCAGAGGAAATGATTGTTATGAACGAGGCAAAAACAAAAAACACATGTACAGTAACATATACCTTGGAGGCATTTTGTATATTTGATATTTCATTTGCATTTTTAGACAATGGAGTAACTCTTTGCTGGATGCACTAAAACATAAACACACCACTGAAGAAATCAGACTAGGAATTTCAGCATTCGTGTGATGTTTCTGGAAGTCAAGGAAAGTAGCCAATTAAAAAATAACTCAAATACTGCTGCGTTTTCATGTTCAGCAAGCATAATACAATTAATAACAGAATGACTTACCTGGGACTGGGCTCTTTCTTGAACTTAAGTTCTGAGAATCCACAATCTCTTCTGTTTGCCCATCTGCTTCTACCTCTACTTTGTTCTGAATCTCTTTTGCATCTTCACTAAGGCAAGTTCTTATGTTCTCGTCCTCTTCGAAGACTCTCTGGACTCCGGTAGGACCACTACCAGTATTAACACTAGTGGCAGCAGCAGGAACGATAACTGGTGTGGGAGGAGGAGAAGCTGGAGGAGTTGGAGGAGACGGAGAAAAGGAGGGAACTATCGAAGGGGTGATGGGAGTTGGGACACACTCCACTTTCATTTCTTCAGGGGGATTTTCCAAAATCTCCAATTCAAGAGTCAGTGGTAACACCTCCTGTTTTACTATTTCCACAATGCTTTCCGTGGCTGGTAGTTTTTCATTAACTCCATTCATTTCATTGATTAGGTTGGTACTAGAAATCAGTGGAATACCATTTGGTGGTACACTACAAGATTTCTTGCATATATCATCATCAATTTCATCTGTTGGTAAAGGATCTGATGCTTCTGTGCAAGATGTGGGGCTGGGAATAGGAATTGTGTCTTCTTTTGAAGAAGAGAGTTCACATCTGTCATCAATTGCAGTGGTGAATATTGGTTGGCTACTAAGAGCAACAGAGGTGGGAGAAGTAATTGTACTTCGAGCAAGTGGAGAAATAGCAGTAGGTGATGGAGGCAGAGGAAGCTCTGGTATGGACTCTACTGCAGTGATCTCAGATGTCGGGCCTGCTTGTTCTTTCTTCTCTCCACTAAGGGCTAGCCTAAGGACTGGGGAAGGAGTCTTTAACACTGGATCTGGTTTTGGCTTCTCTTCTGGGGAAGAAAAAAGAAAGCGATTTAAGAATAATTTTTGGATCAAAGATTATATTGTATTATTTGGGGATAATTCTTTTAATCTCTTATTCTAAAACATGAGCAGCGGAAGACAGATCAAAATATTATTTTGCCACTCCCCAAACACTGCATATTTCTTTTCTATTTTCTGTTACTACTTAACCTCCAACACATATAAAGTTTATTTTGAAGTAAGAGGAGTTAATTTACCAAATGATTATGTCAAGAATACAATGGGAAAATCTCATCAAAGCTAAAAGGAAACAATTCTTGGGATGAAAATAGGTCTTTTCTTTAAGGTAGAGAGATCTTCTGTGTAAAATTTTTCTACCAAGGATACACTATAGTGGCGGGACAGGACAATTTAAGTGAAAATAACTGGAGATTAAATTAGACACAGATATTATTTTTTATTATACATATTTCTGCATGGAGGGAGATTTTTATAAACAACTTGTATTACCTGCATAAAAAATTATTTCAAGAAAAATTATCATGGTGTCATTATTATCAGTGAAATCTATTATCAGGGAAATCAAGTTCCTGAACATAAAAATTCATTGAGATGTTAATTTAACTTATATTTCTTAAAAGAAGCATATAACTAGAAATAGTGTTAAGGAATAAAACCAGAGATTTATCTTATATCTTCAATAGTAAAAAAATATATATATATATTCTTTAAAAAGAAACCAAAGTTAATATTCAGACTATTAAGTCCAATTAAAAAAAAACACTTTATATGAGAATAATATATAAAATGTGTGTCTACAAACAGAGAAAGAATGAGAGTAAGAGTGATAAATCAATAATCATAATAAAGGTACCAGAAAAATGAAAGAAATGCTAACTCATGAAAATTTCCATATTTTAAAATTCCAGGTAAACAAATATGTGATTCATGTCTAGGAAGATAAAATCAGAGGAGACTTAGATTGCTCTGTTTAGGAAGTACAAGACTGGAAACCAAACAGGCTCCAGTGGTAAAAACAGATATTCATGAGTATGTTCACCAAATGCAAACAAAAATTTTAAGCTCAGCTAAAAGACAAACTAAACTGAAAGGGACTTAACTTTCTCTGCCAAAAATCTTTATGCATCAGTGAAACTGAGTGTTTACAATAAATTTCAAGTAAGCCTGTCAAAGAAAATATGCTCATTAATCAGATAAACAGATGGCAAAATTAAACTGTTAAAGGCTAATTCATTCACTGCAACTACTTTTATTGGCTTTAAAATTCACTTCAATTGATGGGCTTAGCATCCAGTGTTTCTAAAACTCTGTCTATTTACTATAATGGAGAAATAAGGTCAATCGGTTCTGAAAGCCAAATACCTCAGACTAAGTTGCCTGGGCAAGAGACAAAAACATTTCAAAGTAACACATCTATTATATTTATTACAAGCAATATGTATTTATTAAAATATCCCAAATGAATTTCCAATTCACTGGAATAACTGCTACCAGGGTCACTCACATTATAAGATACCACTTTTAAAGCACATCAGTATATTAACCACCCTTTATGACCACCGAATGAAACCTAGATGAATCAAACATTAGAAAAGAGCAAATCTCATATTAACAAGAGTATATCGATTCAATTATTAATTTATGAGAGTAAAAGAATCAAATAAAAGCAGACTTGTGAAACGTCTATATACTCTTTAGAAATATCTAACATTAATAAAGAAAACTAGAAACAAAATTTTAAAATTATTTTTGTGAGCTCCTTATTCTGAAATAAGTCCTTTAATGAATTCATTACGGTGTTAATACAGAAAGCTAAAAGAAATAACAGATCACAAAGAACATTAGTTTTATTTCTCTAAGAACTTTTACTATTAAGAGTATGCTTTGCAGAGCCATGATAGTCTGAAATCTAATATAATGCATTCAAAATGTTTATACTATTTGGCCATTTTTAGGAATCTGTGGGAATTCCATCTTGAAGAATTTAAGAAAATAATCATTGAAGAGTGAGCAAAGACAGAGGTGTGGAACATTTAAAGCAACAATGTTTATAAGAGCAAAAATAGGAAAATAAATTAAATGTCTATCAATAAGGGATCTGTTAAAGAAATAATGGCCTGGGAATATAATAGCATATTATTGCAATCATTTAAAATAAGCTTTTAAAAGAGTATTTAATGATACAGATGGGTGTTTATAACAAAAGACACTTTTTAAAAAAACAGGGCACAACTGCATGTAAACAATAAACTACTAGTGAAAACAACAACAAATATAATATTAACATATATCCATACGAGAAAGCCTAGAGTTACACACACGCTATAATATGGATAATGAGACAGATAGTTTTTCTTTCTGCTTAACCAGTTTCTATAACGAAGGTCAAATTTATAAAAAGGAAAAACTGCTCCCTTTATTCTCACAGGGTAGTGCAACCAATCTCCTAGATGGGCGCCCTTTGGTTGTCAGGAGCTACAGAGGACAGTGTTACTATCACTTAGTGGGGAGAGCCCAGGAATGCCAAGTATTCTGCTATTTGAGGGACAGTCTCATTTGACAGAGAACAGTCTCATCCTAAATTTCCAAAGTGCCCTTATTGAGCTACACTGGTATAACAACTGGTTGAATTTACAACAGAATACCATTCACTGCATACCTACTCTGTATCAAGTGCTTTTAAAACATACTAAGGCACAGGTAACTTTTATTTGTATTTAATTATACATACCATATCCTCAATACACTGGACTGAATGCACTTTTTCCAACACTGTTCAATCATTTAAGCTGTGTCTCTACACTATCAACACCAACTCAAAGTGTTAATTCACTCAATAGTCTTTCTATTGATACAAATCAAGTTGAGATCTTCCCTGTCTTTTTTATCAAGTACCAAAACAAATGGGAAATGACATATTTGTCTGAAAACCTGGTCTGCATGTAACTAGTCCAGCTGTGAACATCAGAAACAGAAAGCCAGACCATTATGGCAGCTAGTATTTATTAAGCACTTAATATGAGCCAGGAAACGTAAAATACCACATATACTTAATGTCCTCTAAGTCTTATAATCACCAGTGGGATAAAAACTATCATGTTCCTAATTTACAGATAGGGTTTTAAAAATTAAAAGTGCAAGAAACTGAAAATGATTTCAAATTCTAAATTCTTCCAATTCAGAGGGGGAAAGGCAGTACTATGGAAAAAGAAGTACTAAAGTGAATCAAACTAGTGGGAGACTTTGGGGATAAAATGGGATCCCAGTACAAACCATCAGTAATATTTCCATCAAGAGAGAAAAACCAATCTGAATGTAGAATACAGAATCCATTGTTTCTGAGGATAATGTAACAACTTTTGAAACAGTGTAGTTTTGTATCGTGCTTTAATTTCAAAATGAATCTACAGTTAAGTAACTTTTTAAAAACTTTAACTATAAAAAAAATTATCTGAAAAATGATGAACCCTTTCTAATGTTATCTGAATTACATATATTTAGTTTAAAAAAGAAAACTATTCTGAAAACTATTATATATACTGACAAGTTATGGACAGAATTAAAAACAGAAAATCAGTATTACTGAGTTTTCCAGAGAATAGTTAGTACTAGAGGAAGAAAGCAGCAGTCCCAAAAAGTTACTGTAAGTCCTATGAAATATATTTAAAATGGAAGTTATTCTTTCATCAAGGTGAAGTGAAGTGAAGTCGCTCAGTCATGTCTGATTCTTTGCGACCTCATGGACTGTAGCCTACTAGGCTCCTCCATCCATGGGATTTTCCAGGCAAGAGTACTGGAGTGGATTGCCATTTCCTTCTCCAGAGGATCTTCCTGACCCAGGGATCCAACCCAGGTCTCCTGCACTGTAGGCAGACGCTTTACCGTCTGAGCCACCAGGGAAGTCCAAGGTAATGTCAAACATTTTTTAATTCACCCAAATTCACATCAAACATCAATCTGAAATGCTGATTTTATTATTCAACTTTCAACTAGGCATAAAAGAAAAAAATGAGAGGAAACAAAGAATTTTGCATTTCTTCTCTCGTAAATCAATGCCTAAATGTGACAAGATACACAGGTATCTCCTAATCCAAAAATCTTAGGTCAGAGCTACCACCATCAAAACATTATGAATACTTAGTACCATACATCAATCTACAGAGAAAGCCAGCACAATGAAAATATTTTAAGGCCTCTCTGCTTGGTAATTCTAAAGTATGTTTACCATAATTATAACTAGCAAAAAAGATTCAGTTCAGTTCAGTTTAGTTCAGTTGCTCAGTTGTGTCTGACTCTTTGCGACTCCATGAATCGCAGCATGTCAGGCCTCCCTGTCCATCACCAACTCCCGGAGTTCACTCAGACTCACGGCCATCGAGTCAGTGATGCCATCCAGCCATCTCATCCCTCTGTCGTCCCCTTCTCCTCCTGCCCCCAGTACCCCCCAGCATCAGAGTCTTTTCCAATGAGTCAACTCTTCACATGAGGTAGCCAAAGTACTGGAGTTTCAGCTTTAGCATCATTCCTTCCAAAGAACACCCAGGACTGATCTCCTTTAGAATGGACTGGTTGGATCTCCTTGCAGTCTAAGGGACTCTCAAGAGTCTTCTCCAACACCACAGTTCAAAAGCATCAATTCTTAGGCGCTCAGCCTTCTCCACAGTCCAACTCTCACATCCATACATGACTCCTGGAAAAACCATAGCCTTGACTAGACGGACTGGCAAAGTAATGTCTCTACTTTTGAATATGGTATCTAGGTTGGTCATAACTTTCCTTCCAAGGAGTAAGTGTCTTTTAACTTCATGGCTGCAATCATCATTTGCAGTGATTTTGGAGCCCCCCAAAATAAAGTCTGACACTGTTTCCCCATCTATTTCCCATGAAGTGATGGGCCCAGATGCCATGATCTTCATTTTCTGAATGTTGAGCTTTAAGTCAACTTTTTCATTTCACTATCCTCTTTCACTCTCATCAAGAGGCTTTTAGTTCCTCTTCACTTTCTGCCATAAGGGTGGTGTCATCTGCATATCTGAGGTTATTCATATTTCTCCCGGCAATCTTGATTCCAGCTTGTGCTTCTTCCAGTCCAGTGTTTCTCATGATGTACTCTGCATAGAAGTTAAATAAGCAGGGTGACAACAGACAGCCTTGACGTACTCCTTTTCCTATTTGGAACCAGTCTGTTGTTCCATGTCCAGTTCTAACTGTTGCTTCCTGACCTGCATATAGGTTTCTCAAGAGGCAGGTCAGGTGGTCTGGTATTCCCATCTCTTTCAGAATTTTCCACAGTTTATTGTGATCCACACAGTCAAAGGCTTTGGCATAGTCACTAAAGCAGAAATAGATGTTTTTCTGGAACTCTCTTGCTTTTTCGATGACCATGCAAAAGAAATGACATCTTGAACCCTGAAAATTCTTAACTCAGACTGAAAGTAATCTGAATTACTCAAGACTGCTTGATCAATAGGAAGTAGCCTTCCACAATACCTACGAACTGCCCTCCTGCAAGGTGAATGGTTTTAATACTAAAAAATTTAACTTTAAACATGTTATGAGTCTCCAACTCTGAACACCGCTGAAAGTAGTATTTGACAGTGCAATTTGCAGAAGTATTCCAAAGATTTAGGATACGTTACTTATGTTGTGACTTAGAACTGTTTCATAAAACAAAATTTAGGCTTGTCTCTGTTCAATACTAGGCTGCTGAATACTAAAGGGAAAGAATACCATACTACTTTTGCACACTATAAAATAACATCAAAACCATGCATTACAAGTTTGTGAGAGTGATTAACTTGTAGTCCAGTGAAAAAACAACGGTACTAAATAACTCTATTTTCATTATTTGCCAAACCCAAAGCTTTTTAAAGAATAATTTTTAAAAAGTATAGAAAGTACACATCAGCTACAGAATAATAGGTGTTTGGAAGAATAAATAATTCAAGAAAATAGAAAACACATATGATTTTAATCATTCTTAGAATAAAGTCAGAAACATTATAAAAGCATGAACATAATAACCTGCTTCCCCCTGTACCTAATGAATTCTCCCAGTTTTAGCTAAAAGGTCAACCTAAATCCAACTATGCAGGAAAGAAGGAGAGGCTATGATATCCCACTTTCTAGCATGAGATTTTCCTTCAAGTTTCCTATTTTTAATCCAAGAGGTAGTATGTGTACTTATTTCACCAAACATTTGGTCCCTTATGTCCAAGGTTAAAAGGGGAGACTTTAGTATGATTCTGAACAATAATATTGGCTGTAATTTTGTTGCTGCTGTTCAGTCACTCAGTCATGTCCAACTCTTTGCAACCCTATGGACTGCGGCACAACAGGCTTCTCTGTCCTTCACCATCTCCCAGAGTTTGCTCAAATTCATCCATTGAGTCAGGGATATCATCCAACCATCCCATCCTCTGTTGTTCCCTTTTCCTCCTGCCTTCAATCTTTCCCAGAATCAGGGTCTTTTCCAATTAGTCAGCTCTTCACATCAGGTGGCCAAAGTATTGGAGCTTTAGCTTCAGCATCAGTCCCTCCAAAGAATATTCAGGGTTGATTTCCTTTAGAATTGACTAGTTTGATCTCCATGCAGTCCAAAGGATTCTGAAGAGTCTTCTCCAACACTACAATTTGAAAATTTACTAGGCTGTAATTTACTAAGTGTTTTTCCAATGCTTGGCATGTCCCCATAACAACTCTATAAGGAAGCTATTCCTCATTCCATTTAGCAAATGAAGAAATTAAGATATTCAGCATAATAACTCATCAAGAGCAAATACTACCAGATGCAGTCAGGATCTGAACTCAGTACTACCTTCAGCTGAGGCTACAGAAGCCAAGCTTGTTAAGAAAGAACGTTTTATGTTTTTAAAATAGTAAGATACACATGAACATGCTAAACTTACGAACAGAGATTGCTGTTCTGATAAATATATACATCGATTTATCTTCCTCAACCTTGTTCCAAAAAAACCATTTAAGGCAGCTAAGCTTATACCTATAAATACACATTTGACAATGAGGCATTACCAAAATGTAGGAAAAACTTTTACTCATCGTACCATACCTACTTTCTTAGAGGTAGAACACTTTGATTTTCTATCTCAAAGCTTTGTTATGAAAGTGGGGATTCTAGATAATCCTCACATTTTATTCTTACTTTTAAATGATGAAGCAACATAATTAAGTTTTCTAGAAAAAGAGACTAAAGGTAAGAGGGAGGAAAACAGTCGTGCACAAACCTTGCTTCTGGTCGCTCGCTGCAGTGACAGGGGTGCTGGCAGCAAGATGAGCGCTCTCCACAGTCCCATAGACCACAGGGCTGTGCTCAGGGAGCTGGCTGGGCAGCTGCTGGGATTTGAAGTACAAAAAAGGGTGATAATGAGCGTGCGAACATAAAAACTAGCAACATGGAACCCAAGCAAGTGGGGAAGACAAAGGCAGGAGGTCACAAAATTTAAAACAAAAACAAACAAGAAAAGCAAGGAAAAAATATATAGGCCAGTTTAATAAATTCAAAAAGTATATGGGAAGACAAGGAAGGAAAGGAAAAGAGGCAGCAAGAAAGGGGATGGAGGGAAAGAGATGATTAATATTAACCATAGCAAGAGAAGACTGCGCAACAATTATTAGTACAATGCATTCTCCAGTGTTCCTTCTAAGGACAGACTTTCAACTTAACGACAGATGTCACATCTGAGAAGGAATTCAGCATCTTCTCAGTCAAGACCAATGGGAATTGGCCAACTTCATTTATAAATTACCTAGCAAAGTATTGATACTTCATCAGTCAAAACCAGGACAAACAAAACATGATGGGTTTTAAAATCAGTTACTGATTCAAGAAAACAATAGAGAATGGTGATTCTTATCATTTGTCCATATAATCACAAAGGTGAAATGCAACTTGGAAAGCCTTTAAAGTAACTTTCGCCTTAATATGTCTTTAGATTCTGGGTCAAGGATGATATAGTCTCAGAGGCAGAAAGCTGTGTAAAATATCTGGCTTTTCACAGGTAAGAGAAAACACTTCTTTGCACTCAGCCAGTATATGGAATGAAAACGTCCATCAGAATCCTAGCAGAGTAGGTTGAAAAGCACTGCAGCCATTTTTCAACTTAGAGGGAACAAGAATTCCACAAGAAAGAACAAGAACATCCAATCTGCATCACATTCCAGTTAGGGATTTGTTCTGGGCTTGAAGGTTGCACAACAGCCACACAAGAAAGCAGTGTCTCTCCTCGGAGGCCTAAGGTCAGTGTGTCATGGCTATAACCGTCTAGATCAAATTCTACCAGTGCTACCAGAGTAGAGCTCCCTGCACAATCTGACTTTTATTTTCTTGGAGGGTAGGGGGAAATTTGGGGTAGATAGTGCAACTTAAAAGTAGGAATTTATGAAAAATATATTTGAATCACTATATCTCACAGGGTGTAGGAATATAAAATGAAATACGAGTTCAAACATCTATTGTTTATAATGTCATTTAACTAACTGCTTTTCATGATGTACAATGTGCATAATTTATGTAAGACTATATATGATGTACAAAATAACATATAAAAACACAGAAAATATTATGTCACTTATTCATTATAAACCATGAAAGTACTCACATTCCACAATTTCTTCTAAATGAAGACCACTAAAATTATATTTCCATATGTAAAAAATGAAGAGTTTCTATTTTCAACTCTGAATCACTGACAAATGGATAGTAATACCGTGATTATTCTGCTCTGAATTCTTAGTTCCAGTGGGAAAAATTTTTTATTATTAAAATTTAAAAGTTAGGAAGGAATCATAGCTGTAAGGGAAAATAACGGTCACTCTTCTCTGTACCCACAGATGCGTGACCCACAGATATGCAGACTCAACTGTACTACTCATTTTACTTTTTAGACTTTTATAGACTTAAACATTTGCAGATTTTGCTATCTGTGGGGGTTCTGGAATCAATCCCCTGTGGATACGGAGGGATGACTGTAGGGACTCGGTTGGATTTTATGGCTGAAAACAGCTCTAGAACAAAGGAAAGTGTCTATGTTATTTCAGTTCAGTTCAGTCGCTCAGTCGTGTCTGACTCTTTGTGACCCCATGAATCACGGCAGGCCAGGCCTCTCTGTCCATCACCAACTCCCGGAGTTCACTCAAATTCACATCCATCGAGTCGGTGATGCCATCCAGCCATCTCATCCTCTGTCATCTCCTTTTCCTCCTTCCCCCAATCCCTCTCAGCATCAGAGTCTTTTACAACGAATCAACTCTTCGCATGAGGTGGCCAAAGCACTGGAGTTTCAGCTTTAGCATCATTCCTTCCAAAGAACACCCAGGACTGATCTCCTTTAGGATGGACTGGTTGGATCTCCTTGCAGTCTAAGGGACTCTCAAGAGTCTTCTCCAACACCACAGTTCAAAAGCATCAATTCTTTACACTCAGCTTTCTTCACAGTCCAACTCTCACATCCATACATGACCAGAGGAAAAACCATAGCCTTGACTAGACAGACCTTTGTTGGCAAAGTAATGTCTCTGCTTTTCAATACACTGTCTAGGTTGGTCATAACTTTCCTTCCAAGGAGTAAGTGTCTTTTAATTTCAAGCATTTATTAAATAGTCAACTACACAACTCAGGAAAGAAAGATCTGTATACTGTGTCACGCTTACCAGAAAGAAATAAAATGTTAACTATTTAAATAGTCTGGGAAATGAATAACCGACTGCAAAAAGGGTATCTGCTGAAAGAAGGTCACCAAAATACATGACACATGGTGAAGGTGAGATTCTTAAGAGAGTAAAAGACTGATGGTATCTATAAGTATCCATAAATCTGTATAGATCAGAGTTTTTTCATCTAAGATTAAAATGCCTTCAATCATATTAAATAGACAACTGCACAGACATTTTTCCATCAACAAAGCACTAGAAAGATTTTACGTATAAAGATTTCTAAGAAAGGAGTGACCCATAGTTGGTTGGTTGGTTAACTCACAGTTCCAAATCCAGGTATCTAATACATAGACTCAGAATGCTAGGAAAGTACTCAGTTTCCATAGCTACTAACTTCCCTGGTGGTCCAATGGTAAAAACTTCAAGCTTTCAGTGCAGGGGACACAGGTGAGATTCCTGGTCAAGGAACTAAGATCTCACCTGCTGCTCTCTGCAGCCAAAAAAAAAAAGGTAATGCTCAGCTGTAAAATGAAAAGGAATCAAAGATCTTACAGTGTCATCCAACTTCAACATTCTCTAAAGCCTCTGACAGGACCAAGAAAATAACACACTAATACACATCAATACTTTAATCTTGCTTCAGATTAATTTTAATTTAGAATAATCTAAAATTTTAGCTAACCTCAAGTTTCATCTCTTCCTAGGTAATGATCTACTCTGTTGAGAATATGTTTAAGGAATTTCAAAATCACGGCATTTCAGTCACTTTCACTACTGGCAAGAGTGAAAATTTACAAAAATCAGTCTGGAAGATCAACTGGTGTCAAAATGTAAAATAACTCAATAAAGATGATCAGAGCCAGAAGATTAGGGTTTACTGGCAACACCACATTGCTGCAATAGTTCATTATTTATTTCATCGCTAAGTTCCCTCCCCACACCAAATTTTTCAAAATCAAAGTTCATGCAGAAGAAAAAAAAATCTCATTTTTCAAACAGAGTGTTAAGGAAGCTTATTTACAGTAAGTACGGCAAGATATCACATACTTGATAGTATCCAAAAAGTGAATTCCCTTTATAAAGATTACTTGAGAATCTATTTTGTTAAAAATGTATACATTAAAGTTGAAGTACTAGCCTGAAGGGAGAATGGTAGATGTGGGCCCACTGGAAGAATTCATTAAAAAAAAAATAGAGTACAGCATGTGAAAGAGGTAACAGTATCTGGGACTGTCTTAAATGCCTCCTTGTACAGTTTAAAATCCATTTCTTAAGAGTACAGAAGATGGTAGGGCAAAAAAGAGTGAACTTACCTCCTCTCACAAGCACATCAAAATCTCAACTGTCTATAAAAAAACGATTGATGAAAAAGACTGGTGCCTACCAAAAAAGATCTATAATTAAAGACGTAAAGAAGGAACTGCCAGATGGGCAGCGGGGCAGACTCATGATATAACCAAATCCCATACCCTCAGGTGGGCAATGCACAAACGAGAGTGTTATGCCACAGAGGATTTCCAAGAGGAGTACGGGTGAGACTCCCCAGTCCAGGGGTCCTGCACCTAGAAGGTGAGACCCCAGAGGATGCAGCTTTGAAGGCCATTCTGGCTTAACTTTGGAAGCCCCATAGGACTGGGGGCAATAGAAACGCCACTCTTAAAGGGTGTACACAGAACCTTATATGCACTGGGACTCAAGTCAAAAGCTGTAATATGGCAGGAGCCTGGGCCTACTTGCTGGTCTTGGGCAGTCTTCTGGAGAGGTGGGGAGAGGAGGGGAGGATGGGTGGTGACTGTGGCTCACCCTGAGCACACAGATAATAATAGTGGCAGCCATAACTGGGGACATTCTACTGCCTGAACACTGTTCTTCAGCATTACTGGTTGGGGCATAGACTTGGATAACTGTGATATTGAATGGTTTGCCTTGGAGACGCACAGAGATCATTCTGTCGTTTTTGAGATTGCATCCAAGTACTGCATTTCGGACTCTTTTGTTGACCATGATGGCTACTCCATTTCTTCTAAGGGATTCCTGCCTGCAGTAGTAGATATAATGGTCATCTGAGTTAAATCCACCCATTCCACTCCATTTTAGTTCGCTGATTCCTAGAATGTCGACGTTCACCCTTGCCATCTCTTGTTTGACCACTTCCAATTTGCCTTGATTCGTGGACCTGACATTCCAGGTTCCTATGCAATATTGCTCTTTACAGCATCGGATCTTGCTTCTATCACCAGTCACATCCACAACTGGGTATTGTTTTTGCTTTGGCTCCATCCCTTCATTCTTTCTGGAGTTATTTCTCCACTGATCTCCAGTAGCATATTGGGCACCTAATGACCTGGGGAGTTCTTTTGGTATCCTATCATTTTGCCTTTTCATACTGTTCATGGGGTTCTCAAGGCAAGAATACTGAAGTGGCTTGCCATTTCCTTCTCCAGTGGACCACATTCTGTCAGTCCTCTCCACTATGACCCGCCCGTCTTGGGCTGCCCCATAGGCATGGCTTGGTTTCATTGAGTTAGACAAGGCTGTGGTCCTAGTGTGATAAGATTGACTAGTTTTCTGTGAGTATGGTTTCAGTGTGTCTGCCCTCTGATACCCTCTTGCAACACTTACCATCTTACTTGGGTTTCCCAGATAATCATGATGATGTGATCACTAATCTAGAGCCAGACATCTTGGAATGTGAAGTCAAGTGGGCCTTAGAAAGCATCACTACCAACAAAGCTAGTGGAGGTGATGGAATTCCAGTTGACCTGTTTCAAATCCTGAAAGATGATGCTGTGAAAGTGCTGCACTCAATATGCCAGCAAATTTGGAAAACTCAGCAGTGGCCACAGGACTGGAAAAGGTCCGTTTTCATTCCAATTCCAAAGAATGCTCAAACTACAACACAATTGCACTCATCTCACATGCTAGTAAAGTAATGCTCAAAATTCTCCAAGCCAGGCTTCAGCAGTACGTGAACCGTGAACTCCCCAATGTTCAAACTGGTTTTAGAAAAGGCAGAGGAACCAGAGATCAAATTGCCAACATCCGCTGGATCATGGAAAAAGCAAGAGAGTTCCAGAAAAACATCTATTTCTGCTTTAGTGACTATGCCAAAGCCTTTGACTGTGTGGATCACAATAAACTGTGGAAAATTCTGAAAGAGATGGGAATACCAGACCACCTAACCTGCCTTTTGAGAAATCTGTATGCAGGTCAGGAAGCAACAGTTAGAACTGGACATGGAACAACAGACTGGTTCCAAATAGGAAAAGGAGTACGTCAAGGCTGTATATTGTCACCCTGCTTATTGAACTTCTGTGCAGAGTACATCATGAGAAACGCTGGACTGGAAGAAACACAAGCTGGAATCAAGATTGCCGGGAGAAATATGAATAACCTCAGATATGCAGATGACACCACCCTTATGGCAGAAAGTGAAGAGGAACTGAAAAGCCTCTTGATGAGAGTGAAAGAGGAGAGTGAAAAAGTTGGCTTAAAGCTCAACATTCAGAAAATGAAGATCATGGCATCTGGGCCTATCACTTCATGGGAAATAGATGGGGAAACAGTAGAAACAGTGTCAGACTTTATTTTTTGGGGCTCCAAAATCACTGCAGATGGTGACTGCAGCCATGAAATTAAAAGACGCTTACTCCTTGGAAGAAAAGTTATGACCAACCTAGATAGCATATTCAAAAGCAGAGACACTACTTTGCCGACTAAGGTCCATCTAGTCAAGGCTATGGTTTTTCCTGTGGTCATGTATGGATGTGAGAGTTGGACTGTGAAGAAAGCTGAGCGGTGAAGAATTGATGCTTTTGAACTGTGGTGTTGGAGAGGACTCTTGAGAGTCCGTTGGACTGCAAGGAGATCCAATCAGTCCATTCTGAAGGGGATCAACCCTGGGATTTCTTTGGAAGGAATGATGCTAAAGCTGAAACTCCAGTACTTTGGCCACCTCATGCGAAGAGTTGACTCATTGGAAAAGACTCTGATGCTCGGAGGGATTAGGGGCAGGAGGAGAAGGGGACGACCGAGGATGAGATGGCTGGATGGCATCACTGACTCGATGGACGTGAGTCTGAACGAACTCCAGGAGATGGTGATGGACAGGGAGGCCTGGTGTGCTGCGATTCATGGGGTCGCAAAGAGTCGGACAGGACTGAGCGACTAAACTGAACTGAACAGTGCTCTTGGCTCACTAGCTCCAAATTCTAATCTTAATCCCACAGGACAGCTTTAGACACCAGCACTGGGATACCTCAGGTCAACCAACTGGGGAGGAACAGAGCTCCACCCATAAACAGACAAATTGCCAAAAGACTTCCTGAGCCCACAGTCACCTTCAGACATGCCTGAAGACATGTCCCTTCCCACTTGACAGCCAAAATCTCCCTTCCGACCATCAACAGGCAACCAGTGTCCCTTCCCTCAAGGAAGCTTGAGACACTAGACCAGCCTCACGTGACACAGGCAGACATCAGATGCAAGAAAACTACGATCCTTCAGCCTGCAGACCCAGCCCACTCACACCAGGCCAGACCTTACCCTGGGATCAGCTGGGCCGAGGTTCAGTTCACTAGCAGGCCGACATAAGTTTCAGGATGCCCCAGATGTGACACCGAACCATGTTAAGGACCTGGCTCCCCCACCAACAATCTGAAACAAGTTCTAGGATCCCTTACGCCTGCAGCCGGATTTCAGGAACTAGTTCTGCAGGACAGTACTAACCCCAGGTCCTGGTGTATCATGCTACTGGGCAGGAAGACAGCCTCAGAGTCTTTGGGATGCTGACTCCACCCACCAATGAGTCAGCACTAGGTCAAAGGCCCCGAGGAATCTACCACAAGCTATCTCCTGATCAGGCCCAGTAAACAGCTCCCAACAGCATCCACACAAGGCAGGGCCTGGCAGTCAGATACACCAAGGGCCAAAAGAGCCTACCAGATCAGCTACACGGTCACCTGTTACACATGAAGGACCAGCTTAGCCCTCTGAGCAGGAACCCCTATAGCATGTAGCTTGAGTGACAAGAGGGAACCGCACTGCTGGGGGAAACAGAGGGTCTCCTACAGAAGGACACTTTCCCAAGGCTGAGAAATGTGACCAACCTACCTCATACATAAAAACAGAAAAAAGCAACTCAGTCAAAATGAGGAGGCAGAGGAACATGTTCCAGGTGAAGGAACAAGATAAAATGGCAAGGAAAAACAAAGTGGAGTGGAGACAGGCAATCTATCAAAAAAGACATCAGAGTAATGATAACAAAAATGATAAAGAAGTCAGGAGAAAAATGGATACAGAATGAGAACTTAGAAGCTTTTAACAAAGAGTTAGAAAAATATGAAGAAACAACCAACCAGAGATGAAGAATACAACATGTGAAATGAAAAATACACTAAAGGGAATAGTAATAGACACAGAGGAATGGATCAGTAAGCTGGAAGACAGAGTCATGGAATTCACTGCCACTGAACAGAAAAAAGAAAACAGGCCTGTTTAAGAGACCTCTGGGACAACATCAGGCACACTAAATATTCACATTATAGGGGTCCAAGAAGGAGGAGAGAGAGAGAAAGGTCCTGAGAAAATGGAAGACTCTATCCAGCAAAGTCCTTGTTCAGATTTGATGGATAAATCAAAAGCTTTAGAGGCAAGTGAAAGCTAAAAGAGTTCAGTACCACCAAACAAGTTTTACAACAAATATTAAAGGAACTTCTCTACACAAAAAACTAGAAACAATAAAAATGCAAAATGAAAAAACACACTGGTAAAGGCAACATGCCAAAGCCTTTGACTATGTGGATCACCACAAACTGTGGAAAATTCTGAAAGACCACTTGACCTGCCTCTTGAGAAACCTGTATGCAGTTCAGGAAGCAACAGTTACAAATGGACATGGAACAACAGACTGTGTTCCAAACAGAGAAAAAAGTACATCAAGGCTGTATATTGTCACCCTGCTTATTGAACATATATGCAGAGTACATCATGAGAAACCCTGGGCTGGAAGAAGCATAAATTGGAATCAAGATTGCCGGGAGAAATATCAATAACTTCAGATATGCAAATGATACCACCCTTATCACAGAAAGCGAAGAAGAACTAAAGAGCCACTTGATGAAAGTCAAACAGGAGAGTGAAAAAGTTGGCCCAAAGCTCGACATTTAGAAAACTAAGATCATGGCATCTGGTCCCACCACTTCATAGCAAATAGATGGGGAAACAGTGGCTGACTATTTTTTTGGGCTCCAAAATCATTGCAAATGGTGACTGCAGCCATGAAATTAAAAGATGCTTGCTCCTTGGAAGGAAAGTTATGACCAACCTAGACAGCATATTAAAAAGCAGAGACATTACTTTGCCAACAAAGGTCCATCTGGTCAAGGCTATGGTTTCTCCAGTAGTCACGTACAGATGTGAGAGTTGGACTATAAAGAAAGCTGAGTGCCGAAGAATTGATGCTTTTGAACTGTGGTGCTGGAGAAGACTCTTGAGAGTCCCTTGGACTGCAAGGCGATCCAACCAGTCCATCCTAAAGGAGATCAGTCCTGAATATCCCTTGGAAGGTCTGATGTTAAAGCTGGAACTCCAATACTTTGGCCACCTGATGGGAAGATCTGACTCATTTGAAATGACCCTGATGCTGGGAAAGATTGAGGGCAGGAGCAGAAGGGGATGACAGAGGATGAGATGGTTGGATGGCACCACCGACTCAATGGACCTAAGTTTGAGTAAACTCTAGGAGTTGGTGATGGACAGGGAGGCCTGGCGTGCTGAAGTCCATGGGTTGCAAAGAGTCGGACATGAATGAGCGACTGAACTGAACTGAACTGAACATACACTGTTAGTGGGAATGTCAACTGGTGCAGCTCTTGTGGAAAACAGTATGGTGGTTTCTCAAAAACTAAAAATAGAACTACTGTAAGACCTAGTAATTCCATTCCTGGGTATATTTTTTTAAAAAAACCAACAACCCAAAACATTAATTTGAGAAGCTACATGGTACCCTGATGTTTACCGCAGCATTATTTATAATTGCCAATGTATGGAAGCAACCTAAGTGTCCATCAACAGACAAGTGAATAAAAAAAAAGAGGTGGAATATATACAATGGTATACTACTGAGTCATTTAAAAAAAAAAAAAGAAAATTTTGCCATCTGCAGCAACATGGATGGACTTGGAGGGCCTTTTGCTAAGGGAGAGAAGTCAGATACCAAAAGACAAATACTGTATGACATCACTTACTGGTGGAATCTGAAACTACAACAAACTGGTGAATGTAACACAAAAGAAGCAGACTCACAGATATAAAGAGCAAACTAATGGTTATCAGCGCGGGGGGAGGAGGCCAATATAGGGGTGGAGAAGTGGGAGGCACAGACTCCTGGGCCTCAAGGGTGTACTGTACAACATAGGAAAAAAGCGAAGGTTTTATAATAACTGTAAATGGAAAAGTAGCCTTTAAGAGTTATATAGAAATTTTAATATCAGATTTGACAGATTTAAAAAATAAACAAAATTCCTTTGTCTTTACATAACCTACATGGTTTCTACCACAAAAGATGTCACCTTTATTTACTATCCATTTTAAACTTGTATAAGACAGGATGCTTAAGTACAGAAGGAATTGGAGACAGGAGACCAGCAGCTATGGCCCAGGGTTCACATGCCTATTTTCATATTTCTGATGAGATGAGAACTTGTTACATTTTAAACAGGGAAATTTTAAAAGAACAATATTTCACAACACATGAAAATTATAGGAAACTTACAAAGTTTTATTGCAACAGCCATTTATTTACATATTCTCTACGGTTGCTTTTGCGCTATAATGGCACAGTTGAGTAGTGGTGAAAGACAGGTGGCTGCAAAACCAGAAAATATGTCCTAACTGACCCTTAGAAAAAGGTTGCTGACTCCTATTGTAATTTAGAGAGAAAGAGACTCCAAATATTTATAGAAATATAACCAAGGTGCTGATGTAATTTATCATAAGAGGTTATTTGAATGCTTCACATTTTATCATTTATATGTAACTGATTCTTCAAAGTACCATTCAGTGACTTTAAAGTTAGCATTTTAATAAACACCTAATGAAGGCTTCCCTGGTGTCTTGGATGGTAAAGTATCTGCCTCCAATGTGGGAGACCAGGTTCGATCCCCAGGTTGGGAAGATTCTCCCAGAGAAGGGAATGGCAACCCACTCCAGTAATCTTGCCTGGAGAATTCCATGAACAGAGGAGCCTGGCAGGCTATGGGGTCGCAAAGAGTCAGACATGATTGAGCTACTAACACCTTCTCTTTAGAACAGCTAATGAAAAGGTATTAACCAGTCACAGACATATACAAATCCTGGGGATAAACAAGTATTGCCCTTAACTGAGAAACATTATGAAGATTAGAGTGGGAAAAAATCAATGGCACCGGGAAAAAGGACCAAAACATGCTTCTCTTCTAAGTGAGAGAGAGAATTCTAAGAATTCACTCTTAGAAAGCTGTGTGTATGTGCATGCGGGAACTTAACATGTTTGAGCTTTTCCCCTGGCATCTATCACATACAAAACATTGAGAACCCATGGAGAATAAAACAGAAAAATCCTTAGCTTCTACAGCTTCTGATTCTTTCAAGGGAAGTACATTAAAGAATAAAACCTGTAAACACACACACACACAGATGAACAATATTCAACCATTAAAAAAAAATCTGCCCTTTACAATAGCATGAATGGACCTTAAGGTCCATACTAAGTAAAATAAGTAAGACAGAGAAAAAAACATAGGATGATCTACCTCGAATGCAAAATTAAAAAATAAAACAAAAGTCAAAGAAAAAGAGAATAGATTGATGGGGGTAGGGTGGGAAAAGGAACAAACTTCCAGTTATATTTTATAATTCATGGAATGTAATGAACAGCATGGCAGTTACACTTAATAATACCATATTACATATTTGAAAGTTGCAAAGTGAGTAGATCTTAAAAGGTCTCATGGTCTCTTTTAACTATGTATGGTGGTGATAGGTGTTAACTAGACTTATTGTGATCATTTTACAATACATACAAATATCATTAATATGATATGCCAATTATAGCTCAATTTAAAAGTAAAGTAAACAAGCAGGCAAGATGAGGCAAGGAGATGAGAAAGAAAGTTACTGTTCTTTATAGAAATTGAAGTGGTTTAGAGAATAACAGTAGCAATGGAGACGGTGAAAATGAGCCAGACAGGACTTGCTGATAAAATGGTTGTAGAATATGAAAGCAAAATTGAAAGATGACTTCTAGGCTTACTGTCTGAGCAACTGGAGCAGACTATGGTATAATTTACACACAAAAAAAAATCCAAGGGAGCACACCAAACACCTCAGGAAATAGAAACAAGGGATTCACAAACTCAAATGCTTTTGTAAACAAATAGGTGACCTAAATATGTGACTCAAGAGTATAAAATAAAACAGAACAATGAAATAAACTAAAGAATGTATGTCTAGATTAAAGGCATTCAGACTAATGAAAACCTTTTTTAAACACTAACCTGAAAAAAATAACACCCATCTGCAATACAGAGAGCTGCTTCCTTAAAGGTGTCAGGAATGCTGAAGGAAACTCAGACACTCAACATAAAAGCTGCCAGGCTTAACAGAGGGCATGCATGCTAAGTCACTTCAGTCGTGTCCTATCTTTGCGACCCTATAGACTGTGGCCCACCAGGCTCCTCTGTTCATGAGACTCGCCAGGCAGGAATACTACAGTGGGTTGCCTCCCCCCCCCTCGTCCCCCCACCAGGGGATCTTCTCAACCTAGGAACCTGCATCTCTTAAGTCTCCTGCATTGGCAGGCGGGTTCTTTACCACTAGCACCACCTGCTGCTGCTGCTGCTGCTAAGTCGCTTCAGTTGTGTCCGACTCTGTGCGACCCCATAGACGAGAGCCCACTAGGCTCCTCTGTCCCTGGGATTCTCCAGGCAAGAATACTGGAGTGGGTTGCCATTTCCTTCTCCAATGCATGAAAGTGAAAAGTGAAAGTGAAGTCGCTCAGTCGTGCCCGACTCTTAGCAACCCCATGGACTGCAGCCTACCAGGCTCCTCTGCCTAGGAAGCCCTAATAAGAGAGTTAAGGGGGCTAAATGATAACAACAAAAATTTTTAAAAACCAAGAATAATGTGGATAAAATTCACTGTAAAATAGTAAAATATATTAAAAGCTACAGTATGTAAGATAGTACAGTAATTGTATTAAAGCAGATCCATGGAGGGAATTCTTTTGGCAGTCCAGTGGTTAGGATGCAACACCAGCAATGCCCAGGGCAGGTTCAATCCTTTCGTTGGGGAAATATGATCCCGCAAGTCACAGGTCACAGCCAAAAACAAAAATAAGAACAGATCAGGGAAATATAAAGGTCTGAAGAAGACCCAGGAATATTTCATAATTCAGTAAATAATTAAAACATCTAAAAACAAAGGGTCAGTGAAGAACTATTCAGTAAATAATGAAACAAAGAGACAAACTGTTTGATTAAAAAAAGAACAAGAAGAAGAAGAAGAAAGTAGGCCCCAAATCTCATTGTATGCATCAAAATAAATTCCACGTCAATCAAAGATAAAGGTAAAATAACCAAACTTAAACACTGCTCATTTTATTATCTTTGATGGCAAAATCTTTCAAAGTTTCAGCCTCACATCATCAGTTACTTATTAAAAACCAGAACCCTGTGAACAGATTGGGGCGGGAAGGAAGGCTCAAGAGGGAGGAGATATATTTGTGATTATGGCTGACTTGCACTGTTGTTCAGAAAAAAGCAACACAACACTGTAGAGCAACTTTCCTCCAATTAAAAAACAAATTAAAAACTTATAAAGAGAGGAAAAAAGATTTTTAACTTATATATAACAGAAGGCTTCATTAAAGTTAAAACACAATCATCAAACTAGAAAAAAAATTACATATGGCAAAGGGATTTCTTTAACATTTAAAGAATGCTTATATATAAGAGAAAGATCATCACTCCAAAAGAAATGTGTACAAAAGACATGAACATAAAATTCATACACACACAAATAACCACTGAACATCAGAAATTTTAACTCCACAAATCAATCAATAAAAACTAAGTGAGGTATTATTTTGAAATCCATCAGTAAGGCAGCAATGTAAGGAAATGCGTATTCTCTTACACTGCGATTAGGAGATTACCTGGTACATTTCTGGAGGCTATGATCCCAAAGTAAAGTTGTTCATCATAGCATAGTTATTATTAGTCATAAACAGGAAAGAATAAGAAGACATATCAATTAAATAAACTAGGGCACATCCAAACAAGGAAATACCATGTAGCCATTAAGAATTGTAACACCTATAATCAAATAAGAATATTCTGCATGATCGCTGAAAACACAGTACTTATACAATGTCATAGGGACCTCCCTGGCAACCAGTGTTTAAGACGCAACACTTTCACTGCCATGAGCTTGGGTCCGATCCCTGGCCAGGTAACCAATACCTCACAAGCCGAGTATCTGACCAGCCAAAAAAAAAAGTCATGAATAAACCCAAATATATTCAACTTTACGTAGGAAGGTAGCGACACACAGACAGACAGACAGACACACACACACACAGATGTCTGAAAGGATATTCAACAAAAAGTTAACAGTTAACTCTTTGGTAATCAAATTAATGGTGGCAATGTCTTCCGCTTTACTACTCCTTTCCAAAGAAGATTTGTAATTTTTATACATACAAAATGAAATCACTGTAATTTTGAAAATACATTATTAGTAGTAGACAAAAGATTAAACCTGATCGTTTTTTGAGAGCTCTTACAATACTTCCTGTGATACCCTACTAAACATCATGGTCACTTCATGACTATGAGACGCAATGGAACCGTTCAATGTCTGGCAAAAAGTGGCAAAGGACAGGAATTTTCCGACACATGTAAAAATTCAAGGTACACTTTCTTTATAACCAAGATTCAGATTTAGTATATCTGGTGTAAAGTCATACCACTCTTAATAACAAAGGCTTTCACAAAATTTGGTGAAGCCCTATGAAGAAATACAGTTCAGAAGAAACTAAAGAATCATGTAAAATAAAATTTGGGCCTCACTGGTGGCTCAGGTAATAGAGAATCTGCCTGCAAGGCAGTAGGCTGGGGTTTGGTCCCTGAGTCAGCAAGATTCCCTGGAAAGCAAATGGCAACCCACTACAGTATTCTTGTCTGGAGAATTTCATGGACAGAGGAGCCTGGTGGGCTTCAGTGCATGGAGTTGCAAAGAGGTGTACATGACTGAGGAACTAAGCACACGGTTTTCGTATAATTGAAAAATACTATTTTTAAGCCAAAGTGAAGTGAAGTCGCTCAGTCGTGTCTGACTCTTTGCGACCCCATGGACTGTAGCCTATCAGGCTCCTCTGTCCATGGGATTTTCCAGGCAAGAGTGCTAGAGTGGATTGCCATTTCCTTCTCCAGGGTATCTTCCCAACCCAGGAATTGAACCTGGGTCTCCCACATTGCAGGCAGACGCTTTACCGTCTGAGCCAGAAAGGAGGGTACTAATGAGAAATTATTAAAGATGAAGAATGATGTGATTTAATTCAATAACCAGGATCTTTATTGCACTCATCATACTCCAGTAATCTTGCCTGAAAAATCCTACAAACAGAGGAGCTTGGCGGGCTCAAGTCCAAACGGGCTACAAAGAGTCAGACACAACTGAGCACCTTTACTGTAGTACCATACCATACCATACCATACCTGAGATGACAAAATGACATTTTAAAACTTAAGAGTGGATTTATTTACATTATATAGGTATTTTCAAATTCTTTATGCAAGAACTTACCTACTTAGTATACTTACAAAATGAATGTTATCTAAACATTAGAAACTAACTTTGGTTAACTGCTACTGCTAAGACTATAAAAGTGAACTAATTAACAAATGGCCAGATGATTTCCAGGTATCAAATTCATAAGAAGCTATTCAAAAGACTGAATAACCCGCTGACTTTGGTAATTTTCCCAAAAGACAGGAGAGGCTAATATGTGCCAGCAATAAATAATCTTTCATCAATCCCTACACTCTATGACACAGGACTCTCCCTCAAGTAATAGCTGTGCTTCATTTTAAGAGTACTTCTTATTAATAAAACAACAAAAAAAGAAAAGAACAAAAGGGAGTAGGGAGAGGAAACAAAGCATATAGTTCATTTTAAATTTTTATTGGAAGGAGACAATTCTGGAACACTTGCCTATTCAATCAGCCCTCAGTATCCATGGGAGACTGGTTCTAGGACAGCCTGTGGATAACAAAATTCTCAGACACTCAAGTCCCTTACATGAAAGTGTGTAGTATTTACATTTAACCTCCCATATATTGGGTTGGCCAAAAAGTTTGTTTGGGTTTTTCTGCCTGGAAAAACTCAAAACAATTTTTTTTGGCCAATTCAATACTTTAAATCATCTCTATATTACTTATAACACTTAATACAATGTAAATATTATGTAAATACTTGACAGTGCATGGTAATTTCACCGTCTGCTTTTTGGAACTTGCTGCAATTTTTTTCTGAATATTTTTGATCCCTGGTTATTTGAATCTGCAGGTGAAGAACCTGTAGATAGGGAGGGCTGACTATGCAACACTATGGATTTATTTCTACCCTACAGAGTCCAAAGCAACTTTCAGGAAGTAGCACGTTTCTTAATATGAAGATGTTCCTTGTGCCTTACTGCTACCAACAAAGGGATACAGCTGGGAGACTCTGAAGGACTGATTCCTTAGTATAATCCCTCATTTTACATGATAAAAAAAACAGGCGGTTAAAGGACTTAGCATTCTGACCCAAGGTCATAAATCTTGATGACAGAGTGGAGACCAGCATCAGGTACTCTATTATTCTATGACGTCCATATAGGCACCTGTCTGTACACTACGATCATCGGAATAGGCACATGGATACAAACATGTACACACTTTTAATACATCTGAGACATTAAATTTGAAGGAGTTATTCCACAGATGATTTAAAAACTTAGGAAACAGGAATATTTAAATGCAATCTACTCTTCAGGACAAAAACAGAAGCAACAAAAACCTGTTTCTCCTTTCCATTCTCCTCCTCCAACACAGTTTCTCTCAGTTAACTCCTCTAAGCTTGCTTGTCTGCCAAAATCAAACTCATTATCCCCCTATTCAAAACCCATGTCTATTTCATGTTATATTTTACTATAAATCCCAGAATCTAAGCTTCAAGAATCACCCCTGACTCTTCCCTCTTTCTAACACCCAGGGGAACCATGCAATGTGTTTACCTGGACCGTACTGGTTTCTGCCTGGTGTCCCAGCAAAACGATCCACAGCATCCCCATTCATTTCTAAAACTGCCCACATTTAGATGATAATTTATACAGTCACCATTTTTATAATCCTTACTTTCTTAGTAACCAGTTGCTGAATACTTCTCTAACTGACTTCTCGTTCAACTGACTTCCTAATTTATCATCGGGAATGATAACAGTCTTCCTTCACTCAATCTCCCATCATCATGTGCCTTCTTGTATATGGAGCCATTCTGCTAATATACCCTTCTCTCTCTTTCCATCTTGTGAATACCAATCTGGGAACTCAGACCAAGTGGCATTTCTGCTGTGAAGCCTTCAAGACACCTCCAGTCATCTTCTGTGCCTCCTGCAATAACAGTAATTGCAATGCTAGTAACGCAGACAGACAGAACAGACTTGTGGACACACGGGGCGAAGGAGAGGCTGGGATGCATGGAGAGTAGCATGGAACACACACCACCATATGTGAAAGAGAAAGCCAGGGGGAATTAGCAGTATGGCCCAGCAGAGCCACACCGGGACTCTGTGACAACCTAGAGGGGTGGATGGGGTGGGAGGTAGATTCAAGAGGGGAGGGACATATGCGTGCCTATCACTGATTCATGCTGATGTATGACAGAAACCAACATTATACTAGAAAGCAGTTACACTTCAATTTTAAAAAAGTAACATAACATTTGTTGAATGCTCATTATGTTCTGAGCTTAAACAATTTTAAGTATTTACTTAATACTTATAATAACTCTATGAGGCTTTATTTCCCTCATTTTTGAAAATGTGGAGCTTAAGTTTTGGAAGATTAAGTAGTTTGGCTAAAGTTACAAAATTAAGCTATGGAATCAGGACTTGAAACCAAGTATATCTGATTCTAACCCAAAGGCCCTGCCCGATAGTATCTCACCTACACCAACCATCATGAATGGGTTTCTCTGACCCAACACATTTGAGTTTGTGCTGTAACTATGACCCACTTGGTCACCTTTGTGCTTTAATGCTTCTCAGTATATCCTCACAGGAGGACCGGTCAAGATTCAGCAAGTATCCTCTATTTACCTTAAAGAGACTGGGATGACCTCAATCATAGCAAAAGGGCTTTTGCTATTTGCAACTGTAACTCAAAGCAGGAACTCCGTAAGGCCACAATCAATATAGTGTTTGCTATTCAGTCATAAAGTCTGAAACAGGTTGTCTCATCTGCAATCTAACTAACTAGAATGTGATTCAGGATCTATTTAGAATTAGGCCACAGCTACAAACAAGCAGTTTTACGCAAAATCTAAAGGGTTTATTTGAGTGGCACAGTGCTATTTACTGGTAGAACTGGGCTGTCATTTAAAACTTGCAGATTATTTGCACAGAGATTTCTAGCTTCTTTTGAAACTGTAGGTCAACATTTTTACATGCTATAACAATTAGGCATTAATGACTGCTTCCCTTAACTGGGGATTATCCTCTCTTACTCTGTGTGTATCACTCTATGAATTCCTAAAAAATGAAGGCAAGTGTCAGTTGCCATCATCATGCTTGTGCTCTTGCTGTTCTTAAGAGGAAAATGAAGTATTTCTAGTTCATATGTCTCTTAACGGGTTATTTATCCATTCCATGAATTTCATGCATTTGGAAAGACAGCAGATTGGTAACTGTGTATTTAAATGCAAACTAATTAAGTAATGCTTCATGATGATATTACAGCTCAGAAAGAACTACCAACATTAGAATAATTGATTGATGATCTTTATCAGCTAAAAGTGTACATTCAGTCGGCTTTATGATGATCCAAACACACACATTTATATTCAGGCCTGGAGAATGATAAAGAGCAAAAGGATGCCCATGACTAAGGTGAGAGAGATAACCAGCAGAGGGTACGATCAAGCTCCGTAGAACAAAAAGAAAAAAACTCACAGGGAATTAAAATGTAGAAATACATGCTCTAGTTGAGAATTTAAACTAAATAGTTTGACAACAACAATATTTTAACTAAAGTTGGAAAATACAGACCAAAATTGAATGCCCTCTATGAACGAATCCTAAACTTTTGCAATAGGATGCTCCTAACAGAGCACATAAAGTAGATTAATTTAAATGTGCAAATGTTGCTGCTTCCACATTCATATCCAGGGACAAGACTGAGTCTCAGCCCTATTCAGTCACTCCAGATTTGGAATATCCCTGGGGAAATAACAGAGCATGGGAAAAGGTTCTATTAACAATCATCAATATAATCTCACAATTCCTATACCTACGTGGTTACACATTCTACTTTGCTAGATGATGGAAGATAAAAGTCAGCCAGACAGTATCATCATGTCCAAGTAAAACATGTCATCACACAAAAGTCTCAGGTTTGAGGCTTATTCAAAGTTCATGTATTTTCAAGGGGCTCTAAATTTAAACATGTATTTATGGGCTCTTTAAAGAACTTTTTTTTTAACCTGTACAGTACTACTAAAATCAAGTCAACAGTCTGTCATTGTGAAGTGCCTTATATTTGATCATCCATATCACTTGTTTGTAAACTGGGCTCTCAGGAGTACCTCACCATTCAGCCGCAAGAGGGAGAAGCAAGCAGATCCCTAGACCTTAAGAACATTGGTTACGTCTGTTCTCTATATTGTGAAAATTTGAAATCATTCTCCTCCTCAGAATGGTTTAGCCTAGTTTAAAATAACCTAATGATGAAATCAACATTCTGTCAAACTTGGGGGAAGGGGGATCCATTCTCTATTATAGCCTACTAAACCCCAGCTCCTCCTGGAATGCCTTGATGTCTAAAAGCAGGAAAGTGAGCTCTTAGAAGATCACTGATAACCACATTCTGCAACAGGAACAAACAAGTGTTTGACAGAACTTACTAAAAACCTTTGTAAATAATTAGAGAAGACACCTTCCACTCAAGCTCATTTATGCAGGACTTAAAAGTAAGAGGTTTACCTGTAGGACATTTAAATATGCTCTGAAAAAAACACAGGCAATCATCTCAAACAAAACTGTTCAGTGAAGAAGTTTAAATTCTCTAATTTAATGTTTGTATTATCATAGTGTGTAGCATTTAATTCCTAAGACTCCATATTGGAAATATAAAATGCTCATTTAGCGATGAGGTTTCCATGGGAATGCAGCTCCTTTTGGTGCCCAGCAATAATTAGGAAGAGGGGCCACAGCTATGCTCTGAGTGTGAAGACAATACAAAGAAACATTACCAATAAAAATTTGGAAGTTATAACAGTTTACAAAGAGAAACAAACATGTCTGTTTAAAAATCATTTAGATATTCGAGGCTATGAGACAACTGATGGAAAGCAAAAAAGTACAGTCAAGTGGCTTCAGAAGAAAAGAGTTCAGTAGAGGTTAGTGACAGATACACACCATCACCCATCACGGCATGCTCTCTCTTACCTGAGGAGGAGTAGGTGTAGAAGTGGGTCTCCCTATAGGTGGAGTAGGATTTCGGCTGCCACCTCCAGACATAATCTCCTCTGTTATGTCTTTACCTCCCTGGTTTGGATCCCGAATTCTTATCTATAAGGTTATAAATTAAGACAGCATATTTACAGATGGGTGTCTACATAGTAGATTTATAGGAATATGATGTATAAAGGTGCAAACTGGGAAACCTGTCAAATATCAAAGCTGATATCTGACTTGATTTGAATCAGAGAACCACAGGGTGTCATTCAAAGGAATTTAGGCCATTCGCAGTGGCTTGAACTAAAGTAGCACAACATGAAACCTAGTTGGATGAATTTCTAGGTCAAAAAGGGAAACTATTAACATTTATCTTTTAAGCAATGCTGAACTGATTTTATTTGTAATGCTTAACGTAAGACAAAGTTCATAAAATATTTGTAAAATATGGAAGTTACTCTCTAAAGTTTTAAAGGCCTAGATGGTTCTCTAGCAAAGTGAAAAATATTCATATCCTAGGGCAAAGAAATAGAGGTTTATGTTGCAGATAACCTTATATATATATGTAAAGATGCTCAATGCAATGCTGTTTTTTTTTTTCAGCAAAGACAGAAAGATCTTAAAGACTGATCAAAAACATGGTAGTTAAAACTTTATATTACATCCTTACAATTAAATAACAAACAGTAGTAGAAAAAATGAGACTGCTCTATACATACTAATATAAAGTGACTGTCGAGATGTATTGGTAAATGAAAAGATACAAGATACAGAACAATGTGGATGGTATTCCTGTAATTTTGTGAGGGCCTATGTTTACAGACAACAGTGGAGAAGGTACTATATGAAGATGGAACGCCTGGGTCTAGGCCTTTTGTCCTGGGACAATGCTGAGACATAAAACCCGCTTCTGCTCGTCATTAAATCCAGAGCTTACGAAGCCATCCATGGCTTCTTCAGAATTTCGAAGAACTAGTAAAACCACCTGAACCTGGAAGTTTTCTAGGGAAGAGGTTTAAGATTTCTACTATCAGTTATAGAATCTTGTTTCTACTATAGTTTTATGTACTATTTTTCAATCTATTTGTTTTCCCTTCTTCTTCAGTAACAATATATTAATACTGTTGTCTGTTTTCATTGCTTTTTTTTAAAAATTAACTTTTCTGCATTCTAAGAATGTTCAAGTCCTACATCTACCATGCTGTTTCAACATCTCCAAAGCATGAGTTTTCACCTGTAGTGTCAAGATACACTAGCATGTTTTTTTTTATTATGACATGTGCACAAGCAATTTGTGTCTGATTAGAAAAAAAAAATTCTGAACCTAATTAATTTTTATTAAATGAGAGTAATTTTAAGATGTCACTCACATCTATTTTAGCTGTGTGATCTGAGACACTCTTGTAAGATTCGCTCATTTGTGTTCTGATGTTTTAAAAGCCTGCAAGCCTCTCTTCTATAAAATATTCTGCAGTGCATAGTTCATATTGCTGTACCCTAATTCCCTTAGGCCTGATTGAATGGACAGAGGCAAAGCTTCTGTTAAATTTATTATAAACAATTACAACACATTTTCTAAATTCTGCTTTCTGTTTCTTAAATCTGCTCCATCAGAAAGATTTTCCTCGTTGTCCTCAGTACTCTATTTTCTCTTGTGCTATTTTCCCCCTGTCAATTCATGACTAAACCTTCCCAGTTCTAGAGCTGGATGGCAGTTAGCATAGCTAGCTTAGCGCATGTTGAAAACTGATATTAAGCAAAGGGTATTTGCACCATCTCGTTACAGGCTCATACAAATCCTCCAGGTACAGTGGAGAGGATATAAGGGAGGAACAAAAATTAGGCCTCATCTGTGAACTGAGGTGAGTAATTAGTACAGGTGTAGGTAGACTCACTTGATAGAAAATGGACATTCAATTTTAAAATGAGAAAACTAATAAGCGCATCTTACTGTTTTTTTCTCTCTCTTGGCTGGAGGGGGCTGCTGCTGCGCAGGCACTATGATAGGAGCTGACTGGTACACTGGCTGACTTGGGTAGAAAGGCGTTCCTAAGGAATCAGAAAACAGTGAAAAAGCATTCAGTTACTTTGTCAACCACTATACGACTGGTAATGACACCGTGAATCTAGACAATTAGTTTTAAAAATGTAAAAAAACAAGCATCCTTCTCACTTATCTCTTTCCCCTAGCTCACCCCTTCCAGCTACTGAAGTGGTTAAAGAATGATTGATTCCCAGTCATAATCATATTTTCTTTTTCAGCTTCCACTAGAAAAAAACAATTAAATAACCAACTCCTGCAAACTGACACCAGAGTTACTGCTTAAAAAAAAAATCTACTCTGGGTGCTCACTGCCTCTAAACGTAATTTTCAAACAAAGGTTTGTGTGAATATGTTCTGCATGTGGGTTTGGTCAGGGACTGGATAATACAACTCATCATCTTGTGGGCTGGGGCGGTCTAGTTCTTCTCTCTACTTGCGGAGAACCACCGCCACAGGGAGCCATCATAAAGGCTTGAAGAATGCTATTGTTGGGGCTGTAAAAAGGCTGGTAAAAAGCAGCCTAAAGCCCAGACACTTAAGGATCCAGGGCTTCCCTTGTAGCTCAGCTGGTAAAGAATCTACCCACAATGCAGGAGACCTGGGTTCAATCCCTGGGTTGGGAAGATCCCCTGCAGAAGGGAAAGACTACCCACTCCAGTACTGTGACCTGGAGAATTCCACCGACGCTATAGTCCATGGGGTCACAAACAGTCGGACACAACTGAACAACTTTCACTTTCACTAAGTATCCAGGTTCCACCTTTCTAACTACATTTTCTACCATTCTCAAACTCCACACCTTTGCTCCAGGGACAACCTATTCCTATCCCTTATGTACATCAATCTCAACATTGTTCATGCCTTTGAGTACACTCATGCCTCAATGAATCCTTTTTAGCTTTCAAAACTTTGACTATTATCACAATTACTATGAAACCAGAGTACTTATAGTAGAGGTGGTAAGAAGGGGTCAGATATTGGATATTTTTGAAGACAGAGCCGACAGACTTGCTAATGGATGGGATGTGAGTATGAGAGAAAGAACTGTCGAGGAAAATTCTTCAGGTCTTTTGTTTGAGCAAATGGAAGAATAAGGTTCTATTTATTGTGTTATTTATGTATTTATTTACTGGGATGAGGAAAAGTAAGACTTTAGGGCAGAAAAATCAAGAGTTCAATTTTGGACATGGAAAGTTTTGAGATTCTTATCAGACTTTCAAACCAAGATATCAAATATACAAAAAGAGGTTCAAGTCTGGAGCCAGAAAATAGGTATCCGTTTTGGAATTAGACTATATGGACAATATTTAAACCACGACACTGGGTAACCCAGGAAATGAGTACAAACAGAAAAGAAGCCCAAGGACTAATCTTTGAAGCACTCTATGTTATTTATTTTTTTAAGTAGTACTACCGTTTTTTTTCTTTTGGCTGTGTTACATGTCTTGTGGGATCTTAGTTCCCCGATCAGGGATTAAACCTGGGCTCATGGCAGTAAAAGTACAGAGTCCTCACCACTGGACCACCACAGAATTACCAAGGCACTTTATGTTGATTATAGGCCATAGATATGAAGAAAACACAGCAAAAGAAATGAAACAGAAAACCAAGGCAGCGGCTGAAGTGAAGAAAACAGTCTAAGAATGGGCAGAGCGCTGAACCATGTCAGATGGTCAGGTAAGATTTCAGTTCAGTTCAGTCGCTCAGTCGTGTCCGACTCTTTGCGACCCCATGAATCACAGCACGCCAGGCCTCCCTGTCCATCACCATCTCCCAGAGTTCACTTAGACTCACGTCCATCGAGTCCGTGATGCCATGCACCCATTTCATCCTCTGTCGTCCCCTTCTCCTCCTGCCCTCAATACCCCCCAGCATCAGAGTCTTTTCCAATGAGTCAACTCTTCGCATGAGGTGGCCAAAGTACTGGAGCTTCAGCTTTAGCATCATTCCTTCCAAAGAAATCCCAGGGTTGATCCTCTTCAAAATGGACTGGTTGGATCTCCTTGCAGTCCAAGGGACTCTCAAGAGTCTTCTCCAACACCACAGTTCAAAAGCATCAATTCTTCGGTGCTCAGCCTTCTTCACAGTCCAACTCTCACATCCATACATGACCACAGGAAAAACCATAGCCTTGACTAGATGGACCTTAGTCGGCAAAGTAATGTCTCTGCTTTTGAACATACTATCTAGGTTGGTGATAGCTTTTCTTTCAAGGAGTAAGCGTCTTTTAATTTCATGGCTGCAGTCACCATATGCAGTGATTTTGGAGCCCAAAAAAATAAAGTCTGACACTGTTTCTACTGTTTCCCCATCTATTTCCCACAACGTGATGGGACAGGATGCCATGATCTTCGTTTTCTGAATGTTGAGCTTTAAGTCAACTTTTTCACTCACTCTCCTCTTTCACTTTCATCAAGAGGCTTTTTAGTTCCTCTTCACTTTCCACCATAAGGGTGGTGTCATCTGCATATCTGAGGTTATTCATATTTCTCCCAGCAATCTTGATTTCAGCTTGTGTTTCTTCCAGTCCAGCATTTCTCATGATGTACTTTGCACAAAAGTTCAATAAGCAGGGTGACAACAGACAGCCTTGACGTACTCCTTTTCCTATTTGGAACCAGTCTGTTGTTCCATGTCCAGTTCTAACTGTTGCTTCCTGACCTGCATACAGATTTCTCAAGAGGCAGGTTAGGTGGTCTGGTATTCCCATCTCTCTCAGAATTTTCCACAGTTTATTGTGATCCACACAATCAAAGGCTTTGGCATAGTCAATAAAGCAGAAATAGATGTTTTTTTTCTGGAACTCTCTTGCTTTTTCCATGATACAGCAGATGTTGGCAATTTGATCTCTGGTTCCTCTGCCTTTTCTAAAACCAGTTTCAACATCAAGGAGTTCACGGTTCATGTACTGCTGAAGCCTGGCTTGGAGAACTTTAAGCATTACTTTACTAGCGTGTGAGACGAGTGCAATTGTGGGGTAGTTTGAGCATTCTTTGGCATTGCCTTTCTTTGGGATTGGAATGAAAACGGACCTTTTCCAGTCCTGTGGCCCCTGCTGAGTTATCCAAATTTGCTGGCATACTGACTGCAGCACTTTCACAGCATCATCTTTCAGGATTTGAAACAGCTCAACTGGAATTCCAGCTAAGGTTTAGCATAATGAAATTCACTGGTGACCTTGACAAAAGCGGCTTAGACTGGGGTGGAGTGTACATCCTCATTAGGGTGGGTTCAGTAATGAATGAGATGAAAGAAAATGAAGACAGTATAGATAGCTCTTTTTCTTATAAGCTTTGAAAGGAAGTAGAAAAATGGGCTACGGGTGGACAAAAATATGAAGTAAAACAAACCTTTTTTAAGAAAAGATGGGAATGAAACAGTATACCTGTATACCTGTTCCAGCAGACGGAGAAGAAAATGATATTAACAGGAAAGACAGACAAGAACTGCAGAGTAAACAGCCTTAAATGGTTATATACATACATGACGGATGCATAAGGGATGGCTCGCCTTTAGCAGCCAAAGTAACAAGAAGGAGAAATGTGTACTAAGGTGGTTAATACTGGTAAAAATCCTTGGTACTTTAGTAAAAAGTCAAATAATGTAGCTCTATTATCACTGTCATTATCGACGACATCACCATCCCACCATTATCATAATAATCTTCAAGTGGAAAAGTCTTGGAAGCACTATGATTTTCAGTATCAGAACTCTGCAGGTATCAATCGTCTTTGAGAATCAGATTTGGAAAAGAACTAAACAGGGCTGATCCAAGAAGCACGACTAGGATTCGAATAGGTTGTGTGTATGTGTGTGTCGGCTGCTCAGTCGTGCCTGACTCTTTGTGACCCCGTGGATTGCAACCCATCAGGCTCCTCTGTCCATGGAATTCTCAAGGCAAGAAGACTGGAGTGGCTTGCCATTCCCTTCTCCAGGAGATCTTCCCAACCCAGGGACTGAACACGGGTCTCCTGTATTGTGGGCAGATTCTTGACAGTCTTGAGCTACCATGGAAGCCCTCTGAATAGGTTAAAAGACAAAAAACACTTTAGCCATCCTCTAGTACTGAGCAAAGAACTATCAAAGTAGAACTCAAATAAGCAATTCTATGCTACCACATTACGTCACTAGCTCCTAAAGTCAGAAAACAACACCCTAAAATTGGTGTCAAATGCTGCTTCCCAAGCAATACAATTTGCTCACCTTGCCATATTTTTTAAGCTAAGTGAAATAAGATCCAAAAGGTGAAAGGTGAAACATTCCTTAAAAAAATCAGACTCTACTAATGAAATATTTTCGAGTCACCACGACTGGGGCAGAGGCTGATGTACAATATATGTATAATAAATACCAGCTGAATAAATCTGAGAGAATAGGATACTCTCCATATGGTGGCGGTTAAACACTGAATTAGTAAGACAGTTAGTTAACTGTAGACTCCAGCAGAGCAGGCCTTCTGCCCTGGCAGACAATAGTTTTATTTTATAACCTAATCCAACCTCTTACATAGTCAAAGACATTTAAAAAACATTTATCTATTCTATTAAAAATGTAAATCACTTCTGCATGCACATATGAGGCAAATTACTTAATGTTTCTGGATCTCTTATTCATGGAAGAAGGTAGATTTGTCTACATCAGCAGGTCCAAATCCAGCTTAATACCATTTGTTTTGTAAATAGAGTGTTATGGGAAGATACCTACAGACAATACTTTACTTTCTATGACTGACTGGCTTCCCACTACTGTGGAAGAGTTGAACAAGTGCAGGAGATCTGCGAAGCCTAACCTATTTACTATACACAGCCCTTCAGAGAAAAAGCTTGCTGACTCTTATTTTATCAGTGGTTCTCCGAACCCTGGTCTATACAAAAGTTGTCAATAATATATGGCAATATTTATGAAATAATAACCACAAAATACACACACATATAACTATAGGCTTGCCAACCTGGACACTATTGGAAAGGACTGTTCCTGTCTTAAAATTATTTCAGTCCTATTCCTCTGTTATTAAAGCGGGCTTCCTACATGAAATAATACAATAAATAGCAGTTTTATTTAAAAGGCTTACTGGCAAAACTTTAAATGTAATAGTTACGTATGTTTCTTCCTTTATTTTACTTTCTATTTATTTTACTCCCCCAGGATATTGAAAGAGCTGGGGGAAAAAAATCAGACTTCTTCTCATTGGCAAAACCCCAAGCATAAACACCACACAAATTAATTCTGAAAGGCAGGGGGAATAATACCTCAACATCTACATTCCAGAAAATACCTAGCCCAAATGTCTTCTTTATTGCAGGTCTTCCAAAACCTTTCAAAAATCTTCAATTTTCCATAGAAACAAAGGAAATCTAGTGGTTATATATGTAGGTTGGCACATGAAATCAATGTACCCCGTACTATACCCATCATAATAATTCTGTGGCATATAACCGCATCACTGACCACAGCACTGCTGCTTTGCAAAATCACAATCAAACTGAAACTTGATGCCAAAAGTTACCCACCTACACAAACCAGGTGGGACAATGACTCCCTCAGCTCTTAAGAACTGAACCAGGTGCCCAAGCCCCCACAGAGACTCAGGAAAAGAGTAGAAAGAAGATGACAGAAGGAAAAGGGAATGACAGGACGGAGTGAGAAAGGAGGAGAGGATACCAGTTTAAAGAGAAAATGGGGCCGCCCACCACTGCAAATTCTCAGCCCTTTTTTTCTTTCTCAACATCATTCCCACCATTAACCACATCGTTTTGCTCCCAAAAGTGTATTTTTCACTTTGGGCAATCACCAAACTAGGGTTGACCTGGAAATAACTTGTCTCCATGAGGTATTTTTCTGACATAACAGGTATCAGAGTATTTAAAAAACACCGACAAGAGAAAAATTGAAAAGTGACACTGAGCAAATACTAGTCATTAGTTATTTTTCCCTCAACACTGTAGAAACACTGCAAAAACTATACAAAACTCTATGATCTTAGTTACTGAAATTCAATGGAGCTAATATTTTTGAGAGTCACTATTCAAGGTTTAAACCAAGCAGGGGGTAAACTGTTAGTATGATGGAGTGAACTCCGTTACAGATGAAGAACTAAGAACTCTGGGGTGCGGGGAGAGGGCCTAGTCCAGTCACCTCACAAACTCCAGCAGGAGGGCAAGAGTGAACAAGTCTTGGATTCATTCCTAGCCAGTTCAGGTAAAAGAAGGTCCTCTGCACTAGAAGAGAGGACTCTTGGCTTTGGAACACAGAACTAGGATCCTGTCCCTACACCTACATTTACCCAATGAAAAAGGGAGGCACCAGAATCAGAGACAAATTAAGAAATAGGACTGGAAAGATAAGAGAAGGGGAGTTTCTAAAAAGAGGAAATAGAAGAGAATGTTTATGTTTCAAGACCATAAGACCATGCCAGCTGACATAAAGCAGTATAGCAGAAGGACCAATAATTGATGGGAACCATTAGATTACAACTTTTGATTCTGATAAAAGCATATTAACCAGTGATAGGTTTTAAAATGAAAATGTCTGCCCAAATGACAAAATAAGAACCTAAAGTTCTATCAAAGAAAAGATTAATTATGATTTATTCTTAAAATAGAATAAATGTAGCTTGAAATTCTAAACGTGATGAAATGAAGAGATGTCCATGAATACATTATGAGATGGTGGTGAGAAAATCAGAAAGTTTTAGAACATTAAAAATAGTCTATGTCCATCTGCACTAAAATTATTTAAAACAAATGAAAAAATATATATCAACCTGTTAAATCATTATTTCTTTAGGGAGTAAGGAAGGAGAGAAACTGACTACTTCAACTTTTTATGTCCTATCTATATTATTTGTACTTTCCATCATTGGTTACTTTCATAATGAAAAACTTTTAAATTGTCTTTTAATCTTAAGGAAACTAGGGAAATAGTGTTTTAATCTAGGTGATAAACTACCTACTCAATGTCTTCTTAGATCTAAGTAAGAATTTCCTGGGGAAAAAGATTATCTGCCAAAAGGAACAGACATTAACAATATCTGAAATATAACTACACCTCAATATACTGCATTTTTGTAAAAATAAATATGGTTTATATATAATAGGAATAAATAAAACCAAAATGTTGTAATACTGTATGTATACATCATCAAAATATTTCCCTATTGTTAAACTCATCTATATTGTTTCCATATATACTACAGTAGTAGTATTAAGAGCAAGAAAGAGGCCTGGCACAGACTTATAATAATGATGATATTTTGTGAGTCAGAAAGTCATTTATGTGATCTGTAAATAAATAGTAGACTAAAGTTCGCTGAGATACTTTTCAAAATGATTCTATAAATTCAAAGATATACCTGCATTCCTTTTGCAACTTGAGTTTAAAGAAGAAATACTATTAATTTTACCATGTTTACTGTGAGAGATAATCTCATCTTGAAGTTTTTCTCTTCAATTAATTCAAGATAACAACAGCCAATTTTACACTTCAAAATAATTTTCAGAGCAAGTACAAAGTGTACCAGTACAAAGACACTAGACTTGTATGAAACTGTGTCTTAAAAGTTAAGTTCAAGGGGTGTACAAGTACCTCAACAGTGCTAGCAATATTCTATGTCAAAGCTGAGTAATGTGCACATATAATTTTCCTTTAAAATATATGTGTGAGTATGTTCATTATTCTGAAAATATCATGTATTTCTTAGTGAAAATACCACTTAATAAAGTCATGTTAAATAAACATATATCTGAGACATATAATGAAGTTATAAAGTATACCATTTTGAAACAGCAGTTTCAAAGTAATAGGAAGGTTTTCCTTTTGTATAAGAAGTAAAGTTAGGTAAACACTTGGTTGCTTTGCCTATTTTACCTGAAAACCTAAGGTAAATCTCCTTGGGTTATTCTAATACCCACAGATTATTCTATAAAGGTTAACTGAGGAACTAATCCCAATGTTAGGAAAATAGTTAGTGGATACATGTTTTTCTATGCCAGATAACCATCTTAAAAAAACAAGTTAAAAATTTAATATTTCCTTCCTATAATGGAGAAGATTGATGTTTACTGATTCTTAAAGTTTAATTTTTCTAGTATTCACTGATTTTATCACTTAAAATTGGCTTTCTATGGAATAAAGCAAGTGTAGGATGTCATAGATGCTTACTGAATAAGATAAGTCATTTTTATTACTCCTTTGTTCACTGGTTCACACACCAAGTATAAACAAGGTGCTTGCTTTTGTACATTGAAAGTACTTGTAGTTTCTCAAGGCATTTTCACTTAACTAATTCTCAAAACCTCCCCATGACACAGATATCACCACAATTCTGCACAAAAGGAATCACAGGTATTCTGAGTTAAATTCAGGCATCCCATGTGTATTCTCTAAGTGCCTGCCAGTCACTGTCCTCGAGGTACTAGGGATAGAGCGGATAAACAAAACAAACAAAATGCCCTGCCTTCGTGAATATCCCATTCCGGTGGGAAAACATCAGCAAATGTTTTGGTAAATGATGGTAAATGCTTAGGAAAAAAGAAATCATGAAAGGGAGATAAGGTATATTTATGCATTTAACAAAAATCCAGTAAAAATCTAGTAATGATGAGCTGGTAGGAGACATCAGATTGAAACATGGGCTCTTTCAGGACAGAATTACTAGCTCCTTCAGAAAGTATCATTAACTAAATACATTTCTATACTACTCTTTCCTTATACTCCACTCTCTTAAAACAAAGCTTTCAGGTCAGAACTGTTTGCAACATTTTGTTTAAAAATCCTTCCCTGTGGTACAGATGGTAAAGAATCTGTCTGCAATGCAGGAGACCTGGGTTTGATCCCTGAGTTGGGAAGATCCCCTGGAGAAGGGAATGGCAACCCACTCCAGTATTCTGGCCTGGAGAATCCCATGGACAGGGAATCTGATGGGCTACAGTCCATAGGGTGGCAGAGAGTTGGACACAATTGTGCGCTAACACTTTTTCACTTTTACACCACCAAATTTCACTATCAAAACTGTCCTGCTACACAACAAAAATGGAACGACCACAACAAACTAGCAGAAATTGCTCAAATTTTCACACTTACCATAAGCACTAGGGAAGTCCCCAGGTCCTGGCCCAGGATAAAAAGGACCTGGTCCTGGTGGTTGAACCGGGTACTGTTGTGGTGGCCCAACATATGGAGGGCCACTGTGACGGTACTAGAAGAGAGGAATTACAGACACTAATAAATAACATGAAAGTAGCTTACTATGGAAAAATAAAGGGGTGGGTATGTGTGTGTGTGAGAGAGAGAGAATTATTTAAAGGAGGTAAAGTCACTTTGTTAAACACATTCAAAATGATTGCTGTCCATTAAGATGCAATGAGTAGATAAACAACAAGGATTTACTGTATATACAGAGAACTAAATTCGGTATCTTGTAATAACCTATAATGGAAAGGAACTAAAAAAAATGAATATATGTAGGTATAACTGAATCACTTGCCATACATCTGAAACTAACACAGTACTATAAATCAACTATACTTCAATTTTAAAAAAGATGCGATGAGGATGAAGAAAAAGGTGCGCCTTATGAACAGTCATATAGCAAATTAGAACACAGGCAGGTATCAGCTCACTGAAGAATTATTTCAGGCTGACAGCTTTCAACGATGCTGAACAACATCACTGGACAGCTAGTTACTGAGTCTACTTTAGCGCAACTGACTATGGGTAAGGGACTGGGGAAAAGATAGGATATAAAAACAGTTTCTCTATCACCTTAGAAAATTTCAAGAGATGAAAAAATACCTGCTTACAATATTATGAAAAACGACAAAATGGCTTAGACTTATATCCAACAAAAAAGTTCACACATCACTAAAAACCGATGCCATCAACCATCCTCCTTGCTCCCCCTGGTGAGAATCTGAGTTAATCCCCACGCTACTACTGATGGACCACGTAGATGTGAGAGATACTTTACCTGTGGTATACAGTACTGAGGACCCTGGGGCACTGGGTACGGCATGGGCAGATGGTTAACCATCATGATGTGCTGATTGGCCTGATACACTGCGGTGGGTGTCTGTGCACCAGGACGAATGGAAGGACTGCTGTTCGGGATGGTAGCTCTAGGAGGCTGTATTTGAGGCCTCTGGAAAAACTGAGGAGGGGAGAAAAAAAAATTTATTTATTTATTTATTTTTACAAAAGGCAGTATATAAATTTTACTACCGTGAGCTTTCTCCTTTTCTCCACTAACAAAAATCTTAATAACTTGAATTAATTTTTTTGTGAATACATTTCACAAAAAAAACATTCTACATGAGGCCCAGCCACACTAATTCAAGTTTTGATCAACGTTGTCACTCATTTAAAGACAGCAGGGCAGTTTCACTTTTAAAATGCAGTCTCAACTAACTGAAACTAAAAGTTCTATGCCACAAATGATTAATGTGAAAACGTGCGGTAAAATACAACAAAAGGGGTAGTTGGTATCTCTCTCAAAGTTGTTCTGCTGTATTATATAAAAACATTCTTGCTTTCATGAAGAGTTGATGGCTCAATATCAATTTATTAAAAGCTAAAGTAGTCCCCTAAAAAAATACCAGTCAAGTCATTTATAAAGCATTTAGAATAACAATAACAACAAAAATCTGTCTGGACATTAAAATTTTCATCTCAGTTTTTCAAGGTGAAATTAAATTAAAATTATCTGTGAGGGTGTCACATGCTATAACAGGAAAAGCCTTGACATATAATAGGAAAAGCCTTCATTTTGAAAACAGTGGCAATCTCATACGGAACTGAACCCAGTTTTGCTCTCTCAAACAGTTTGCGATAAAAGTAGAAAATCTAGACAGGCTTGAGAATGGTCTAGAAGGAACTTTCAAATGGCAACCAGTACTTGTGGTTATTTATGGTTCTCACTGCGGGCTTAAAAGCCTTGAAACAATATACCAATAGGAAATTCCCACTGTGAGTGCACGTACTCATCAGCACACAATCAATCTCACTCTTAAAACAATAATAAGGGAATGGAGAAATAAGGAGGCCATGCAGAACCAGTAGTTTGTTACCTGGATGGGTCTGAATCCTCCCTTCAATTATGAAGCAAGAAAGCAGCGGGAAACAGAAAGAAAGCCAATGGAAAAGCTTACAGGTCAGTAAAGGGGCAGGACATAGCATGCAGCTCAGCAAAAACATCTTTCTATTCAGTAACCATAGGAGGCGAAGGAAGATTAGAAAGCCAGAATGACAGTTCTCCACTTGAGAATTCAAGGGCACATGGAACTGAAGAATCAAATGACATTTAATCAAAGTAAATAAATCCAGAGGCAGAAATATTCTAATAGTATAGCCACAAGTCTTAACAGCTTGGAAGGAAATGTCTGCTTAGTGGACAAGCACAGCTGGAACCACTGAAGACTATTCCTGGCTCTCATGGACTCCCGTGATATGATGCAGCGTTAGTTATTTAGCTAAGACCTACTTTTCATCTTGAGTAGAGATGAGCGTTAACAGTAGGAGTGCCATTTGGTTACTTTCAAGTTTGAGAAAGTCCTAAGAAATACCTAAACTTGTCAACTTTTACCTGACTCCTTATGACAGAAACTTGTTCTTTTCAACTAACTAGGTATGTAAGAGGCCACCTACAGGTTTTAAATGGGAAATACAGTAGTAGTCTAAAAATGTTCAGCTCCAAAATCTCCCGAGTTGTCTTATGATTCCAGATGTGAGTGTTGCTACTGGTCCTAATAAAGGCAAGTGTGACCTTTGGGCCTGCTCAGGTTTCATCATGTCCTACTCTTGAGTATCAAGCTACCCACAGGTGGTAGGAAGTAACTTTTCATCTTGTGGTGAACTGGAAGACCTGGGATCCAGTGCCCAAGGCTTATCCCCATTCAGCCCTCATACCCCAGGGCAAAGAAAACCCTAAAGAGAATAAGGCACAGACAAGGAACAGGCAGGAAGGTACAGCAGGAGAATGAAGTGAATGGGGAAAACTAGAGAGTAGTGGGTGAAGATGGAAAGAGAATTTGAGAGGCAAGGGTGATATATACTGGGCTGGATTACAGAGACAGTAGTCTTCAAATTATCTCTACTAACACAAGTTTTGGTGACAGACACAAGAATTTCTGTCAATTAAAACCAGGAACACTGGACTAGTAAACTTTCCATGCTAGACTTCACTTCTCTTAATTACACAGTAGACAGAATCTACTTTTCATCAACAATGTGAGCTGTAAACAAACTTTAGGAATGAACCTAAGCGTTTTTTGTAACGCAGTATATGTATCAGGAGCCACAAAGCTGTTACAAGACTCAAGGAGAGCAGGGTCATTGATCTGGCTCAATACATCGAGCACTCCTAGATGTCAGGCACACTGGATACGACTAATTCTGTAAGATTCCCTGCCATGAACTCTAGAGGGCAGCCAAGACAGAGAGAGGATCAAACGGACAGATCCACTGTGGCTATTACCAACCAATTTTGTCAAAGTACTTACTGCCTTTGAAGACACATGGTGTTATGGGGAGGTAAGGGGGCCAGAGGGAGAAAAGAAATTATTCCACTAACTTACGCAGAACAAGAAAAATAGATAGAGGTTCAGTTTTCCCATAACCACTTTTCTTACCACTATCTTCTACCTGTTCTGCTGGAATTTTTAACCAGCCTATCTAGAATAACTGAGATTACATTTTACTCAAGGAGATTTCTGAACAGGATAAGACTGTTTGCTTTAGCTCTTTTGAAAGAGAAACAAACAAATGTTTCTAATGATACTCTTAATAACATATACCTGAGCCAGTAAAAGACTAAATTTGTGTTTATGTGGACATACAATATACTTTTTTTAAAATAAACTAAGACTTCAGCTTTGAAACTAAAAAATGTATTAAACATGCACACTAAATAACAACAATAAAGATTCATATAGCACTTTCCGTTACCAGGTACCACTCTCAACACTTTACATATATATTAAGTTAATCCTCATTACAAATCTCTAAGGCAGATACTATTATTAACACCACTATTAGATAGATGTATGAGGAAACTGAGGGGGATGGGGGGATTAGTAACATCCTAATGGTCTCCCATGTATAATTTAAACATAATCAGGTTCTGAGGCTGTACTTGTAACTGTTAGACACTCTACCTCTCATGAAACGGAATATCCTTTGTAATTTCAAACATGTGATACGTCAGTCAGAAGAATTCTTTTCAAAAGCTGAAGGCATGTGCCAGGACATTTATCAAACTACACTAACGGGTAGCACATCAATCATAATTGATTACTGGTAACAAAAACACCCCATCAATCACTTCATGAAAACTCATGTATATCAGTCAGGAAACAAATTTCTTCTTCCTACAAGACCCTTAATTCTCTATTTCCTTCAGAGTTACCGAAACTTGTTCATACATTTTTTTAAAATCCCTGGTACATTTAACAGGCCTACATTTACTCAACTTTACTGCACTAAGATTTTTACAATGACAGGCTACTTGGATCTTGTTTCTTCTTTAAAAATAAAACCCACATCTCTCTGTCTGTCTCTCTCTCTCTCTCACACACACACACAGAGGAAAAGGTATAATGGCTGGACATGCAAAGAAATAAAAAGATATGGATTCTCCTCCCTCTTGACCATTCAACTGTAAATACAGCATTAGATTTAACAGTGGACAGGCATGGCAGCAAACCATAGGTTAGTGAAAAGTGTGGATGTGAACAGGCTTTCCCAAACTGCTTGCAATGCTTCTGAATACTTTTTCCTCTCCACTGAGTGCTGAAGAATCATTAAAAGAAGCAACATGTCCTGTTTCTGGAAGCACAGTACAGGCCATTTAGTCTAACCATATACCTAAAGTTTGAATCTCTGAAATGACATGCCTTTGGGGTTATCAGACTTTAGCAACTCAACACAGTTCCACTGTGTTGTTAAATGTGAATTCTGACACCACAAAAGTTCTTCCTTCTACTGGCTCCAAAGTTTCTGAACCACCTATCCTCTGGTCTGACATCTACCCTCCCAAAACTCACATCGAAGTCAAATCCTTCCTCTCTGTAAGTGACAACCTGCCACTGCTGGCAACTTATCACTATTTTTTGTTCCAGGTCAATCACCATTCTGCACCCCTTGTCGTTCCAACTAAGATTTTTAAATTCCCTGAAGAGCTTACTCTTTTCCCCTCAATTTTCTCCCATTGCTCAAAGTTCTCAAAGTAGAGAGCTGAATATAAATATCCAGGTCTGCCCAGAATGTGCCAAGCCCTCACTCAATAAATATCTGCTGCAGAATAAAGGAACAATATCTCTCTTTTATTCTGGCCAATTATGCTTCCATTAATGAACAAGGATCACAGGAGCTCCTCTGTCAAAACATTTTACTACCAATTAGTACTGAGTTACAATCATCTTAAACTCTTTAATCTTCTTTATACATAACCTGGCAATAAGTCATGCTCTTCACTTCTCTGTGTACTCTTACAGTTGTAATTTGAATCTCATATAGGAATCAAGTGTTTTATTCCTTTGAAAATTTATCTGGCTAATTTCAACTCATCATTTCAGATTGTATAGAATCTTCTGTATTCGAAATATGTCATGCAATGTCAAAACTACATCACCATCAGCCAATCAGCAGGCAAGGCATTAATCCAAGTCACTGATAAAAATGCTGAAATGAGACAGGCAAGGAGAGAAGAACCTTGTACAATGTAATACCATCTGCAAGCAATCTGTTTAGTCTTCCGTCTTTCACTAGTATGGCCCACTAGTATGCCAGGAAAATGGGAGAGGAAGAGGACAGTGCCATTTGAGGTGATACTTTGGGTAGCTCCAAAGGGCTAGGATACATTGAAAACGAGAGGCTGAATTTATAGGGGACTCAAGATTGCAAGATTGCTGACCTTCACAGAAACACTGTAGAATCAAAAAAGAAAATGTTACCTCTGACACAGTATTTATGCCTTTACCATAGTTTCCTGGCCAACAACATCTGTCATATTGCTTTTTGAAGATGATGTCCATTTCTCTTTTTTTTGGTGTGTGTGTGGGGGGTTATTGGGGGGTGGGGTATGTGCTGTGCAACTTGCAGGATTTTAGTTCCTTGACCAAGGACTGAATCCAGGCCCCTGCAATGAAGCCAACCACTGGACCTCCAGGGAATTCCCAAGATGCTGTCAATTAGAATATAACATTTCTTATGAATTTGTTCTCTAACATCATCAAAAGACAAAGACATCTCTTAAACAAGAAAAACTATATAATAATCAGAAATTCTTTGAAAAACACCTATTCATTTTCAGCAATTATAAAAAACGTATTCAGTCACATTAGTTCTTCCAACGTCTAAAACCACTGAGTACTTATTAATTTGCAAAGCAATAAAAACATATCAAAACTATGCTTCTGAAATCCCTAGTTTTTTGCATAGTTCAACCTACTGGAGGGATAAACAGATTCTCAATTAAGAATTTTTAGGTTAATATCTTTTTTAAAAAAAGCATGCAAGGAAAAATAATAGTGTTATGATTTTCTGATGAGATAGAAAAGACAAGTGGTAAAGAGTATGGCAGAAAGTGAAGAGGAGCTAAAAAGCCTCTTGATGAGAGTGAAAGAGGAGAGCGAAAAAGTTGGCTTAAAGCTCAACATTCAGAAAACGAAGATCATGGCATCTGGTCCCATCACGTCATGGGAAATAGATGGGAAAACAGTAGAAACAGTGTCAGACTTTATTTTGGGGGGCTCCAAAATCACTGCAGATGGTGACTGTAGCCACGAAATTAAAAGACGCTTACTCCTTGGAAGAAAAGTTATGACCAACCTAGATAGCATATTCAAAAGCAGAGACATTACTTTGCTGACTAAGATTCATCTAGCCAAGGCTATGGTTCTTCCTGTGGTCATGTATGGAGGTGAGAGTTGGACTGTGAAGAAGGCTGAGCACCGAAGAATTGATGCTTTTGAACTGTGGTGCTAGAGAAGACTCTTGAGAGTCCCTTGGACTGCAAGGAGATCCAATCAGTCCATTCTGAAGGAGATCAACCCTGGGATTTCTTTGGAAGGAATGATGCTAAAGCTGAAGCTCCAGTACTTTGGCCACCTCATGCGAACAGTTGACTCATTGGAAAAGACTCTGATGCTGGGAGGGATTGGGGGCAGGAGGAGAAGGGGACAACCCAGGATGAGATGGCTGGATGGCATCACGGACTCGATGGACGTGAGTCTGAGTGAACTCCGGGAGTTGGTGATGGACAGGGAGGCCTGGAGTGCTGCGATTCATGGGGTCGCAGGGAGTCGGACACAACTAAGCGACTGAACTGAACTGAACTAAAAGAGTCCACATAATGGGATATCATTCAAGTACGAATCAGATGTTCTGCTGACTTACAACAATTTATAATGAAGGTTATTCATTTAAAATTCTTTGTGTTTTCCTGCACATAGCCTATATTATCAGATAATTTAGATTTCACCAAGAATTAGGAGATTAGACCTAAGGAATTAAGCCCTATAGCTGAGCTGTTCAATAGGCAGCCACTAATCATATGTGGTTACTTAAATTAAAATTTAATTAAAAATTCAGTTCGCAGGCCACAATGCATAATTCAAGCATTCAACAGCTACACATGACTAGTAGCTGCCGCAGTGAACAGCACAGATACAGAAGATGGGCCTCATCACACAAAGGTCTATTAGACAGTGCTCCTCAGAGGCGCATGTCAGATGGAGGAAAGAAGTCCCTAAAGATTCTGTTAGGAGCAAGCAAGCATTCTGTCAGATCACAATGCAGAGTCTGGGAGACAGAAGCATCCTTGTAGAACACCTCATTCACAGGTAAAAATAGCTCGGTGAAAGGGGAAGGTATCTCACTGCTAAAGGAAACTGACACTTACCACGGGCCTAGTATGTGTCAGGCACTGTGACAGGCAGGTACTTTTAATTATCACAATGCCCTTAGGAAATGCATGCTCTTATTATAATACTTCAGTATTACTTCATATTTTACCCATTTCACAGATCAAGCTGAGGTCAAAGGTCAGTTTACAGTAAAGGTTAGACTGAATCCCAGCTATGACAACTCCCAATCTATATTTTTGTCACTGTCTCTGCTGCCACTCTGTAACTAATTGTGAGTTAGGTACCAGATAAAACTGCCCATCACTGGCCTACATTAAGCTCTGAAAAATACAAGAGTTCTGGTAATAAGACTGCACAGATGCTTAGTCAGATTTTCTATCCATTAAACTGTTGATATGCCAGGTCTGGCCCGAGAGGCCAATTCAAAACCTTCATTTATTTTCCAAATCTAAGAAACTGCCTAGAGCAATACAAATATTTCTCTACCAGGGACCAGGGCATCAATTTTAACTGCACAACTTTGAGTACAGAAACCTTTAGAGGTCATAATGGAGAGGATGGAATACAAGCCAACTGTTTCTTGCTTTTTAAAAAATCTTTTTGCAAAAAGAACCAAATTATAATAGGAAAACGTGCATAGTTTCAACGCCTGCCACCAGGTAACAATTCTTTGATGCCAAACACTGTTAAGTTTTATGAAGCTTTTTATTTATTAATGCTAAATCCAATTCCTTTGAACACTATGTGAACTAAAATCATATATCAATATACTGCAAAATGTTTTTGTTCCATGAACAATTCAAATTACCTCAAAATGCAAAGACCCTTCAGCCATGGTATGAAACCAACACTTGATATTTCTTGTGAAATTCAAAAGTAGAATAAGATGGGAACATCAGTAACTGTAAACCACAGCTGCACAATCCTCAAAGACCAGGTCTACATTATACCAAGCCACTTGTTTTAGTTCTTGGGTGTACGTTCTGTTCTTTCAGTTTTTAGGTACCTTGGGATTTTCAAACATTGGAATAAAATTAGCTGACATATTTCTAAAGCCAAGAGTGTTTTGCATATAAAATAAGTTAGGACTACTTCTTTCACTGTTATTCTAAGCTAAAGTTCTCTTCAGATTATAAAGTGCAGAAAGAGTAAGAACATCATTACTACGCCAAAGACTCCCTGCAAAAGCCAAAAATTAACTGTACCAGGAAGATGATGTGGCTGGCACAACCTCACTCAGAACACAGGATCCCCCTGACTTGAGGGACTCAAACAGAGCCCTGGCGGGGCTCTTAACAAGATCACGGAAAGATCTGTTAAATGAAAGCAGTTCTAAGAAACAAACATTTCCTACACCAGTTTCTTGGTTCTCTTAAACTAAAAATGTTTACTACCCAAAATCCTGTTGTTCCACTTCGATTCTGATAACTTCAACTCACAAAGAAGAAAAAAAATACATAAGTTCCAGATTACTAAACTGGATGACGGTGTTTTTGTAAGGAATTTCCTTCAAATAGCTCATCTAAATAACTATTCTTTTTTTTCTTTGCAATGTTTTGCCAACTAAAAACTGGCACCTGCCATCTGCCTCCATAAGGACTAAATCAGACTGCTGCAGCCACTGACCTTCAACACACCCTGAAAGGAGTTCAGGGTGGAGATCAAGAATGAGGCCCTATGTGCTCTGGGAAAAACTGGCAGAACAGGTCTTAGGAAGACAGTTTCAGAAGAAGCTACTCTTAAATCTCACAACTAGAAAAGCACTAAAATTATCTGTGGTGATGTCTGCTCCTCATGACTAGCAGTAACCTTCATGAGACTAGCAACAGAGACTAGCAACAACCTTCTCCAAAAAACTGTGTGCTTGATTGAATGTACTCCCCTTTCACCAAAACTCGCTATACACTGATCCTCCCCGCTGCCTCTCTGCCGCAGTTTCTCAGAGCTATCTAAGATGCTGTCTCCAGGGCTATGGTCCTCATTTGGCCGCAAGTAAAACTTAACCCACAACTCTCACCTTGTGCATCTTTTTTTAGTCAACAGTTTATGGAAATAATTGTTACTAAACATCTATGAAAAGTTATATATGTACTACAGGACTTTGGAAACATCAAAGCATCATCCAGCAGCAAATTAGTTCATAAAAAGAAAAAGAAACTGAGATCAAAGCATTGAAAGGATACATGATTTGAAAGGTAGCCACTGATGTATAATGTAACAAAGGAGAACTGAGGAATCTATTCACTAATTCTAACTAGTCAAAACCGACTCTAACCCTTGATTTAATTCTTTCTGGCCAAAGCAAACAGCCACAGATGGGAAGAAAAAAACAAATGGGGGTCTTCATTTAACTTTGAGTCTTAATCACAAAAAAACAAAAATATCCCAGGACATAAAATATTTTCCCTAAAAAAATCTCTTTTGTGTATGCCTTCAGCATTTGTTTTCAACAGCACTGCTTTCATTATGCAAGCCTCTCTGTCTTGTTTCAAATCATGAGCATCTCCTTCTCCATGGAACTCTCAGGGTTTAGGCCTGAGGAGATGTCTTAAATAGAGACTTCAGCCAGTCACTCTTAAATGAGAAATAGTACCACTTCCATACAGGATATCTGGAAACGTATGAAGGTATTTTTTTCATTTTGTTTCTTAAACTGTCACTGTAGGAATTCCACTGGCATGTATTAACCCAAAGGTTGCTAAAGGAACTGCAATATAGAGAGCAGTTTCTCATAACTAGTTATTCCATCTAAAATGCCAATACTAATTCTATAGGAAAATAAGCCAAACTGGCCCCTCCAGCCATGAATACAAGACGCATACTCTTCCTAACGAAGTCCTCGAAGGCATCCCACAACACTGGTTCAAGCTTCCTGAAGCGCACAGTCCCACTCCAGCCACTCTCTCCCCCGCTCCACATCTCCAAAGTAGCTACTGCAGTATCCTGAGCCAATGCTGCATATTTCCTTACTTAATTCTGTGAGGCACAAGGGGAAAACATTTAATTTGTGTTTAAAAAGGAAGAATATCAGAGTAAAAGCAGCCAGCTACCTGAAGTTTTCGGATCCAAAAGCAATGCTCTGGGTTTATGCTGTATCTCAATAACCCGTCTTCAAGAACCAGTGTGGGTTTCTTGATAATGGATAAATAATAAATATACACACATATATAGTTCTACCTTTTAATGGTTGAAATATGCTGGAATTTCACAACCATCATCCTACAGATAAATAAAGGACTGATCTGACAATACATTTTCTGAGACACATTACACATGAAAAATGATTTCAGGATAGAAATAAATTCACTTTTTCTCAGAAAGATTTCTTAAAAGTTTTGCTTGGTTGTTAAAATATTTTAAAAAGATAAAATGCATCACAAGCTTCTAGACTCAGAAGAAAGTTTTTAAGAACTAGATTTTCCCAAAGCTGACAATATATAAAGGCTTAAACATCCCAATTTGAGGACCACTGCAACTGAACTCAAGTAACAGAAACACTCAGCCTTGTATCAAGGAGCTCAGAAACTTTTTTGCTGAGTCACTAGTTTTTTCACTCTGCGTCTTCAACAGAGATCTTTCAGCTTTCTCTCTGTCAGGAATTTCTGGCTTTATCCCTGATTAAAATGTAAACCTTGACTCTATGGCTCTTGAGTAGATTTGCTGTTTTTTTAAAAATGTATAATCAATCTTTTTTAACCTAAGACGTTATCTTTTTTCATAATTAGTAATCTTCTCCACCAGATTCGTAGTATATGCCAAACACTCCACTGATCATGTTATTTCTATTATCTCACATATCTTCGCATTATTCCAAAGAGGGTACTGTTACTATCCCCGTTTTGTAGATGAGAAAACGGAGCCTGAGAGCAGTAAGCACTTTACCCAAGACCACCAAGCTATAAACCGAGGTCCAGCTGACATTGAATTCCAAGCTCTTAAAGCACTTCAACAATGCTATCTTTATCAAGTAAAAACTAGCCCAAGTTTTATTTCTTTATCAATTCCAAAGAACTGCCATCCATTTCATACAACCACCTCTGAGTTCTCCTGCAAAATATCTTTTTTAACACCTCAGAATTTATTTGGTTTTTACATCATCTAGATTGGAAAACCGTATTTTGAGAAGTAGAGCCTTTTATTAAATCACTGCTAGACAATTAAAGGTTTCAATTAAGTGACATCCAATATGATACCATAGGTAAACACTGCTAATATTTCTTTCATTTTATCAAACCATACTAAGTTGCATGGCAATATTAAACAGCTAACACTTACTGGCTGCTTATTTTATGTCAGATGACTTACATATATTATCTCTAATGTAAAGGGTATTTATCCCCACTTTACACACAAGGAAACTGAGGCTAAGAAAAAGAACTGCTTAACTCAGCCGGTTACACAGTAGATCTATCAGATTTAGAATTTAGAAGAACCTAGGCTCTTTCCACCATAAAATGAGAAAATGTTGCAGAATACTTCGGAGAAAAACCCTGTAAGTCTTTTTCTTTCTCTCAAACCATTCCCTCTAGTATATTCCTGCTAAATAAACTAGTGTCTGCACACACATTTTTTGAAATTTTAATTTATATAATAACTTCATTTAAAAGAATAGGCTTAAAAATAAATAAGGTATCAATTTTCTATATTTGCTAAAAATAAAGATAACTATGCAGCAAATGAATGTATATTATTGTTTATCAATTTATTAGGTCTACGTTAGTAACTGAGATTAAGTGGTTTTAGAAATACTAGTACTATTATATACACATCAATACAAGTTACATCAGAAAGTTAGTTAACAGAAAACTCTTAGAATGTTGCCTATTCCATTCAGTTAAATTTAAACTTGCTGCAGATATCCACAAAATCTGTAAGGGCTTAATATACTAAATACTTTCAAAGTTCTCTATAAATTCAGAGCAATTTTTTTTTTTTTTTGGAAAGTAAAGAAACTCTTTATTATTAAACTGTGTTGTAAAAAGAAGAAAATTGGTTTGCTAATAACAAAATGCTATGAAATCAGTGAAAAATAAAGAGAACTGTATTAAATCAGAGCAAAACTACTCTTTTTTGGGGGGTGGGGGTCAACCCACAAGGTATGTAGGATCTTGGTCCTCCAATCAGGGATGGAACCTGCACCCTCTGTATGGGAAGTGCAGTCTGAACCACTGGACCACCAGGGAAGTCCTGAAGCCACTCCTGAAGAGTAGCTTGAGTGGGTCCATGGAATGGCAGCATTCTAAGAGTCAGAAACTACTAAAGCCCCCACCTATTAGTTCAGGGTAATAGTGAAGGGGCAAGGGTACAGTACCTGATGATGGGCAGGTCGAGGCCCCGCTGCAAACTGAGAAAAGGAGGGAAAACAAACACAAAAGGAAAGGCACAAAGAGTCAGAAACACCACAACAAAAAACCAAAATTTCACACAATATGCTGAAAGAAATAAAACCCACAAGAAGAAAAAAAAACACAAACAGTCAAAGCTTTGCTGCAGGACAGTGACAGACAGGTACTGAGAAGATTCAACAGGTTAACACCTCTATCAGAAATAGTTTGCCATTTATCAGCTGGGAGAGAAACAGCTAAGCTGTTATGCACATAAGAGTGCTTCTCTGATAGGAATTTTTTTAAAACCCTAAAATAAAACAAAAGAAAGTTTGAAACACTAAGTGGTTATATTAAGACAAACATATGAAAAGTCAACTATGCTTATGCAACTGATAAAACTGGAGGGAATGAGAAATGCTTTCCCATTACAAGAAATAGCCAAGGAGGTAATTATAATGTCCAGCAGAAAATAAAGAATGTAATAGGACAGAGTTCAAATTTATTTAAGTTAAACAGGTATCTCACATATGAAATGGAAATTTCACTATCTTCGTTTCTTGGAGTTAAAGACTAAAATTTATCATATATATTATAAATATATAAACATATAAATAAATATATATTTATAATATATAAATGTAAATATATAATTATATATATTTAAATTCGATGAACTAGTAAAGTTTAATACCAGGCATATCAAAGCAGAGGTAAAGAACACCATCTTTTAACATGATTAGTCAAAGTGGTACTCTTATAAGCTCAAGAAGAAAAAAAAGAATAAAAGAAGTCAAATCTCTCAATTACTATGTAGACACAACAGCACAAGACTGCATACTTGTACCTGCTGCTATCTGATATCGAGAACAAAAACCAAAGAAAACAAAACTTTTTAGGTAAACCACAGAGCATTTGAAAGAGGATAATATATATATATTCCAACTCTTACTTTCCCTAACTTAGAATGGAGGAAAAAGCTTTTTCACCCATAAAATTTTTAAATACAAAATCTCTAGGATCAAATAACTCATCAGAGCAAAATCAGACTTTCAATGTGATTTTACTAAAAAGAAAAGAAAAATTATTCAGGCACCTACTGGCTAACTACACGTTAACTACTGAAATGTTAACCATTCTCTTTAACAGTTAAAAGAAAATATTTAGTAAGCCGTTTTGAATGCAAACCACTCAAGGGTTTTATTTAAAACATTTAAGGAGCTAAAATATGTGTCTTCTTTCAGTTGTTTAATTTCCAATAGAGCCTTCCTTCCGTTAGCGCGTTACTATGGGTGAGCAAGACTGAGGATGAACTAAGAAACAAGTCCCTGGGCTCAGAATTTAAGTTACCAGAATTATTTCCTCAACTGTCACTATTGAATATTAAAAATTTTCAAGAAATTGCAGTAGGTCACATGCCACAATGTAGGAGATGCGTGAAGACAGCTCTAATCAAGAATTTACCTTAGAAGCTAAAATGTTACCTATTGCTCAAGTAATGAAAACTGTTTTAACACATTTTGAAATTATTCAGTATAACTTAACAAGCTCTGCATGCCTTATAGGATCAGGGCATGTTAGCCAGCCATTATTCTTGCTAAAAACCATGTAAAGTAGTTTTTCAGAATGATGATAATGGCAGCAAGATTTCTTGCAAAACATTTTCTCTTCAAAGAAACTGAAGTCTTATATTTTCAGTTTTCCAACTATGCAAAGAAAACAGATCATACCTCTAACTATGGACATCAAGTTTCAAGAACAGGTAATATTACCCATGTGGTATTCACACAGAGGGTGGGAGTGTGATGTTTCTTCATGACACTTTTGAAGGAAATGGGAGAGACGGGCCATGTTAAAAAATTAACCTTAGTACAGTAGTACCTGTCTTATCACTGTTCCACAGAAAGGCCCCATTTTTAAGGCTCTACAATAAAACTGAAACTTTATATATTTGGAATATTCCAGTCAAAAGGGAACTTCCTATGAGCCTTATACCTTGTACCTTATAAAATTATACAAATATTAAAAAAATAAAAGTTAGTGGGAAAGTACCCTAGTCTATTTTGCACTAGTCACCATTGGCTATTGAGTTTTTCATTTGTAATGATAATAGTCTTAATCCTACAGGTAACTGTAAGCAACAGAACAAACTGTAATTGCTGCTGGCTTATATTAAAAATAAAACCTTTTGCTTCTTTTTTCTAGGAGGGGTTTTTAAGATGGTAAGGACTGTAGATACTAAGGAAAGCAGCCTTCTGTGAACTCAGATCCAATGTTACCACCACCCACACTCCCTCTCACCCACTCACTCATCTGGGCACAGTTGGTAACTGAGCATGACCAATATTTCTTGATGTACCTTTGGCACTTAGCACCACAGAATATAAAAATAACCAATGGTTACAGGTTATTGCAAAAGCCAAACTGTCCCCCTCCCCCCATTAGGCATTCAATGACTTCACTATTTTGGAGGCTATTAAACAATAAATTACAGTTAAAATAGTTCCAATACAACCAGAAAATGGAACAGATAGATAGTTTTTCAATTTTTTTTTTTTTTTACTTTTAAACAAAACTGCCAACAATATACAAGTATCAAGCAGAAATACAGGCACAAAGATCACCTCAAGGAGGGAGGGGGGCCACTTGAAGCCAGTTGGATTGCAAAGGCAGCTGTCCAGGGAAGAACAGAAAAGCCTAAACTGTGCAATTGCCAATGGCCCATTAATGCAGAAATAGAATGGAGTAAGCTTTAGCTGCTCTACAAAGCCATGGGAAAAGTCCCTTCCTGAGTGCAACAGCTTACCTCTCCTCACCAGTTGGGGTAGCTGTGGGATGGATGAGACTGGACTATGGCAACTTGGGATGTGAGAAGAAAATGCAATCCTGCCAAATTCCAAACCCAAATTCACCCTCCCAGCACCAACACAAACGAAATAAAGAAAACTGGACCCAAAACAACAAGCAAGAGTAGTGCAGGGTCTGCTAGTCTTGCACTTGTTTTGGGGTATGTGATGGAATGTTATGTGTGTGGTTTTTAGTAATGGGGTGGTAATGGTCACTAGCAGAGCAGATGGCAAAAATTGCATAGAGGATAGTATCTGAAGACAGTTTATGACCACAGAAAATGGCTGACAACTATAGACAGTTTTCCCTTTGATAACCAATTATAAAATGAAACAGGGAAAAAGAAGCCTTTTAAAAAGAAATTTAATCTCTTAAAATCAAATTCATCTCAAAGGGATATCCCTCTAAACCCCAAATTACTCCTGTCTAATTCCCAATAGAGAAGACCCACCCAATTTGTTATTCTTTTCCCCATAATGCCTGGCAAAAACTGCCACGCCAGGGTAGGCTTTCAGAGAGGATGCAATCAACGCACTTGTGTTCATCAGCCAAGAAATGGATGTGGTCAAAAATAATGCGTGCCGGAGGCACCACTGCCTGCAAGAAGTACAGTTTGTTATATTGCTTACAATGCAGTATTTTATCCAGCCTCTTCCAGCCAAGGACCTGTAAACGGGAGTCTGTTCCAAAACCTTCCTCCTCTTCCAGTTGTCTGTGCAATGTATTGGCACTGTTCTGCTGGGCTGTCAAGAAAACTGGTTTAGAGAGGCAGCTCTTCAGTCAGGTTTTGCGCCAGTTCTAACCATGTACATTCTTTTCTTCCCCAATAATTATACAAGGCGTAGAGGGGTTAAAAAGGCCACAGAATTCTTTGCAATAACAGCTTACCATAATGTTCCATGTTTAGTGATTAGAACTGGGGCCTATCTAAAGTAATCTGGCGAGATCTCAAGGCCCACTCCAAGTGGTCAAGTGTCCACATTCCCAAACCACTCTCAGAACAAAACTTGCATCAGACATCTTGTTGACCATTGCAGCAAAAAAGTAAACAAACAAACAAAAAAAAACCAGACAAGCAAACAAGCAACTAGGACCAAAGTCCCACCTCTTTAGAATGGTTCCTCCACCCCCGGGGGAGAACCAGGATCTAAGAAAAGGGATTGAAGAAGAGGGCAACAGGGAAAGGAAGGTAGGAAGAGGATAAAAGAGAGATTACATCTTGGAGAAGTCTATGACCTTGCAGTTCTTTGAGGAATTATGTCATCTACTTCAATATTCCTAAATTCATGCATAAAATCAAATGAACAGAAGCTAATGCAATGAAATAGTCCTGTACTACAGGCAAAAAAGCAAAGGTGGAGAACCAAAAGAAGATCCCTGTACTCTGAGGAAAACACAGAGCGGAGATACAAGTAGGGGCGTGAGAGACAATGAGATGTTATAGAAGCGTCTACTAGCAAACGCTCATCATGCAGGGCAGGAAACACCATTCTCAGGAAAGGACTGCTGAAGCCACTGCACACTGTTGTGAAACAGAGGATGAACCTTGAGTGAATTCTCTGTCTTTGCCATACTTATTGCAATCCATGTAAAAGATGAGCAAAGAGGATGACAGCATTTATATTTCTATGACAATTTATTTACCATCTGAAGAAATAAATACACCATTGGTGTAAGTCATGCATATGTCCACACAGTCAAATAGTTAGAACTGATCTAGTAATACTGATTCAAAAGTTGTACTTCCCTAGGCACTGGAATGTCAGAGTCCAATTAATGAAATGTAATTTATTTTCAAAACCATGCTTTACACGTCTCCTGAATTTTGAACGGTACAAACAAAAACTCAAGAGCTGAAATGAAGTGAACTTGAACGCAACCAGAACTTGAATGACACAGAAAAGTAAAAGGAAAAAAAAAAAAAGGGAAAAGGCTCCATTTGTTCTTTTCTTAATAAATTTAAATAATTCCCATAGAAAAGGTCTGAAAATGCAATGCTATCCAGTAATAACAGTAATAATAATTTTTAAAATTGTCTTTGTAATAAATTTCTAAAATCAAATAAAAATATGAACCAAAAGAACCTAAGCTACAACAAACACAAACTTAGGTGGAGAACATTTTCTAGAACAACCTTCTACATACTTACCGGAGAACGGGTTTGAGGTTGTGAATTCATTGTCTGAGGAGCTTGAGGATAGACCAACGTGGTTGGACCTGCATTCTGTCCAGAGGGATAAGGGGTCTGTCAAGGAATGACAAGAACAGTATCATACTGTGAGTAAATATGGCATGGGTAACTTAATTCCAAAGAGTTTAAGAGTTTAGAAAAGTGTTCATTCATGTGGTTTACAGCTCTGTTTTTAAAGACCTAATTTTATCACAATATCCAGCAATTCAGAATCAGTGCAATCTTTTTAGAATTTATCTTAAGTCTCTAATGAGAAGCAATTTCATCACAAAACTCAGAATGGTGAGAAATTTAAAACTGATGAATAATTTATTTCAGACTGGTTGACTACAGTTAACTGATGCCTCAGAAAGTGAACCTGCAGATAAGGTGGGGAACACTACTTTACTTTCAATGTATAGTTAGTGGTATATTGCAGCCATGAAATTAAAAGACGCTTATTCCTTGGAAGGAAAGTTATGACCAACCTAGATAGCACAGTCACCACAGATTTTACTTATACTTTTCCATTTCAAATACCTTCAAAGTTATCACAAAGATTTACTTCTCCAAGGATGTGTACATGAATACTTTATATTTACATGGCAATCCAGTTCATTGTAGAAGTTTACAAGAGGTACAGACATAGTCTCATTTTCATTACTATTTTCAAGTGTCAATGAAAGCTCCTAAATTAATCATTTTTATTAACTGCACGTACTAACAAAAAATAGGAAATGGTGGTAACTGACAATCTGTTAAGGAAATGCCAGTGAAGGAAGACAAGCTAATCAAAACACACTTTGTACTGCATATATAACCCTTAAGAATAATAACTATTTAAAAAACAGTAACTGGGACAATTAAAGACAGAAATTTGAGAATGAATTCCATGTAACATAGAACACAAAACCCTGTTTGTACAGTATTATTCCATATATACAAACAGGATACTTAAAAAGATGTCTTGGGAAGATATGTAACACACTTAAAATTGCTATTTCACAGAAATGTTACTGAAAGAGGGATATATGATACAAACTGTAGGTTTTATTTTATATACCGTGTATCAAAAGCACAGCTGATTTTATTGTGCTTCACATTATTTCACTTCACAGATACTGTGATTTTTACAAATTAAAGGTTTGCAGGAATCCAACATTAAGCATGTCAATCTTTTTTTTATTTCAAATATAGCTGACTTACAACGCTGTATTAGTTTTCAGGTGATTCAGTTATATATATCTACACGTAATTATTTTTCAGAGTTCTTTTTATTACAGGTTATTACAAGATACTGAATAATGGCTCCCTGCACCATACAAACATGATTATCAGCTCTATTTTCCCAGGATCACTTGCTCATTTCATGTGTCTGTGTCATATTCCGGTAATTAATTCTCGGCATATTTTAAACTTTTTCATTACTATTATTATATTTGCTACGGTTACTTGTGATCAGTGATCTTTGACGTCACTATTGCAATTGTTGTGGGGCAGCATGGATTGTGCCCATGTAAGTCACCAAACTTAATCCACATGTGCTGTGTGTATTCCAACAGTTCCACTGACAAGCTGTTCCCCTTTTCTCTTCCTCTCCTTGGGCCTCCCTATTCCGAGACCCAACAGTACTGAAATCAGGCTAAGGAATAACCCTGCAATGGCCACCAAGTAGTCAATTGAAAGGAAGAGTCCCATTTTCTCATTTTAAGTCAAAAACTAGAAATGATGCTTAGTGAAGAAAGCATGTCAAAAGCCGAGATTAATGTGAAAGTCTGGCTTCTTGCGCCAGTTAGGCTGTAAATGCAAAAGAAAACTTAGTTCTTGAATGAAATTATATCTACTATTTCATTAGCTACATGAATGGTAAGAAAACAAAACTGCGTTCTTGCTGATGTGGAGAGGATTTTAGTGGTCTGGAAATAAGTCTGGTCACAACATTCCTTTAAGCCAAAACCTAACCCAGAACAAGGTCCAAACTCTCTTAAGTTCTATGAAGACTGAGAGAGGTGAAGAATTTGGAGGAGGAAGGTATGAAGGTAGCAGAGGGGGCTGGTTCATGAGGTTTTAGAAAAGCAGCTGTCTCCATAACATACAAATACAAGGTGAAGCCACACGTGCTGATGTGGAAGCTACAGCAACTTACCTATAATATCGAGCTAAGGTAAGGAATGAACTGCAGATTTTCAGTGTAGACGAAAATAGCCTTCCAGTGGAAGAAGATGCCGTCTAGGCGGTGCACAACTAGAGAGGAGGATGTTCAATGCCTGCTTTCCAAGGACAGCCTGACTCTCCTGTCAAGGGTTGATGCGTCTGAAGTCCCTGCTTGTTTCACCACTCTGAAAATTCTAGGGCCTTAAGAATTCTGCTATATATACTCTGCTTGAGCTCCATACACAGAACAACAAAGCCTGGATAGCACATCTCTGGACAACACTGTTTACTGAATATTTTAAGCCCACTCTTGAGATCTAATGCTCAGGAAAAAGATGCCTTTCAAAATATTACAGCATGTTAACAATGCACCTGGTCATCCAAGAGCTCTGAAGGAGATAAACAAGATTTATGATGTTTTCATGCTTACTAACGTAACATCCGTTCTGCAGCCCATGACTCACAGGGTAATTGTGACTTTCAAGTCTTACTATTTAACAAATACATTTCTTAAGAATATTTAGCTGCCACAGACAGTGATTCCTCTGCTGGATCTGGGCAAAGTAAACTGAAAACCTTCTGGAAAGGATTCATTATCCTGGGTGCCATGAAGAATCTTCATGAATGATGGGAAGAGGTCAACATATTAACAATAATAACAACAACAGGAGTTTGAAAAAAGTTGATTCCAACCTTCGTGGATGACCTTGAGGGGTTCGAGAGTTCAACAGAGGAGTCACTGCCCATGTGAAAGGAAATGTAGGAGAACTAGAATTAGAAGTGGAGCCTGGAGATCTGATGGACTTGCTGCAATCTTGTGATGAAACTGACAGATGAAGAACTGCTTCCTACGGCTGAGCAGAGAAAGGGTTTCTTGAGATAGACTCTAGTCCTGGTAAAGATCAGGGAAGATTGCTGAAATGACAATTAAAGGATTTAGAATATTGCAAAAAGTGAGATGATGAATTGGGAGCACATTTTGAAAGGAAAATGGTCTACTGTGGGTAAAATGCTATCCAGCAGCATGGCATGCTACAGGAGTCGACTGAGCGGCAAACATCAATGTTGTCTTATTTTGAAAAACTGCCACAGCCACCTCTAATTTCAGCAACCAGCACCGTAATCGGTCAGCAGCCATCAACCTTAAAGCAAGATCCATCAATAAAAAGATTATGACTTTCTGATGGCTCAGATAAAAGCTTTCAATAAAGTACAACAGTCTGTGTGGGTCCAATTACGTGTGTGTGTTTTTCATTAAATACTACAGTGCCTCGTGTATAGTCAAGTCATTATGCTGTACACAGTACTGATACAATGCTGTCAATTATATGTTAATAAAACTGGGGCAAGTAAGTAAAGACTACAGTACTACACAATCTGGTTGGCTGAATCCGAAGAGGTCGAACAAAGGATACAAAGTTCCCGTTATGGGACTGGAGCATCTATGGATTTTAGAATCTGTAGTGTGTCCTGGTCTCCAAAGTTGTTCCAGGATGAACTATATTTTTTAATTAAAGTATGTACATTGACTTTTTTTTTTTTAGACATAATGTTATTATTACACACTATGGACTAGTCATGTATGGATGTGACAGCTGGACTATAAAGAAAGCTGAGCACCAAAGAATTGATGCTTTTGAACTGTGGTGTTGGAGGAGACTCTTGAGAGTCCCTTGGACTGCAAGGAGATCCAACCAGTCCACCCTACAGGAGATCAGTCCAGAGTTTTCACTGGAAGGAGTGATGTTGAAGCTGAAACTCCAATACTTTGGCCACCTGATGCGAACAGCTGACTCATTTGAAAAGACCCCAATGCTGGGAAAGACTGAAGGCAGGAGGAGAAGGGAACGACAGAGGATGAGAAGGTTGGATGCCATCACCGACTCAATGGACAAGGGTTTGGGTAAACTCCGGGAGTTGGTGATGGACAGGGAGGCCTGGCATGCTGTGGTCCATGGGGTCACAAAAAGCTGGACACGACTGAGCGACCTGAAATGCACTCAATGGACTACAATATAGTGTTAACATACCTTTTATATGGACTGGGAAGCCAAAAACTCTGTGTGGCTTGCATCACTGCAACATTTGCTTTATTGCAGCATTCTGGAATCAAATCCACAATGTTTCTATGGCATGCCTGTATGTACTTTTCTTTTTTCATGAATCAGAAGAATTGGCTACTTTTACAATAAAAACCCACTGAAGGTAACCTCTGTTTTTCAGTTTTCCCTTCATGTGATAGGAACAGTATAAGCCATCTCGAAAATTCAATACAATGTCTACATTTTGTGCACTTCTTTAAATATTTTTGGAAAACAACTGAAATATCTTCTCAGAAATCACAATGAAAACTAAATCAAAAAGATTTATGGAAATTTAATACAAAGAAAAGACTATGCTGTGCCTAAATGTGGCCAATAATATGGCTTCAAGTTTTATAAGCTTCAAGAAATTCACAATTTAATCGACAGACAGACAGATATGCTGTTCAGTTCAGTTCAGTTGCTCAGTCGTGTCCGACTCTTTGCAACCCCATGAATCACAGCACGCCAGGCCTCACTGTCCATCACCAACTTCCAGAGTTCATTCAGACTCACATCCATCGAGTCAGTGATGCCATCCAGCCATCTCATCCTCGGTCGTCCCCTTCTCCTCCTGCCCCCATCCCTCTCAGCATCAGAGTCTTTTCCAATGAGTCAACTCTTCGCATGAGGTGGCCAAAGTACTGGAGTTTCAGCTTCAGCATAATTCCTTCCAAAGAACACCCAGGACTGATCTCCTTTAGAATGGACTGGTTGGATCTCCTTGCAGTACAAAGTATTTACTCAATCATAGAGTATGTTCCTTTGTAGTCATTAAAAATGATACAAGGGGCATTTGATGATATGGAAAGAATGATATTTAGAGAGAATGTTCAAATATGCACATATATAGACAGAATGTACTGGTAGCATTTCAAAGCACTAGGGAAATGTCAAAATTACTTTATACATTGTGTTGGGATAACTAGATAATCATCTGAGAGAAAGGTAGATACATACCCTCAACTCATGATACTAAAAAAATTTCAGACTGACTAAAAATGTTAGAATGTATACTGTGACACTTTAATGGTACTAGAAGCAAATCTATTTCTATCATCTTAGGGATATTACTTTTAAAATCTGAAAAAAAGACGATCTGCTGCTGCTAAGTCACTTCAGCCATTGTTATAAAAAGTTCTCTTTGTTTTAACAAATTGATTTATAACTACTTGTATACATATATAACATACATGCATTAATTGGCTTCCCTGGTGGCTCAGACAGTCAAGAACACGCCAGCAATGCTGGAGACCTGGTTTCAATCCCTAGGTCAGGAAGTCCCCCTGGAGAAGGGGATGGCTAGCCATCCCACTCCACTATTCCTGCCTAGAGAATTCCATGGACAGAGGAACCTGGAAGTTTATAGACCATTGGGTCACAAAGAGTCAGACACGGCTGAGTGAGTAACACTATAGGCATAAATATATGCAAGATGTGTTTCTTCATTTTCATTAATTTGCTATTATAGGATATAAATAGTGAGAAACTCTTCTATCAAATAAACGTGTGACATCTAAATCTGGCCAGAGAAGTAAAGATAATACCTTGAAGACTAGACCAGCACTCTGACCATGTTGGCACCCACAATGCTTCCAAGCACCTTCAACAGCCAATGAATTGTCTTCCTGAGAGCTACACAACCAGTGTAAACAGAAATTTCTGTGATGAACTGAAACTCTATAACCATTGGTTTACTTAAATTTTATTCATACACATTTTAATCATTTAGAATTTCACCAGTTTTACACGCACCCAGTTTTTGTGTATATTTAGTTCTCAGCAATTTTATCACATTTATAGTTTCTATAATCCCTGCTGTAGTTACAATACAGAAAAGATTCTTCACAAAGATCCTTTGCATTACCCTACAGTAGCCACAGGAACCCTCTTTCCTTCCTTCCTTCAACTCTCATGCACATAACCCTTAGCAACCACTAACCTATTCTCTGTGTCTATAACTTGGTCATATAGAGATGTCATAAAAATGTAAGGAAGCAAGGAAGGAAGTTTTAGAAGCTGTCTTTTTAATATACTGTGTGACCAATGAGAGAACAAAACACTTTCACAGTATACTGGGGTTAGATGGTTGTATCAAGAAAAAGTATTTATAAGACTGTTTAAGTTACAAGTTGAATTAGGTGCTTTTTCAAAGTAGTGCCATTTTTCACTTGAAAGAATAATAACAGACGAACTACACTTACCTAGACTTTGATACGTGACAGACATTTTATTGAAAAAGAACAAAGTGAGCTTGTCACAAAGAACATTTAAAGTACTTGTTACCAATGATAAAATTCAACCTTTCAAATGAAAATTTAAATTTTAGAAACTGTGTAATTGTCAGCACATTCCCTACATGCAGATTTTCCAGATGAGAATGTGGTTTTTTTTTTAATATTGTATAATAAATAATATGTAAAATATCTACATAACTCAGTCAAGCAATATTTTTCAAATGACCCATACACAATCATATACAAAACACACAAACTAAATAATCAACTCAAGTGCAAGATTGACTAACAGATTTTAACGTAACAGAGCACTGGAAGTTCACTAATATGAATCAGATTCCATATTGCAACTAACATTTAAGAAACTACCGCTTTCAGGTTCTGAGAAAGCTGTATAAAGTATGCCTGCCTCCCTTTCCCAATCACAGGCCTGTGAAGTCCTCACAGACTTCAACTGAAATAACACTATATGTAACAGATTGAGGGCAGACGCAGACACAATTGCAGTTAACTTCTACTAAGCCAGGCACTTAAAAATCTGCAAAGCTTTGAATAATACAATCCTGCTCATCAACTTTCTTTTGGAAAACATTTTTTCATAAAAATACATTATTCATGCTTACAAACTAGGTTTATTTGAAAATTCCTCACTTTTAATTTTTAATATAATATTAACAAACATAAGACAAAAAATATTGAGAAACCCAAAAATTTTTATTTAAGTGTATAAAGAAGTCTTGAACCAGAAAGTTTGAGAACACTGACTCAGATAAATGCTAGAACAGAAAGGGATCTTCCTTTACTTCTTGCAAATAAAATGTTAAACATGCATATTGCTTCCCTATCCTGAAGTTTCTTCCTCAAAACTAAACTTTTCCACATTAATGTGGTTTACTGTGAACCTAAAATAATTTCCATCCATACTGCTTCCAGGAACACTGAGCTCCACATAACCACATTCAAAGGAAGATGAAATATAGTGGTGTTTTTCTCTGTTTCTCCCTGCCTCAACCCTTACCTGGTCTGGCACAATCTGGAGGAAGATATCCAATTCCCAGCTCCTCCTTTAAGACAGAAAGAAAAGGGCTTAACTGGCTTGCACCATTCTGGCTTGCCTGGAGCTGGCCTGAGGGGGCTGGCTTCTGTCTCCTGATTCAGAGCACTGACAGGGACAGTGGCATGGCATGGGTATAAGTCTGGGTTGCTGAAAGGAGTGGCACCTGCTGAATACATGAAGGACACTCAGACCTGCAGGCACCTGGGCAAGAGGTGATACAGAAGGACACAACAGAAACAGAACACTTAAGGCCCTCAGAAGAAGGCAGGGTCAGACTGACAAACCACAACATCAGAAGGAGCCGTGTATACTTCAGGACTAGGGAGAACCGAACACCCAGAGAAGATGTGTGCACAGAGAACGCCTGAGAAGACCTTGAGCCTTTACTGGGCCGACAGCTGAGGGTCTTCCCCTGCAAGAAGCCAGTTTTCAACAGAAGATTACAAGGCATATAAATGAATAGGGAAACATGGCACATTCAAAGGAACACAAGAAATCTCTAGAAATTGACCTTAAAGAGAGACAGACTTTGGAGTTACTTGACAAAGACGTTAAAACAACTGTCTTGAATATGCTCACTTAACTACAGGAAAACACAGAAACCTAAAGGAAATTAGGAAAACAATATACAAACAAAATGAGGATATTAACAAAGAAATAAAAACTGTAAAAACAAGTTTACAATCTCTGGAATAGAAAAATACAATGCGCTTTTTAAAATTCACTTGAGAAATTCAACAGCAGATTCAAAGAGGCAGAAGAAAGAACTGGTGACCTTGAGGAAAAAAGCTCTGAAATTATATCAACACTGAGAAGAAAAATTTTAAATATAATGAAAAAAAGTAAATATAGCCTAAGGAACTTACAATAAGGGATCCAATCAAAAAACTAATATATGCATTATAGAGAAGACAGTAGGGGTAGAGGGTTTATTTGAAAAAATCATGGCTGAAAATGTCCCAAATTTGAGGAAAGACAAGGACATACAAATAAAAGAGACTCAGTGAAGTCTAAGTGAAATATATTATAATCAAACTCTTAGGGGGAAAGAAAAAAACACCTTCTAAATAAGAATTCTATATTGCACAAAAGTGTCCTTCAAACATGAGGGAGAAATTTCCAGATAAAACCTGAGGGAGTTCATTCTCACAAGACTTTCCCTGCAAGAAATGTTAAAGAGAGTCTTTATACTGGAAACAAAGGTACACAAAAAAATAACAAGAAGCCGTATAGAACTAAGAAATTCTCCAGTAAAGAGAAATAAATGGGCATATTAAAAAAAAACCTTTATTATTTTCATTTTGACTCATAACTCCACTTATGATTACTTTATAGGACTTAAAAACATAGAAGAAATTATAAAGATATGCTAATGGATACATAATATATAATGACGCAATCTGTGACACCAATATGATAAAGTGGGAGGAGGCACAGGTGTAAAGAACTATTTGCAAGTAATTGAAGTTAAGTAGTTATTAGCTTAAAATAGAAATGTTACAACTGTAGGATGTTACACGTACTCCCCACTGTGGCTAAAAAGAAAATATTTGTAGAATATATACGAAAGGAAATGAGAAGGGAATTAAAACATATCACTACATAAAATTAAATGAAAAGCAAGGTAATAAAGGAATAAATGACTTAACACCACCACCAACAAAAAAGAGCTCTAAGTCATGTGGGAAAAAAAACAAAATGGCAACTGTGAGTCGTTCTCTATGTGTTTAATTAAGTTAAACACAAATAGATTAAACTCCTGGGTTTAATCCCTGGGTTGGGAAGATCCCCTGGAGGAGGGCATGGCAAACAACTCCAGTATTCTTGCCTCAAGAATCCCCATGGACAGAGGGCTACACTCCACGGGGTCACAAAGAGTAGGACACGACTGCACGGCCAAGCACAGCACAGATCAAACTCGTGGAACTGAAAGAAAAGTTGGCAGAATGGATTTCTAAAAATTAAGGTTCAATGACATACTGTCTACAAAAGATTCACTTTGGACCTTAAAACCCACAGACTGAAACTAAAAGAAGGAAAAAGATATTCCATGCAAAGTAACCAAAAGGGGGCAGGGATAGCTATACTAATATCAGCCAAAACACCCCTTAAGTAAAACACTGTCACAAGAGACAAGGGCATTATATAAAAAGAAAATGTCAATTAACCAACATATAGCACCTATAAACATATACTCAAGATCAGAAATTCTAAAGCACCCCCTGACAGAATTAAAGGGAAAAAATAGTTCTACAATAAAAGTAGGAGACTTCAAAGCCTCCTTTTCAATAATGGATAAAAGAACCTGAGTTGGGAGGGAGGGGAGAATCAATAAATAGAACCAACTTGGGACCTGCCTGGTGGTCCAGTGGTTAAAAGTCTCCCTGCAATTGCAGGGAACATGGGTTCGACCCCTAGTCCAAGAATCTCCCATATGTCACGAAGCACCCAACCCGCGTATGGCAACTAGTAACGCCAGTGAGCCTAAGCCGGGCACCTCAACCAGAGAAGCTGTGGCAGTGAGAAACCTGTACACCAAGACAAAGAACAGCTGCCACTCGCCGCAAAGGCAGAAGATCTGGTGCACAGCAATCAAGACCAGCACAGCCAAACGTAACTACATTAATCAATTAAGAAAAATGGAGGACTGAAACAAACGGCAGACCGACTGAATCTAAAAGACACGAGCACTGCTGTGATACGACACAGCAGGACAGGCTTCCCTAAGTGCACACGGACTATTCTCCATGACACCACGCATGCTTGATCACAAGATAACTTTCAATGGGTTTTTTAACCTACATTTTCTGATCACAATGGAATGAAAGTAGAAATCAATAGCAGATAGAAAATAACAAAGATGTGAAATTTAAACAGTACAGTCTTCAATAGCCAGTGAGTCAAAGAAGAACTCACAGAGGAAATTAGAAAATATCTTGAGACAAAAGAAAATGAAAAGACAACAAATCTAAATTTATGGGACGCAGCAAAACTGCACTAAAAGGGAAATTTAACGGCTTCTGGTTCAAGATGGTGGAAAGAAGAAAACATGTTCTTCTCCTCCTGCGAGAACACCAAAATTGCAACTAGCTGTTGAATAACCATCAACAGGAAGCTGCTGGAACCCAACAAAAAAGATACCCCACGTCCAAGACAAGAAGCTGCAGTGAGACGGCAGGAGGGTTGTAATCACAATAAATCCAAATTCCATACCAGTTGGGGGGTGACCTACAAACTGGAAAACAATAATTCCAAAGAAATTATCCCACTGTTATGAAGGTTCTGAGCCCCATGTCAGGCTTCCTAGCCTGAGGATCTGACAAACGGTCTGGGAATTCCCAGGAAATCTGACCTTGAAGACCAGTGGGATTTGATTACAGGACTTCCAGAGGACTGGGGAAAACACAGACTTCAGTCTTGGAGGGCACAAACACAATATTCTATGTACCAAGACCCAGGAGAAGGGAACAGTAACATCACTGAGACTGAACCAGATCTACCTGCTAGTGCTGGAGGGTCTCCGGTGGAGGCACAGGTCAGCAAGGGCTCACCACAGGGATGGGGCGCTGGCAGCAGCAGTCCTGGAAGATGGCCCTTGGCATGAGTCCTCTTGGAGATCAGAATTATCTCTACCATGGAGCCCACAGACCCAAGGGCTGGAACCCTGAGTGTTCTTTGGAAGAAACTCCAGTACTTTGGCCACCTCATGCGAAGAGTTGACTCATTGGAAAAGACTCTGATGCTCGGAGGGATTAGGGGCAGGAGGAGAAGGGGACGACAGAGGATGAGCTGGCTGGATGGCAACACCAACTCAATGGACATGAGTCTGAGTGAACTCCGGGAGTTGGTGATGGACAGGGAGGCCTGGCGTGCTGCGATTCATTGGGGACACGACTGAGCGACTGAACTGAACCGAACTGATTTCATTTTGAGGTACTTAAACTAGTCAGATTTAAAGACAGAAAATGGAACAACTGCTGCCCAGTGGGAGGGGGAGGGGGACTTGGTGGCTATAATTTAATTGGTACAGAGTTCCAGGTGTACAAGATAAAGGAGTTCTCGAGATAGATGGTACTGATATTGCACAAATATGTGGATCTAAGTAATACCTTGAACTGTACACTTTTAAATAGTTGAGATAGCAAATATTCTATGTATTTAACATTAACACAATTTTTTAAAAATATAATTATCAAAAAACATCACAAAGTCTAATCACAAACAAGTTTGTTTCAACAGCATATATTCAACATCATCAATTAGTTGTCTATTATGAATCTCTCCACATATACTTAAATATACTTGCTTATTTGTATCTTGTTGAATTATAAGCGATACTTGATCAAATAGACCTCTCTGAACATTGATAACTTGATATGGCACTGTAATCCACCCAAAACTCATGAACAGTAGCTAGTTATAAAAGAAATCACCTTATACAGATTTGAAATCATCATTTAACAGTCTGCACAAAACACAATGACTTTTATACATTTCAGTGATGGGAAAGCCCAAGGTCTTATCATTTATTTCCAAGAAAGGAGAGAAACACAGAGAATGAGACCCAGGCAGAGTATACATATAACCATGTCATAGAGAGGTATTAACTGAAAATAAAACAAAATTCCCCCTACTCCACTGGACATCTTCAATAAACAGTACAACAGAAAACAGAAATAATTCCTCAATTACAAAAGAGAAAACACTGTTCATTCATGTCATTCAGGGTTCAGTAAGGGTTCATAGGCCTGTTGCCACCACCCATCTTACAAGGACTGGAGAACCACTTTCCCTTTTCCCAAATCACAATTTATTTCCTGTGGAATAATATGTAAGTTGGCTTGAAATCATTTTTTATTTGTTTTTCAGAACATGCACAAACACCATGGCTGAACCTTAGGTTTTCAGGCCCAGATAACATTAATACTGAGAAACAACCAATTTTTCACTTATATACAATAACAAATAGCCAATTCAATTGCTGGAATTACTTTCAGATGGTGTTCAAGTCAGGCTCCATTTATATGGACTTAATTAGAAGGTATGTATATCAAAATACCATTTTAGGTACATTAAATTCCTAACGACTACACCAACTAAAAGGATGCTAAAATAGAAATCCCAGTAAATATTCATAATAAAAACAAATCTTCTCATGCTTGCTTAATATCTCTGAAACACAGAATTAAAGATTAAAACAGTACAATAATTGTTTAATTCACAATTTACTTGATTCATCCACTATAAAAAGCTGTGTATTTCCCACTTTATATGTAGTATAAAGCACTGTGTAAGCAATATAATCCTATGGACTACTAGACCTAATCAAATATTCGTACATAAACATTACTGTAAACAGAATGCTGGCACTTATTTCTTCTTAATGAATCCATTTCCCTTTTGAAATAATCTGACTCAAGTTCACATGCTGCACTTCGAAGACAAACATTCCAAATGTCAAAAAGAATAAATCATGGTGACTCATTGCTTCCCAGACAAATGAGCAGATTATGATTACTAGATATGTTCAGGCTTCCAAGGGCTTTCTCTTTCAGAGCCATGCATATAAATAGGTACACAGGGTAATAATAATCACATTTCACACACTGAAAGACTCAATTACAGTAACCAGTGGTGCAAATCCTGAGTACAAGGTAAGCAACTCAAGAAAATCAGAGTAAAACTACTAATATCATAATATTAAAGAAATCCAGCAAATACACATCATTACTGTTCCTATGTCAGAAAAGCACTTGTTTTTTAACTTCAGAAAAAGGAACAGTTCCTATATAAAAAATTAGAACACGAACACATCAATGATGGCCCTGAAGCACCCAAAATGAGTGTATATTCATAAAACAAGCGAAAATGTAACTGTGCAGAATTATTTTCTGGACAATTAGAAGTTTATCTTCTTTCCCTAACCTTTTATTTAAATATCAAAGTTTTGATCTTTAGACTTAAAGAAGTGAAATAGTACTGGCCAACTACAATATTCAGTTATCTATAATGCAAAACACTCATTGGTGTGACTCTATTATGATTTTTTTAAGGATACTACATGAAAATTCCCTACAAGTTATTTTTACACCATCACTGAGCTGGTTAAATAAACATTGCCCCTGCCATGTAATGTGACTCCCCTAGCACTTATTCTGCTGATAATAAACAGACATCACGCACACACTCACATGAGGCAGGTTTAGGAAACAGCTGAGTCACCTACCAACCAGCTCGCTGCTACCAGTGCCTCAGGGGAACTTTCTGTCTCACCACAACACTGGCTGTTTCCCCTATCTGCACTAGTAAATAACAATTCCCTTATACTTCAATAATATCAGGCAGTTAAGGACAAAACTCATTTTAGGGATCACATAGCTCTAGCCCTACCCCAAAGAACACACCAAGAATTTCTGACAACAGTGACAGAAAAACAGAGAAAAGCAAAAATACGAAGCTAATGAGGTTGGCAAACTTCATCTCAATCAGTCCAGTTTACTCTGGAGAAAAACGTATCACTCCACTTAACAGGGAGAAACTTAACCACTGCACTATTCACAGAGCTGCTTGTTTGTGACACTATCAACACAATCAAAAGAAGAGAGGCAAAAGGCAAAGGAGAAAAGGAAAGATACACGCATGTGAATGCTGACCAAAATACCAAGGAGAGATAAGAAAGTCTTCCCCAGTGCAAAGAGAAAGAGAAAAACAATAGAATGAGAAAGACTAGAGATCTCTTCAAGAAAATCAGAGAAACCAAGGGAACATTTCATGCAAAGATGGGCACAATAAAGGACAGAAACAGTATGGACCAAACAGAAGCAGAAGATACTAAGAAGAGGTGGCTAGAATACACAGAATAACTGTACAAAAAAGATCTTCACGACCCAGATAACCACGATGGGTGTGATCATTCACCTAGAGCCAGACATCCTAGAATGCAAAGTCAAGAGGGCCTTAGGAAGCATCACTACCAACAAAGCTAGCGGAGATGATGGAATTCTAGTTAAGCTATTTCAAATCCTAAAAGATGATGCTGTGAAAGTGCTGCACTCAATATGCCAGCAAATTTGGAAACTCAGCAATGGCCACAAGACTGGAAAAGGTCCGTTTTCATTCCAATCCCAAAGAAAGGCAATGCCAAAGAATGCTCAAACTACTGCACAACTGCACTCATCTCACAGGCTAGCAAAATAATGCTGAAAATTCTCCAAGCCAGGCTTCAACAGATGAATCATGAACTTCCAGATGATCAAGTTGGATTGAGAAAAGGCAGAGGAACCAGAGATTAAACTGCCAACATCCACTGGATCATTGAAAAAGCAAGAGAGTTCAAGAAAAACATCTACTTCTGCTTTATTGACTATGCCAAAGCCTCTGACTGTGTGGATCACAACAAACTGTGGAAAATTCTGAAAGAGATGGGAATACCAGACCACCTGGTCTGCCTCTTGAGAAATCTGTATGCAGGTGAAGAAGCAACAGTTAGAACTGGACATGGAACAACAGACTGGTTTCAAATTGGGAAAGGAGTATGTCAAGGCTGTCTATTGTCACCCTGCTTATTTAACTTATATGCAGAGTACATCATGAGAAATGCCAGACTAGATGAAGCACAAGCTGGAATCAAGACTGTTGGGAGAAATATCAATCACCTCAGACATGCAGATGACACCACCCTTATGGCAGAAAGCAAAGAAGAACCAAAGAGCCTCTCTATGAAAGTGAAAGAGGAGAGTGTAAAAGTTGGCTTAAAACTCAACATTCAGAAAACTAAGATCATGGTGTTTGGTCCCATAACTTCATGGCAAATAAATGGGGAAACAATGGAAACAGTGAGAGACTTTATTTTTTTGCGCTCTAAAATCACTGCAGATGGTGACGCTTGCTCCTTGGAAGAAAAGTTACGACCAACTTAGACAGCAAATTAAAAAGCAGAGATATTACTTTGCCAACAAAGATCTGTCTAGTCAAAGCTATGGTTTTTTCAGTAGTCATGTATGGATGTGAGAGTTGGACTATAAAGAAAGCTGAGCACTGAAGAAGATGCTTTTGAACTGTGGTGTTGGAGAAGACTTTTAAGAGTCCCTTGGACTGCAAGGAGATCCAACCAGTCCATGCTAAAGGAGATCAGTCCTGAATATTCATTGGAAGGACTGATGCTGAAGATGAAACTCCAATCCTTTGGCCACCAGATGCAAAGAACCGACTCACTGGAAAAGACCTCGATGCTGTGAAACATTGAAGGCAGGAGGAGAAGGGGACAACACAGGATGAGATGGTTGGATGGCATCACTGACGCAATGGACGTGAGATTCCAGGAATTGGTGATGGACAAGGAAGACTGGCGTGCTGCAGTCCATGAGGTATCAAAGAGTCAGACACGACTGAGCGACTGAATTGAACTTGATCAATACAATCCCCCTGGGTTTTCTTCCAAAAGTGAAAATGAAAGTCTCTCAGTCGTGTCTGACTCCTTGAGACCCCGTGCACTATACAGTCCATGGAATTCTCCAGGCCAGAATACTGCAGTGGCTAGCCTTTCCCTTCTCTAAGGGATCTTTCAACCCAGGGATCGAACCCAGGTCTCCCGCATTGCAGGCGCATTCTTTACCAGAGGAGCCACAAGGGAAGCCCAAGAATACCTGAGTGGGTAGCTTATCCCTGCTCCAGCGGATCTTCCCATCCCAGGAATTGAACCGGGGTCTCATGCACTGCAGGTGGATTCTTTACCAATTGAGCTCTCAGGGAAGCCCCAAGGGAAGCCCTTTCTTCCCAAACTATCCCTGAATGACACAGTCTACGTTCTTGACTTCAAACAACAAGGCCTCCAATCAAAACTGCTTTAGATTTTCTTTTTTTGATGATATTAGTTAACTAGCAGTATCATCAATGAAAGACAATCAGATTAAAAACTTTTTTTGGAATGAAAAAATCCCTCACACCATATATTTTAAAATGCAGCAGCTCACAATTTTTTTCCCTCAGCATTGACAGATGTCCTAATGACAAAGCTCATAAAAGACATGGTTCCTGTGTTTAGGGAACGGATAACTTACCTAACAACTATAACAGAATACAGCAAGTGCTTTAAAGAGTATGAACAACATGGCAAGAAGCAAAGCAAAAACTGATTAATTCTTCCTGGCAGAAGATTTCCAGAGAAGCTCCACATCAGAGTTCAACAAGGGATGGGGAAGCAGGAAGGGAAGTCGGCCACATGAGGAGAGGAACACCACGTGGGCGCGAAACAAAGAATACAACAGAAGCTTGGAAACTGGAAAAGCCGGGGAAAGCCTGCTGAAGTCTGAAAAGGTCAGGGATGCCAACACCTAGGAGTGGGTGAGCCAGGGGGCCCAGAGAATTAGATTAGGGCTGAACCGATGAGCTAAAGGGGTATGTCAGGATAGGAAGGGACTTCAACTTAAAAGGAATCCAGGATACGCTGAACACAGAAGCAGTATCATTAGATTTGTTTAGTGAAAATAACTGCCATGATAATAGGGAGTACTAGGGAAAAGGACCTGTGTCAGGGTTACTAGTCAGGGAACACTCTAACAGTCTAGGTACATGCTGATAAGGACCTAGTCTACCACGATGAATCTAGACAAAGGAGGCCTATTTTAAAATGACTGGTATACCGATGGCAAGACTTTCTAAGTAACTAGACTTAAGTGGTAAGGAAGCACCAAAGAGCCAAAAATGAGGTGGCCCAGGCCACCTCTCAGACCTCAACTCATCTCCCACTGCTCTCTTGCTGCATTAGTTTTACTTCACTCAAACATATCAAGTTTTTTTCTCTTAATGTCTTTGCATTAGCTGTTTTGGATGAAAATATGATCGATTCAATTGTATCATACTGATTTTAATTATCAAAGAAAACCCCAAGTATAAAAGCATACAGAGTAATCAGACATGTATTGAACATACTTGTGATTAGCAACATAAAACTAACTCCTTGCAATGGGAATGGATGAGGTCACCAAGGGTACAGGACTAAATGACAAAAAATCATTTGAAAGAAATATGTTTGAGACAGGCAAAATGAAAATAAATCTTTAAAGCAGGAAGATATAGTTTCCCAAGGATGAAACGCAAACTCTCTTTATTCGGAGTCTGTTTACTATGAAGCACAGATTTTCTTTAATTACACAAAACCTCTATGAAGTAAATCATTTTAAAAATGAGAAAACATGCTCTGAGGAAATCAAGTAACTTGCCACAAGTCACATACAGAAGGGCTAATGCAGAATGTGAATCTCAATCTCAATGAAATAGAAGGAAATCAATATAAGAGGTGAAACAAAATATCATTTAATGTAATAATCAGGATAAAGACCAAAGTTGCTGTTGTTCAGTTGCTCAGTAGTGTCCAACTCTGCGATCCCAGGGACTGCAACATGCCAGGGTTCCCTATCCTTCACTATCTCCCAGAGTTTGCACAAACTCATGTCCACTGATTTGGCGATGCTACCCAACCACCTCATCCTCAACTAAAAACAGAGTTGCCATATCATCCAGTAGGGTTGACTTCAACCTGAATGAGAGCCCAGAACTTTTATAAAGTGGAAAAGAGGGGAAGAGATGGCAGGCCTGGAACGCAGTCCCAGAAAGGTGTCCACCACGCTTGAGAACAAAGATGGGAATTTCCAGACAAGACACTGTGGTAAATTCTTAAAGACATGGAAATACCAGAGTACCTTACCTGCCTCCTGAGAAACCTATATGCAGGTCAAGAAGCAACATTTATAAACAGACACGGAACAATGGACTCATTCAAAATTGTGAAAGGAGAACGTCAAGCCTGTGTATCATAACCCTGCTTATTTAACTTTTATGCAGAGTATGTCATTGAAAATGCTGGACTGGATGAAGCACAAGCTGGAATCAAGATTGCCGGGAGAAATATCAGTAACCTCAAATATGCAGATGACACCATCCTTATGGCTGAAAGTGAAGAGAAATTAAAGAGCCTCTTGATGAAAGTGAAAAACGAGAGTGAAAAAGTTGGCTTAAAACTCAACATTCAAAAAATGAAGATCATGGCATCTGGTCCCAGCACTTCACTTCATGGCAAATAGATGGGGAAACAATGGAAACAGTGACAGACTTTATTTTCTTGCACTCCAAAAATCACTGTGGATGGTGACTACAGACATGAAATGAAGATGCCTACTCCCTGCAAAAAAAGTTACGACAAACCTAGACAGCACATTAAAGAGCAGAGACATTACTTTACCTACAAAGGTCCAAACAGTCAAAGCTATGGTTTTTCAAATAGTCATATACACATATGAGAGTTGGATCATAAAGAAGGCTGAGCACTGAAGAACTGATGCTTTGAACTGTGGGGTTGGAGAAGACTCTTGAGAGTCCCTTGGACTGCAAGGAGATGAAACCAGCGAATCCTAAAGGAAATCAACCCTGAATATTCATTGGAAGGACTGATGCTGAACCTGAAGCTCCAATACATTGGCTACCTGATGCGAAGAACTAATTGGAAAGGACCCTGATGCTGGGAAAGACTGAAGGCAGGAGGAGAAGGGGATGACAGGGGATGAGATGGATGGATGGCATCACCGACTCAATGGACATCTGAGCAAGTTCCGGGAGATGGTGATGGACAGGGAGGCCTGGTGTGCTGCAGTTCACGTGGTTACAAAGGGTTGGACACGACAGAGCAACTGAAATGAACTGATGATCTAGTAATCCCCTTCCTGGGTACATATCTGGAGAAAATTTTAATTTGAAAAGATACATGGCACCTCAATATGCACTCACTGCAGCACTACTGAAAATAGCCAAGACATGAAAGCAACTCTGGGGCCTATCAACAGATGACTGGATTAAGAGGCTGTGAAACAGATACAGATACAGAGATCTCACCCAGACATAAAAGCAATGAAATAATGCCATTTGCAGCAATATGGATGGACCTATAGATTATCATACTAAGTGAACTAAGTCAGAAAGAGAAAGACAAATGCCATATGATATCACATGTGGAATCTAAAATATTACACAAATGGACTTAATTACAACACAGAAACACTCACAGACACAGAAAACAAAGTTGTGCTTATCAAAGGGGAAAGGCTAAATTAACAGTTTGGGAGTAGCAGATACAAACTACAATATAAAGCAGATAAACAAAAAGGATCTATTATATAGTTCAGGGAACTGTATTCAGTATCCTATAATAAATCATAGTAGAAAAGAATATAAATGTATATGTTTATATATACACACACTGGCTTCCCTGGTGGCTCGGTGGTAAAGAACCTGCCTGCCAGTGCAAGAGCCACAGGAGACACAGGTTTGATTCCTGGGTCGGGAAGATCCCCTGGAGGAGGAAATGGCAACCCACTCCAGTATTCTTGCCTGGAAAATCCCATGGACAGAGGAGTCTGGCGGGCTACTGTCCATGGGCTCACAGTCAGACACAACTGAGCGACAGCACACACACATACATACATAATTATATATACACACACACAGATATAGATAACTGAATCATTTTGATGCATATCAGGAACTAATAAAATAATAAACTATTAATCAACTATACTTCCATAAAAATTTTAAAAATTTAAAAAGATATTTGGGTCTATTGCTAAACATGCCACACCGGAAAATTAACTATGAGGAACATATGTCTTTCGGAATTAGGGAATATATTCATAAATTTTCCAGGAACAGACGACTGATACTTGTTTAATGCTACAAGAAATAAGGGAACACAACTCTAAATGCAAGGCAAGATGGATGTGTATTTTCAGTTTAAAAAGTTATGAGGAATACATTTTGCTGAGAAAAAGAAAGCAATTTTGTTGTAAAGAGGGGCTGATTGTTTCAGAACTGGAAAGAGTAAATATAGGACAAGAATATAGGACAAAAGAATTCTTTGGGAAAAAAAGGAGCTTTATGTGTGGTCAAGCTGGCTAAATATTACAAGGCCTTTAAGAATAAGCTTTAAAATCAGTGGCATACTTATATAAAACTAAAACCTAATTTACTTTCATTTTCATTTCCTAAAAGAACAGTCTTTCTGGAATTATTGGTTTGCTCCTGAAAAACAGATTGTGAAAGTCTTTTAACTTATCTTTAACTAACCTCCTTAGAAACAAAAATTTGTAGTTTACCAAAATTATTTTGTTTTATGCTAACCAAGTCTTTGCATATTAAAGAAAATTAAATCTTCTCAATATTAAAAGAGCTAAGTTTCCCTTACTACTATGTAACCTTCTGTATTTGTCTTTGAAATCTTTTATTATTACATTAGTCAAACAGATAACTAAGTATCGTTTCATCGTGGTCTGTGGTCCTGCTTGAGCTAACGTCTAAAACCTTTGGCATGCCACAACTAAGACCTGGCACAGTCAAGTGAATTAACAAATAAAAATATTTTTTTTAAACCTATTGATATTTTTAAAACACTTCTCAAAAATCAGGAAGGTCTTCATTTAGAAATGAAGTCTTTCATTGTGTGTCTGTTTACTTGAAACAACTTTAGGTTCTCCCAGAGGACACTGGAGAATCTAAAAGGATTTGTCTCTCAGCTGGTATTCTGTTGAATCAATCGGTCTTATCTGATATATTAAGTAAGCTGATCACATAAATTGATATATACTGACAAATTATATGGGAGGCTGGTCATATAAGGACTACTGAATCTTTTTACCTTATTTGTAAAGGTGTATATTAATGTAAGTATTCAAAACTAGATCAAATTCCTGAATTCTAAGATGAACTGATACAATGTTATCAGTCAATTTTTAAATGTATATCACAGAAATAAGCAATTTCATTCTTAATCTCATTATAATGAACTCATGAGACCTTTAATATGGTTTTTTTCATGTCTTTGCAATTTCTAGGCAGTTACTGGTTTATTCTAATGCTTTTGGAAACGTTTCATCTTTAAAGAGGGAAAGGACTCTGACAGGTATTCAGGAATACAGTTTTTTGATGACTCTAATGTCGTAAGATTGAACAGTGTAAGGATTTCTAAAACCCTAATTTAAAGCCGACCGCTTTCATGTTTTGTTTTCCCCATGTAGAGAGTCTTCTTTATTTTTACTCTTCTCCTTTAAGTGATCTATTATTTATTTACAGCAATTTGATCAAGTGTATCCTCACAACAAAGGCTGAAGAACCTATTTGGTTCCCCCCTAAAGTCTGAAACTCTTATTAAATATTCCTGTTTTTCATTACAACATGTATATTTGCAGAGCTTTTAGGGGAGTCTATTCTTGTAACAGGATGCCTGAAGCACCTAAGTCCTGCTTCTTTTGATCCACAGTGGATAAAGGGAGACACAGTTCCAGGTTGTAAAGGTCTAATTGCTTCTATTAAAAATAACTATTCTGTGGTAGAGAACTCATTTCACAGTGCAATTACGGGAGGAAAGAAATGTATCACATTTTACAACCTGGAGATCATGATAATAGAAAAGACACCTCTCCAAAAGGGCTCTCCAGCCTCACAAGAAGGACTGCTATCAGCTACTGTGGACTAATCTTCACGCTGCCACACTGCAGGGGACAGAATCCTGGGTCCACGTACCCAGGAAGGCATCAAACCCCAATGGCCCTGCACACCGTCTGACAACTTGAACATAAAGCTCACTAGGGCTTCAAGCAGATGGCATCTGAGGGTGACAGCTTTCCCAAGAAGTCCAAACTAGGCCTATATACCTTTCTTTCCATGCTACCTCTTAACTGTTTTTCTCCCCACCTATTTCATGGAATGACAATAATGCCCAATGCCTGCAAATGGCAGAACCTCTCTGATTGCTGGATTTGCCACCAGAAACCTCAGTCCCTCCAAGATAGCAATGGCTCTTTGGTTTACCCTCTAGGTGATTTCACTGGGGTTCCCAAATTATTCCACAGTACCATCCTGGTGGCTCAGACAGTAAAGCGTCTGCCTGCAGTGTGGGAGACCTGGGTTCAATTCCTGGGTTGGGAAGATCCCCTGGAGAAGGAAATGCAATCCACTCCAGCACTCTTGCCTGGAAAATCCCATGGACGGAGGAGCCTGATAGGCTACAGCCCATGGGGTCGCAAAGAGTCGGACACGACTGAGCGACTTCACTTTGACTTTTTCACTTTTGACCATTTCATACACTCTTGGTGCTAAACTCTCCTAAACTTATTTGTTGCTTCAATTTGATCCAGTCCTGAGATAAGGAAAAAAAAAACAAAAAACTTTTCAATATGTATGTGAAAAGTTATATGGAGGTAACCTGTCAGGGCATAACAATATAATAGTTAACTGAGCCTTGGTAAGCAATGCTAAGCCTCTATACCAATGAAAGAATCCATAGATTCTATCACTTATGTGGGGGCCTTGTGTACTCCCTCTGGTTACATTTTCATATTTGGAAGTTTTGGGAATGGCTTTTATGCTTGGGCAACTAACTCCTTGCCTGATAGCTGGAGGATACAAGGACCACCCATGCTGTATTCACTGTCCCATTCTTCTTACGTACTGAAGAAGCCTCTCATTGGTCCATCCAATTAATTAATTGTCTATGACTGCCCACTTTTTTAGACATAACGCTTTGCACATTTAATAAGATTACTGTATAGTGTAAACGTAACTTTTATGTGCATTGAGAAATCAAAAAATGTGTACAATTTGCTTTAGTGTGATATTCATCTACTGCGGTGATCTGGAGCTGAACCCGCAGAATCTCCAAAGCACGCCTGTACACGAGTATGTGCACAGAGTACATGCAATTACTGCACCATTTTATATAAGGAAATCAAGCAGCAGAGATTTTGGTTTCTGAGGAGAGTGGTCAGTGAACAAATCCCTGCAGATACCAGGAGACCACTGTGTTTTTCATACCACATCTCAATCTGCACTAGCTGTTTCAAGTGCTCAAAAGCTACAGGTGCCTCTAGTGGCTAATATACTGAAGAGTGCACGTCTAGATTGTGTCCATATAGGTTGTTGAGTATGTATATGGCTGTTCTGGGAGAGTGAAAAGGGGGAGATACAGTGACTCCAGGAGCCCACAGCAACAGTTTAATGACACGACAAATGAATGCTAGATATCCTCATAGTAAAGGCCAGAAAGTAAAATGGAAATGGAAATTGTGTGTCAAATGCTAACATCCTGAAAGAATGTGGAAATTTGCCAATAATACCAATAAGGAAACCAGTATACTCACAGGGTACACATGGGTCAAAGGCCAAGGAACCAGGCAGAGTAATGAAGGGCCAGAGCAATGCTGAGCCTGCTTCCCAAGATAAAAAGAAAACTGAAAAACTAGTAACATGCTCTTGAAAGGATTTCTAGGAAAAGTGATGTTACTTAAATTTTCAGAGTACGGAGACAGAGGGAGGATGGGCAAGCTCACAGATAGGGTGCTCGGGAAGAAACTGGGCAACTAGAACATTCCAGAAGGTCCAGTAATAGGACAGTAGCAGAGATTCTACAAGCACTTTCACTACTATGGAATAAAAACATACGCAGATAAGCAAATAAATAGCAGGAGGCAAGTTCCTGATTCTAGGACTAACTAGCTTCTTCTGGAGCTTAGTATGTGCTGTGCTGTGCTTAGTCGCTAGTCGTGATCGACTCTTTGGGATCCCATGGACTGTAACTCACCAGGCTCCTCTGTCCATGGAATTCTCCAGACAAGAATAATGGAGAGGGTAGAGCTTAGCAAACAGTCACATAAACTGTGGAATATTTAATCTTCTCAGAGAAATAAATGGCTTAAATACAGAGTTGGCATTTTATAAAGAAACAATCTTGCTTAAACTCTGTGAAATGGCCTTTACCAAATAAACCCATTTGTGCCTGGCACACAAAGATTTAAGAATGCCCTTTCTAAGAAAACCAAGTTATTAATTCAAACATATCAAATCATAACAGTAAAGCTGATAATCTGGGGAAAAAAGGATATTCAGTAAAACTGCATTAAAAACAGGTCTGAGCAGGGGACTTCCCTAGCAGTCCAGTGGTTAAGATTTCCCCTTCCAAAGCGGGGGAGTGAGTTCAGTCCCTGGTTGGGGAGCTAAGATCCCAGGCGCCTCACAGTCAAAAAACCAGAACATAAAATATAAGCAATATTGTAGCAAATTCAATAAAGACATTTTTTTAAATGGTCCAATCTTATTTTTTTTAAGTTATCAAAAAATACGATTGAAAAGAAATCAAATGACATAAATCCTATTTACCACAACCAATCTATATGGACTCTGAGATCTTAATTACGGTATTAGTTCCAAATTTTTCTGTCAGCCATAGCACAGGCATTTTTCTACAGATCATTCAATTTCCTATAATTTTTCATTTTCATAAAATTCTAACAAGATGATTCACATGAAAGATGAAAAACAGTAATGCCTCCGCAGACAGATTCTCATTGGGTTTTTCTTCTTACTAATCTTCTGCAAAACTGTTCATTCCTGACATCATGGCTCATTTGATAAATGTCAAAATTGTACATTGTAAGTCTAATTCAAAGCCCAGCTCTAATACATGTTTTGGGAGAAATCTGAATCAAGCCTTGGCCGAAACAACACACAATCCATGCACCCCAATACTGACAGTGCCCCCTCCACCTCCTCCTCCCCTTCCTGTCTTGAAGCATAACAACTTTTGTTTTATTCAATTTAGTTAGAAAAAATATTTCAGCTGTTGAAATAAATGTTTTATGATATTACAGTAAGACAGGACAAAAATAATAACCTCTGAAGAAATCCCAAGTCATCATTTCAAGGTATGATTTTCAAACATTTTCATCTTGACTTCTATTAAAAGATTTACCAAAAAAAATTTCAACCATGGTTCAGATCTCACGTTTATTTTCTTTTGCCGAGTATTCTAAAAAGCAGTGAATAAGGGGTCAAAAGAAGAGCTGGAAGGTGGGAGAGAAGATGTAGTAAGAGGCAAAATAAAAAGTGGTATACATAAACCCAAAACCAATCATCTGTTCTACCACTTGGACTTCTTTCCAAATACATTATAACACGACGAGGACTGCTTCTCTAAGAAGCAAATAACAGATGGGCTTACTAGACAGAATTTTTCCTTTCTGTGTAATGTTTGCTTGACAGTTCACACTGCTGAATGATTTCAGGAAAATTCAGATGAACCTCAGTTTCTAGACAGCATCGAGGTCATACTATAGCTTTCTGAGTGACTACTCTGGGATTTCTAAACAACTCTATCTACCAGCTTTGCTCAGATATGCAGATGACACCACCCTTATGGCAGCAAGTGAAGAAGAACTAAAGAGCCTCTTGATGAAAGTGAAAGAGGAGAGTGAACAAGTTGGCTTCAAGCTCAACATTCAGAAAACTAAGATCATGGCATCTGGTCCCATCACTTCATGGCAAACAGACGGGGAAACAGTGGCTGACTTTATTTTTCTGGGCTCCAAAATCACTGCAGATGGTGATTGCAGCCATGAAATTAAAAGATGCTTACTCCTTGGAAGGAAAGTTATGACCAACCTAGACAGCATATTAAAAAGCAGAGACATTACTTTGCCAACAAAGGTCTGTCTAGTCAAGGCTATGGTTTTTCCAGTGGTCATGTACAGATGCGAGAGTTGGACTATAAAGAAAGCTGAACGTGAAGAATTGATGCTTTTGAACTGTGGTGTTGGAGAAGACTCCTGAGAGTCCCTTAGACTGCAAGGAGATCCAACCAGTCCATCCTAAAGGAGATCAGTCCTGGGTGTTCACTGGAAGGACTGATGTTGAAGCTGAAACTCCAATACTTTGGCCACCTGATGCAAAGAGCTGACTCATTTGAAAAGACTCTGATGCTGGGAAAGATTGAGGGCAGGAGGAGAAGGGGACAACAAAGGATGAGATGGTTGGATGGCATCACCGACTTGATAGACATGGGTTTGGGTGGGCTCTAACAGTTGGTGATGGACAGGGAGGCCTGGCGTGGTGAAGTTCATGGGGTCGCAGAGAATCGGACACGACTGAGCAACTAGACTGAACTGAACTGAGGTATGAGGTGTTTTTGTTTTCTGTTTGAACACTTTCCTGAGGGTAATAAACACAGTGAAAGTCAAACTAATCAGAATTTAACAATATCAAGGAATAATATTAAAATACCTATGTAACAAGGCCTGGTTTTCAGTAATGATGGCAGTTATAAATTGGTATTAAAGATTTTAGGGACATCCCTGGTGCCGCAGTGGATAAGATTCTGCCTGCCAATGCAAGAGACACAGGTTTGAAACCTGGCATGTGATGGAAGATCTCACACGCTGTGGAGCCACTAAGCTCGTGTGCCACAGCTACTGAGCGCACGGTCTAGAGGCCCAGCGCAGCCAAGCATGAAAACAAATCAAGGCACCGGGAGACAAGAACGCATTCTCTAAAATTAATTCCCAATTTTCTTCTTTATGTTTATTTATTTGACTATGCTGGATCTTAGTTGTGGTATGTGGGATCTAGTTCCCTGTCCAGGGATTGAAGCCGGGCCCCCTGCATTGGGAGCATGGAGTCTTAGCCACTGGACCACCAGGGAAGGCCCTAATTCCCAACTTTCAAAAAATGTTAAATATTCCAAAGCTATTGTAATACAGAAAACAGACATTTATTAAGCATCCAGCATTTATTTGCCAGGGCCTTTGCATCTGTTACTTGACTTAATCCTCACACCGTTCTATGAGGTAGGTATTGTTATATATCTACTCAACAGATGCCAAAATTCCACTTGGAGGGAGGTTTAACATATCCAAGATCACGTAATTAGTATCTGGTAGAACTGGGATTCACAGTCAGGTCTCTCTTTAAAAAAAACAAAAAACAAAAACTTCCCTCTCTAAAAGACAACCTTTATACTGCAACAGAAGCCACTGCAGCTTTCTTGCCTGGGGGACGGAGGAGCCTGACGAGCTAGAGGCCCTGGGGTCACAGAGATTCGGACGCGACTTAAGAGACTTCGCACGCATATGGAGCAAACTAATAATTCTTTTCCATAGTTTATATTTTCGATGTGGGAGAGAAATCCTTTATCTCAAAAAAAAAAAAGAACACTATGTGATCAATCTCTCTTTAAGTTAGAGCCCTAGGAAACATTTCGGTGCTTTATCAGAGTTCAATTGTTGGGCTGTGTTCAACGCCTCTTCAAGACATACTCCAAGAGAGAAATTATTCATTTCTGAATGGAAGCTCTTTTCAGCACCAGAAATGTGGCTGCTAGAAAATTAAAAAGCCTGTATTTTAAATGTTATCTAACAAAAAAAACTGCTTTTACTTAATTGTGGCTTTTGGACTTTTTTAAATGAATGTTTTAGGCAACTCAACCATTCATTAAGTCATAATATGTGTTTTATTCTGCATTAGGACCATCCAATTACTCTTATTCTTTGTTACCTCAAAAACAGATATTTAATGAGCATTACTCCACACACTGTGGAGTGCACTTTAATGTCACTCATCACCCATTTCAATGCAGCTGTATTTGTCAGGCCACTCTTTCTTCAATCCAACTTTAGAAATATTTACAATAAACATAATTTTAAAATGAGACAATTTCGACAAGTAAACTGATTTAATATCATACTGTAAAATGAAACATTTAATACAAAAATGAACCTTAACATCTCACATTACGTTAAATACCAGAGATACAGCATTTCTTTGTACCTAACCACCACAACTCTATATAAAAGCTTATTTGTGGATTACAGTCGAATAATATACAGACTAGAAAATGAGATCACCTGCTCAGAAAAGGTAATAAATCCTGTATCAATATGGTACTGAACTGGCTTTTAAAAATCTAAATTCCTGCCACAATATCCATAAAAGACTTTCTGGCTTCAGAATTCAATCTTAACTGATGATAACAGTACTATTGAGAAAAGATTCACAGACCCTTCCTCAATGTAAGCCTTCCTCAGAACAAGCTCTCAAAGCATGTAACAACAGAATACTTGGCTCTTTTATAGTTAAGCTTGTACCTATAAAATAAACCTCTACTGAATTACACAAAACAGTCAACAGTACTAGTGAGAAAAAAGCTTCTCTGTTTACCCAAATAAAGCACTGCAAACAGCCACTAAGTTATACTTTTAGAAAATTTCATTTAGAGCCATTTCCATCCCAAAAGAAGCATTCCATTCCTTACATTCAACCACTGTATATGGGGAAATAAAAGTCTTACTGTTTTAAAAAATTTGAAAAACACTGTATTGCAGCTTTAATCCACAAATATTTGATATGTTGAAGCCAAAATGACCTGCTCTTACTCTGCTTGTATCAGAAGGGTCAATTATTCCAGGGGCCCCCAACCTCCAAGATCTATAATGTCAGGTAATCTGAGCTGCAGCTGATGTAATATTAATAGAAATACAGTGTGCAAATGCACAATAAGTGTAATGTGCTTGAATCGTCGAAAAAACTTCCCCCACCCCAACACTGGTTCATGAAAAAAGTGTCTTCCATGAAACTGGTCCCTGGTACCAAAAAGGCTGGGGATTGCTGAATTATACCTCTCAGACAGAATTTGATTTTATCATCAAAATTAAATGGTATATATTATCAATGTGGTAAAAACTATTTCAGTACAGACTGTAATGCAAAATATATTGTCTATAAAAAGTTGACAGTCCCCGATAGATACTAGATAGAAATAACTTCTCCATCACCAAAGCCATTGTCCCTCAGTTGAGAAATTCATTATGTTTGCATGTGGTCTAAAATACGAGGATGCTTTCTGCTCCTTTCACTGAAAAGCACTTCCAGCAAAGAAGATCTAGAAGTCTCATTTAGGCTGGGGGTAGTCCCTGTTCCACAGCTCTGTTCTCAACATTAGAACTGCTTGGGCCTCATCCCAAGCAATTAAGAAAATCTCTGGGGAATGGGTCTCAGGAACGAGAAGATTCTAGAGGCAGCAAGGATTGAGAACCACTATCTCTTTTTTATTTCTAAGCAGTGACGTATGTAGCAGAAAAATACTGTACTAAGTTTACCACCACTTCTATATTCTTTACAGTTACTTCAACATTTAAATTCTATGATTTTTTTGCTTCTCATAAAACAATGACGGGCTCATATAACAGGATGGCTTTCACAATATACCTTGATCTCACACGCTGTGTTCCCACAACAGCAACTATCCTGTTCACACCTTAGCTCTTCCCTACCTGGCATAGTAAGAACCAGTTCTCTGCCCAATCCCAGTGCCAGTCTCCCCAAGGCTACTGGGCTAAATGTGCTGACCTGCCTACGGAGGATTCAGTGCCTGGTTCACTGAATTCCCAGATAGCACAAGTACGCCAGAACTTGTGCACTGATGCTTCTCTGCTTCCAAAGTTAACAACAACAACAAAACTTGTTTCATGTTGATTTTTTAAAAATCACATCATACTGTTTCATAAAAACAATGTTATAAATGGTGGTTGTAGTCCCAAAATTATTCATGAAAGCCTCAGTTCAGGACACTTCAGTCGCTCAGCTGTGTCCGACTCTTTGCGACCAAAGCCTAGTATGCATAAAACAAACCTGAGTACTGCGATGATTTATGAGAAAGCTAGGAATAATGGATGTGAGAGCTGGACTATAAGGAAAGCTGACCGCCGAAGAATTGATGCTTTTGAACTGTGGAGCTGGAGAAGGTTCTTGAGAGTCCCTTAGACTGCAAGGAGATCCAACCAGTCCATCCCAAAGGAAATCAGCCCTGAATATTCCTTGGAAGGACTGATGCTGAAGCTGAAACTCCAATACTTTGGCCACCTGATGAGAAGAAGTGACTCATTTGAAAAGACCCCGATGCTGGGAAAGATTGAGGGAAGGCAAAGAAGGGGACAACAGAGGATGAGATGGTTGGATGGCATCACCAACTCAATGGACATGAGTTTGAGTAAACTCCAGGAGTTGGTTATGAACAGGGAGGCATGGCAGGCTGCAGTCCATGGGGTCGCAGAGTCGGACACAACTGAGCGACTGAACTGAACTAGCAACAATGTCAAGAGCTGAGATCTGGAGATGTGGACTGAATTCTTTACAAACAGAGCTGTTAGGGAACTGTTGTACAGAAACCACCCCTTGGCCAGGCCTACCTGCCTGAGCTGTCTTACAACAGGAGGTCCTGACAAGGAATATGGTGCTGCCACTGAAAATTCACTGGGAGAATTCACGAAAGCTTTAAACGAGGGAGGAGATGACCAACCTCCCAGAGTCCTTCTCACTGTAATCCATCTTGTGTGGGAGATAAACGCCCCACCAGGAAGGATCCTAATTCAGACTATGGGCCAATCAAGATGACTGGCCAGAGACAACCCAGAAACTAACCCCATTACCATAATTGGGGTGAGCCACGTGGCAGAGCAGCTCTCCTGGGTTCCCTTACCCTGCTGCTTTCTGTGCAGGTGCCCCTTCCCAATAAAGCCTTTTGCTTTCAGCACGTGTGTCTCCTCAGACCATTCATTTCCAAGTGCTAAACAAGAGCCCACTTTTGGACCCTGGAAGAGGTCCCTCTTCCTGCAACAATGCTAGGAGGCAAATCATTTCACTTTTCACAGTCAACATCCCAAATCTACAAAACAGAGATAATTATATCTATCCATAGGCTTATTGAAATGATAAAATAAACATAGTGGAGTAACTCATGCCCTAACCTGTAAGGTAATCTATCATTAAAACACTATCCTTAAATACATAATCTGATAAGAGGAATACACAACAAATACTAGTTTACACAGTTATAATTCAAGTTACATTAGGAAGGAACAGCTTTTAGTTAAAATTATTTCTAAATCTTTCCAGCAGTCAAGGTCCTCCTACACTGACTGTCCCTTATCTACAAGAGTTGCTATTTTTTAGGAGAATCCATCCATCTGATTCCTACCACATTATATCTACTTTTAGAGTGGGTTACAGGAATAGCTTCTAGTATGAGATTGTCTCTTTCAAAGACCCTCTCAGGATGGTCATTTTTCAAGAAACCTATGTTCTTTCAGGTTTTTTGGAGCAATTCAAACTAAGCCAAACACAAAGGTTTGATGAAGGATGCCTTTTGTATGCATCCAGCTTTTTGATAACTTTCATCTTTGTAAGCTTTACAAAGTTTTGTAATACCCTTCTAATATACACTTCAACAGTGTTTTTCCTCCTTTGGTTTCATACTTTTTAATTTCACTGCTGCTAAAGTTAAGAAGCAAATCGCTCAAAATCAAAAAGGAGATGGTAGAATAATGTCTTCCAGGTCCTTAATACTTATTTTCTTTGCCTGTTGGCCAGCCTCCAGTCCCTTTGCTACTTTCCTCCCTTCTTAAATGTTGCCAAATCGTTATGTAAATAAGCCAGCTGGCTTCTGAGTCATCACTTCTGTATTCAACTTCTCTAACTCCCAAAGTGAACCTTGATACACTCTTTGAGCCCTTAACAGTCCTTGGAATTTTTCAGTGTCTTTTTTAACAGGGCAGCTGGACTTTCAGTGATTTTTTTCTCACTCCTTCTGGGTTGTTATTGGCAGCTGTTGGCCACATACTAACAACCATTTCCATCGTTCTTTCCAATATGCCTGTCCTTGTGATAACGCAATACATTTTTCTCTAGACTTGCTACTGTTTTCTAAAAGGAGAAAATCTCCATATGTATAAAAATTTTAAAGTTAAAACAAAAAGCAATAGTTAGCCTACACTGCATTTAGTGTAAAGAAGTAGCTGCTGACTTGGTGATGGTTTTTTGGATCTGTCATCAAAGACACAGGCAACAAAATAAATAAACAAGTAAATCAGATTTCCTCAAATTTAGAAACTTTTGTGCAAAGGACACTAACAACAGAGTGAAAAGGCAACTGATGAGAGAAAATAGTGCAAATCATGTATCTGATAAGGAAGTGAGATCCAGCATGACTCGCCCACACAAAAATCCAAGTAAAAAAATGGGCAAAGGATTCGGACACTTTCTCCAGAGAATATAAACAAATGGTCAATAAGTACATGAAAAGATGCTTAGCATCACTAATCACTAACAGCATGTAAATGTTTTACACACACATACTCTGAATTTTCTTTCTGACACAATAATCAAGTTTGCTATCATCAAAAAGAGCGTATTCTGAATGACAGCAGACGTGAGTTGGCCATTTAAAGGACAGTCAATTACTATATACAAAATTCTTGACTCCTGGTATGAAAACAGACAAAGCAGTGTGGCAATTTATAGCTACTGTTTACAATCAACAAGACAAGACATAAACTACGTATGAAAATAAAACCTACAATCCTTAAATTACAGCATAACAGTTGTGAAATAAAGTCATTTTTTTACAGCAAGACAGGAGAAATTTAAACAAAAAGTCTTCCCTGCCCTATGGCCTCCTCTCCCCCTCTGTGCATTGTACACCTGCACTATACATCACCATACCTCCCCATCAGCAGTAACACCAGCTCAGCCATGAACAGCAACATTCTCTCCGCATCAACAAGACAACTCCTTAAGAGACAGCATTCCCTGTTGATTTTGTAAGGGGTCAGTGATGACGTGGATTATTTAAACTGTCAGTGGAAGGTCATTTGATGTACAGCCCTGTCTCAAAAAACATATATAACTGTGCCTTGACTTCCTGGTGGCCTGGTGGCTCAGTTGGTAAAGAGTCTGCCTGCAATGTGGGAGACCCAGGTTCGATCCCTGGGTGGGGAAGATCCCCTGGAGAAGGAAATGGTAACCCACTCCAGTATTCTTGCCTGGAAAATTCCATGGACAGAGGAGCCTGGTGGGCTATAGTCCACAGGGTCACAAAGAGTCAGACACGATCGAGTGACTAACACTTCCACGTTCAATTTCACTTGACTCCATGGGTAGAACCATTCTCAGAGCCTTCTCAGATGCTATTCCTGGGTTATAATCCTGAAATTTAGCTCAAATAAATTCTTCTGTATTTTTCTTAGACTGACTAATTTTTCATCAATATATTTGTCCACTCAAATCACTGAATTTTTTAATCAACTTTTCTTATCTTCTAATATATGCCCTTAAGGCTACATGTTTTAAGTAACACTTCACGTACATCACACAAATTCTGATACAAAGTGCCATTTTTCATTCATTTCTAAAGATAATGTTTATATTTTTATTTTATCAAGTCAACACTTTTTTAAATTTCCAAATAAATTTTATTTTTTTCTCCTACATTATGCTTAAGATTATGAAAGATACAAAATTATGTTCTCAATATATAATGCTAGCCAACCCCCAGTCTAATTAAATTATATTCCAACTAAAATAAGTTATAATTCTGATGAGGTTTTTTAAAAACAGCAGTTATGCTCTGTAAAGTTTCAAATTAAACATAATTTAGATTTTGTCTTTCGTTATTAAGCTCTAAATTCTACAGAAGTATATTTAGAAAATATTAATACAATTGGAATTTAACATTTTTCTCTGTAACCTAGCATATCATTAAATTTTATAAATTCTCCTTGAGAAGCTGCAGGAAAATGGCACTTAATAGAATGAGAAAAATGTAAATTAAGTTGTATATTTATAAATTTATTATTTCAACCAAATTATCCATAGCATTTTTAATAGTTTAGCTAACTTGAATTGGTAAAACATCCTCTCTATATTTTTAAGGTTTGATAATTATGATACTGAAACCACTGATATCCTCACTTATTTTTATCCTGGTTTGTTGTATACAAAATTTCTCTTTCATACATATAATCAAAAAATATATTTATATACACACATTCTTGAGCTAATACACATTTATATAAAAACAAGTTTACTATCTGTGTCATTTATCTGTATCAGGGATTGGCAAACAATGACCCTTAGCATTTGTTTGTGTAGGGCCACCTATGAAAAGGCTTTTTAACCTATTCAAAGGGCTGAAAAAGAAGAAAAACCAGCAGCAGCAGCAGCAAAAGATAATGTGACTCCAAAATATTTATTATCTGGTCTTTCTAGTTTGCTAATCTATCACGGGCTGGCAAATTTATCCCTGTTGAGGTCCAGATAGAAAATATTTTAGGTTTTGTAAGGCATACAATCTCTGGCAACTATTCAACTCTGCAATTGCAGCACAAAAACAGAATTCACAAATAAAATTAGTATGGATGTATTCTTGTAAAACTTTACTTACCAAAACCATGAGAGGGTCCAGATTTGGCCCTTGGGTCACAGTCTGCCAACCCCTAACCTATACGATTACTAACTGACCTGTCCATTTCTCTGAGATTTCAATCTCCCACACTGATTCGAATTTGACCACTTCCATTTTTTGAAATTTGCTTTATATATATTCTAAACCAATTATTAACTAAGAGTTTATAATATTACATCCTCTAGAAACTATTTATTGTAGCAATTATTTCTCACCCATACAGCTTTTTGCTTTAAACTGCATGCTGACTTCTAAAGGTTGCTTATACCTGCGCTCTTATTAGCATTTTCCTTTAAATGCTTTCCTCCTTTTGTTTTTATCTTTTTGTGTCGTGTTCAAATGCATATTCCTAGATTCCAGTTTTTGACAAATTGAGCGAATATTTAATAAAGGAATTTAATGTCATTATTATTAGTTATCAGAGATGATATTTTATATATTTGCTTTATTTCTTTTCTTTTTTTATTTATTTTTTGGCTGGACTGGGTTTGAGGGCTGCACGGGCCTCTCTCCAGCTATGGTGAATGGGGGCTACCCCAGCGGGCTTCTCACTGCAGTGGCTTCTCTCGTTGCAAACACAGGCTCTAGGGCGCACAGGTTTCAGCAGCGGTGGCTCCTGGGCTCTAGAGCACAGGCTAAAGAGTTGTGGTACATAGGCTTAGTTGCTCCACAGCATGTGGGATCTTCCCAGAACAGGGATCGAACCCAGGTTTCCTGCATCGGCAGGTGGATTCTTTACAACCAAGTGACCAGGGAAGCCCCGTATTTACTTTGTAATATCTCCTTTCCTACTTTTTGTTAAATTCGTGGGATTTATGGTCCCATCTTATTTGTTATTACTAAGGTAACTAAACATCCTTTTGGGCTTTCCAGGTGGCACAGTGGTGAAGAATCCACCTGCCAATTGAGACACGGGAGATGAGGGTTCAATCCCTGGGTTGGGAAGACTTTCCCTGGAAGAGGAAATGGCAGACCACTCCAGTATTCTTGCCTAGGAAATCCCATGGACAGGGGAGGCCCGGTGGACTGCAGTCCACAGGGTCCCAAAGAGTCAGATACGACTGAGCACACACACATATATCCTTTTACCATTTATTTGTGCCCTTTACTTACCTACTGTCTTTCAGCTCGTTTAACCTAGGCTGTAAGTAGGAGAGTGCTTTGACCTCCTGTCAGGACAGCTTCAGACACCAGTTCCATTCAGATCTCGAGTCTCTGAAAGCCACTTAGAGATCTAGCAGCAAATATACCTGCACCCCTGATCATCAAAGCATGACTCACCTCTCACCTACTGAGTTTCTGATGACCAACGTGCAGTGAAACGTCCTTCTCACAAGTCTGAGTAACAGTTTCCTAAAGAACTTTTCCTCTAAGCTCCTAGGTTCTCACACCACCAACATTTCTCCTCTTTCATTCCCTCAGCTCTAAGAATGTTAGCTGCTTCTCACAGTTACTAATCTCTGGACTACTTCAGTGTCCCTTTGAGAATCAATCAGCTAGTTTAACAAATTCATGTATTATGTCCCCCAGTATTTGAACTGGATAGTATGATTTCTTAATTTCTGACAATACTTTAACTGCTGCTAACTGCTTTACCTGCTAAGCTAACTAGACTATCGTGTTCTCAACCATACTAAATAGGCAGGTCAAAATTCTAGAACTGAACTGTAAAAGATGGGCAATGTTAATCATGATGAAGACTAATAAAATCTAAAGTAATATACAGAGGCTTGAATAATACAATGTAGTACCTGAAAATGGAGGATCACTGACAGGGAACTGAAAAACAGATTTATTTTGCCATGAAATACAACAAAATATTGGCAACATAAATTTTTCTACATATCACCTACTTAGGTACCTATGGAACAAAGTATTTGACAGACAGCAAAGAGACCATACAAGAGCAGAAGAATTCAGATGGCTTGAGAGTTTCTCATTCCTTAGAGAGAAAAAAAAATGAGATTCATTAACCAATGAAAAATGTAAAATCAGATCTAGCTATTCCTGTTACTTATCAGCATCACTGGAAATCTGGGGGGAAAAAAGGACGGTAAATAAATATATGCGTTAAGGAAAAAAGGTTGCTAGTTTGGTATTACAAATTACAACATTTTATCCTAGTAACAATCAATGTATAATCTGCACTGTTTATCAGTTCAGTTCAGTTCAGTCGCTCAGTCGTGTCCAACTCTTTGCGACCCCATGTACTGTTTATAGTTAACTGATTCTACTTGTTTTAAATATAACTTAAACTCTCCTTAACTCTTCTTTGAAAAATTTATAATCACCATGAAGCCACATGATGTGTGTGCTGCCTGCTTTTCATTGAGTATCGAGTCACTGATACCCAAGCCTCTCAGTTCTATAAAGATTCTAGCTTTTTTCTTTCGGTCATGCTGTGAGGTTTGCTGGACTCTCAGGTCCCTGACTGGGGACTGAACCTGAGCCCTACACAGTGAAAGTGCAGTGAAACTGCTAGACCACCGGGGAATTCCCAAGATCTGGCTTTCTTATATTTCAAATAAACTTTCTCATTTATTTGTAGAGTACATCATGAGAAACACTGGGCTGGAAGAAGCACAAGCTGGAATCAAGATTGACAGGAGAAATATCAATAACCTCAGATATGCAGATGACACCACTCTTATGGCAGAAAGTGAAGAGGAACTAAAGAGCCTCTTGATGAAAGTGAAAGAGGAAAGTGAAAAAGTTGGCTTCAAGCTCAACATTCAGAAAATGAAGATCATGGCATCTGGTCCCATCACTTCATGGGAATTAGATGGGGAAACAGTGGGAACAGTGGCTGCTTTATTTTTCTGGGCTCCAAAATCACTGCAGGTGGTGACTGCAGCCATGAAATTAAAAGACACTTACTCCTTGGAAGGAAAATTATGACCAACCTAGATAGCATATTCAAAAGCAGAGACATTACTTTGCCAACAAAGGTCTGTCTAGTCAAGGCTATGGTTTTTCCTGTGGTCATGTATGGATGTGAGAGTTGGACTGTGAAGAAAGCTGAGCGCTGAAGAACTGATGCTTTTGAAATGTGGTGTTGGAGAAGACTCCTGAGAGTCCCTTGGAATGCAAGGAGATCCAACCAGTCCATCCTAAAGGAGATCAGTCCTGGGTGTTCATTGGAAGGACTGATGTTGAAGCTAAAACTCCAATACCTTGGCCACCTGATGCAAAGAGCTGACTCATGTGAAAAGACCCTGATGCTGGGAGGGATTGGGGGCAGGAGGAGAAGGGGGCAAAAGAGAATGAGATGGTTGGATGGCATCACCAACTCAATGGACATGGGTTTGAGTGGACTCCGGGAGTTGGTGATGGACAGGGAGGCCTGGCGTGCTGCGGTTCATGGGGTTGCAAAGAGTCAGACACGACCGAGCAACTGAACTGAACTGAAAAATAAATAAAGTCTGTTAGTTGTTCAGGCACGTCTGACTCTTTGAAATCACGTGGACTGTAGCCCGCCAAGCTCCTCTGGCCACTGGATTTTCCAGGCAAGAATACTGAAGTGGGTTGCCATTCCTTATTCCAGGGGATCGTCCCAACCCAGGGATCAAACTACCGTCTCCTACTTAGCAGGCGGATTCTTTACCTGAGAAACCTTCTTCCACTTTCATGCAAATTAACCCTCGCAATTAATCTGGTTAAGAACATATACTTACACGACAGATTAATCTTGGAACAATATTCTACATGTCTATGGTACCTACCCCTCTGCTGACCTTTCTCCCAATAGTCCTATCAGCCTGCTTCTCCCACAGCTCTCTGAATTACATAAATGGCGCTATGAATGAAGGTGCCTCCCTCCCTTACCTGCAAAAAAAATTCATACATTGAAGCCCTAATCCCCTAGGAGTGTGATGGTATTTGGAGAAGTGGCCTACAGGAGACAATCAGATTTAGATGAAGTCATGGGTCCCTCATGATGGGAGCAGTGTCTTTGTAAGATACCAGAGAGCTTGCTCTTCTCTTCTCTCCGCCATGTGAGGAGGCAAGGCGGCCTTCTGCAATCCAAGTAGGAGGTTCCCATCAGGACCCAAAAGTCAGCCAGCACCTTGACCTTGGACTTCCTAGCATCCAGAAATGTAAGAAATGTCTGTTGTTTAAGCCACCAAGTCTATGGTATTTTGTTTCAGTAGCGTGAGCTAATTAACCAAGACAAGTGGAAAATAAATTTTTGCAGGAAAAATCACAAGCACTCTGAACTGAATAGTCAGAATACTCCATTTCCTGATTCTCTATAAAATGATTCTATTTTCTATGCCCCGATTTACTGGCACATGCTAATTTCTATAGGTGAACTGAAGTTGCAATTTTCAAAACCATAAAACAATTTAAAATAATGTCACAGCTATGTAAAAAATCAGATCGGGGGCACAGAAGTAAGATTCTCTTCTTAAACTAAGGGAAGTAAGGGAAGTAACGAGGTAAATCTACAGAGAAAACTCCTGAAGAGATTCTGCACTACCTATTAACAGAGTTTAGTGGGAGCGAGAGAAATCAAGAAGCGCCTCCCAGAAAGTGTCCAGAGAAAGTGACTCCTTAAATGTGAAAGAGATAAAATCCTAAACCTTTTTCCCTTCACAAAATTGAGATGAAAATAATCATCAACAAAAAACTGAGCCTACAGCAAAGACAATGGAAGGAATGCTTGTAAAATCACTCAGTTCCTCCTCATTGGTTCTCACAAAATTCACCAACTTTCTAAAGTAGTGCTGAATTAATGTAGAGCTAGTTTTTAAACCTTTTACTCTTTATACTCAGATATTTCAAAATACAGATTCTAGTCTTTTCTCTAGTTACATGGAACATAAAGAAAAGCATAAGCAAACAAACCCGTAGGCATGGGAAGCTATTAAGATTGCATAAAGGATGAAATTTAAACATCTGGTAAAGTCCTACTTTATAAATATGGTTGCAACTGCTTTTGTTAATGAAGAAAAAAGACAAAAGAGTTAAAATTCTTTATCAAATATGACCACAATAAGATAAATCTCAACAATTAGAGGAAAGGGCTTACCACAATTATGTAGCATATTTGAGATGAAACCACAGGTATAAATGATTAGGTATTTTATAAGACTTTATAACTTACTTTTATACTAATTACACTTGTACAGGCATATTAATTTTAAACTATTTAATGACAGTATGTGCTGGTGAATTTTCAGTAAAGTATAAATTTTTAAGTAAGTACATATATTATCAACTAAAAAACAAACAAAAGAAACAGAGGATTTTGGCAACAGAGTCAACTAAATGCCATCTACACTGCAGTTTCTAGAGCCTACATCAAATATTCCTGTGCCACAAAGGCAGCCTCCAAACACCACTGATGTCAAAGACTGCTTTAGACAGCTGTAGTATGCTCCATGCGGGAAGGCAAGTATAAAAAACAAGAAATTTTGCTTCATTTTCTCTTTTTAATGAAAGTCAACATTCATCTATTTCAACAATGAAATGTGAAAAAGATTTTCAAGGCTTCCTCTACTTATCCTGCTTTAAGCAAGGTTGATTGTCAGTCATCAAATTCAGAATTTGTCATATTCACGAAAGACATTTTTTTAAAAATCAAAAAAAATATAAAAACTTGTTTGCAGTAAATAAAATTACTGTTTAGCTTAAAAAGAAAGAAAAAGCAATTTGCAAAGTCTGAAACAACTTGTCAGTCAACAACTATGAGGTAACGCTGAGTATTTTTCCTTAAATTTCGGAAAGAAAAAGGAAGTCTAGAAGTTGGATAAAGGAAAATGATTATAGGGACCATAAGTCATTTAATCACACTGTTCTGTAACAATGAAAATAGTATGAATAAAAATAGTAAAGTTAAAATAAGTATTATGATCAATCACTACTCCTCGGTGAAGAAGTCCTTTGCTCAGCATTTCCAGAGACAATAAAGAATCTAACCAGTGGATCACATACCATCACCACCTCAGTCCACTATACAGCATGATCAAGTTGGTCTCTCAAAAAAAGAGAGGAACCAAATGAAACTTCTAGAACAGGAGGTGGGAAACATGTACCATTCCACTTCTCTGCATCTTTCTGAGCACATCTTGTCAGTGATTACTGTGAACACAGCTTAAGAACTTAGACAGTGACACCAAGAAAAGGACTACTCATTGAACCTGATCATCAGTGCCAGTTTGGGCTCCTGACTTTGTAATTTAGCTCCATTATGTGAAAATTAACCAAGTTAAAACAAATGCGTACCAACAATCAAGCAACAAGTATGAAACATTTTTGTTTTGTTGAACTAATTTTAAAATATTCAACTATCAAACTTCTGATCTTTTTTAAAATACACAAAGCGAAACAGAACGTAAATCTGCCTAATTTTAATTCTAATAGCCAGAACATGGAAGCAACCTAGATGTCCATCAGCAGACGAATGGATAAGAAAGCTGTGGTCCTTATACACTACAATGGAGTATTACTCAGCCATTAAAAAGAATACATTTGAATCAGTTCTAATGAGGTAAATGAAACTGGAGCCGATGATACAGAGTGAAGTAAGCCAGAAAGAAAAACACCAATATAGTATACTAACACATATATATGGAATTTAGAAAGATGGTAATGATAACCCTGTATGCAAGACAGCAAAAGAGACACAGATGTAAAGAACATACTTTTGGACTCTGTGGGAGAGGGAGTGGGTGGGATGATTTGGGAGAATGGCATTGAAACATGTATACTATCATGTAAGAAACGAATCGCTAGTCTAGGTTCAATACAGGATACAGGATGCTTGGGGCTGGTGCCCTGGGATGACCCAGAGAGATGATATGGGGAGGGAGGTGGGAGGGGAGTTCAGGGTTGGGAACTCATGTACACCTGTGGTGGATTCATGTCAATGTATGGCAAAACCCATACAGTATTGTAAAGTAAAAAAATAAAAAACAATTTAAAAAATAAATAAAATATAAAATATAGAATTCTTCCCGAATGCATGGAGATCTCATTTAATATAAGCCTCCTATTTACAAAGAGGAAACCTAAGCATTAACAGGAACTTCCAATAGCTGAACTCTGAAATAGTATTGTCAAGGCTGGGACCATTGTCTAACACAGGGCTCCTGACTCCCAGGAGAATGCACTTCTTTACTAACTTTGAAATCTGCCTCAGAAGATACTGGTAAATTCCAACATTGTTCCCATAGTAATGACATTCTCAGTTTAGAGACTGTTCAAGTACTGCCATTTCAAGGTGACTGAAAAGAATCCACACCTAAAAAGACTCTGTGTCTGATAATTTTCCACAGTTGGACAATTTCTTTTGAACTACAAGTTCTCTAATAGTCAATAATTATATATATATAATAATCTCTAATATATTATTATGGATATATTAGATAGAATATCTAATCAGATATATATTATAGTCCCTATAGATATCTATCTATATATGGATATATCAATAAATACATAGATATCTCTGTATCTATATATATATCTAATTAGATATATTATCTAATATATAATATATTATTATATAATAATCTCTAATAGTCAAAGTTTCTGATTTTCACTATATGAAATCTCCTGAGGGAACAGGGTGAGAAAGATTTAGATGTCACATAACAAAGGAAAATGCACATGAAGTCTTAAAACTTGGTAAATGCACAAGTGTATGTACTTGCACACACATGTATAAAATCCTATCCTGAAGAAAAAGAAGCAGGATAAATAGGCCGTCACTAACAATGGCAGGAAGAGACTGGGAGCAATTTTCTACCATGTCCTTCTTTTATGTTTCAAAGGTATGAAATTCACTTTTCTTCAGCTTAGCTGCTTTCACTCAAACCATGATCAATTGATTCAGGCCAAACACTGAGTCACAGACACAGGTTGCTACTTGGGACAAAAAGTTCTGACTCACAGAAGAAGGGGAGACTGTCACTTCTAATAAGGCATGTGGTTAAAGAAGCTTCTTTAATCTTTTCTGCACTGGATTTGATATCGAACATTAATAGTTCTATGTATAAGAATAAACCACACTATTTCCAAAAGAAAATGACCAAGCCTGGCCTGTACTTTTACCCTGGAAGGGATAAGTAAAGACTTGGAAAGACATCTCAAACTCCTAGAGAGAGCTTCTAAATTTCACACTAATACCAGAACGGTAGCCAAATTAGGTGAGTTTAAGACACACACGCACGCACACACCCACACACACACATCCTGAAAAGAATCAAGTTGGAAATGCACAAAAATACCAAGTGTCACTTATTGAAAGCATACGTGTGTCCTCTTCTGAGGCAAGATTTTATATGATCTTGGTAAAAACCCTCTTGAAGAGCAGCAGAATTCTAATTCTCCCCTATAAAGCAATGAAGAAACCAAGTTCTAGAGATACTGAATAATTTACCCAACATCATATAACCAGAAACTGAGAGATCAAGTCCCAGAACATGGAGTCTATTTGACTCTAAGCCTGTAAAAATTTTCCCACTATTTTGAAGGCTCTACTTTCCCTCATGATCCACAAACATGTTAACTACTAAAACCTAAGGATATTGAGTTTCCCACAAAACACCCCAATTTTCCAGGTATGTCAATTTAGAAAGATTTCCTCAACTCTATCAACAGACATGTTAGGAGACAAATAAATCCATTATAAGGCTGCCTCCCCTGTCTGAAAGGCGGGTATAAAAGCAGGTAGTGAATGAGATGTGATGTACTGGGTTCATCCATCGAATCAGGAAGAATGATGATAACAAAGCAGACCACAAAGGAAAACCAAGGTAACAACTGGTGACCCTTCTTCTTGGGATTTACACACTCTGACTTCTAAAAGCAACTAATAAAATGGCATACAGAAAGGCACTGGTGGGCTTGACAACTGAGACCACTGCAAGATCACAGCAGTTTCCTTAAATGCAAACTATGCATCTGCAAGCAGCCCTCTTTCAGAACACTTAAGCACCTTGGGCAAACTGCTGAGGTCAAGTCACAACTGGGAACAGTAAGAATTTAAAATGGAAAACTAAGCTATTCCACTTACATGCCAGTTACTGACTGCTTGCCTTTCAGCTCAAAATTCAACTTGTTTGCCAGGACAGTGAAAATGAATCTGGCACAATGTAAATGTTTCTCAGTAAAGGACACAGTAAAGACACTGCAAGAGGGAAGGGTTTTGCCTCCCACTCCTCCCAGGATACAGCAGCCAGCAGTGCCCAGTGGCTGACAGCTACCCCGGGTACCCCCTCAGGCTGCTTTGCAACAGAGTGCCTCCACTAAGAAACTGCCTTGTGCAGGGTTTCCCCTCAGTACCTTAGAAGGCAGAATTCTGGCACATTCCAGAGAGCAAATTTCTACTAAGTTCCACTGATGGAGTACCACAACAACTTCTCTACCATTCAGAGAACCACATCATGCTGATCTCAGCCCAAGGGAGGTGGGGTTGGGGGGGCCTGGAGCAGTCTCCTACCTAGCACTAGGAAGAGAAAAAAGAGGCATACGGTAAAGACCTTTGTTTAGATTTTGGAGAGAACATGTATTACATTTGAGTGTGAGACACCACAATGGACCTTCAAAGTGATCTGGGAGGTTTCCAACTTTGACTGAGGAAAAGAAACAAAGGAGCCTCTGCAGTAAGTTCAGCCTGCAACACAAGCTTCTCTACCACATGGGACCTAGGCTCCAGGTTCAGGCTATGTGAAGTGTCCATGGCAAGCAGAGGTGCTTACAGAGCGTCGATTCATTGTGCTCCACAGCAGCTCTTGGCTAAAGGAACTGGTGCTAGAGACGTAGGCTTTCCTCAACATTCCAAAGATGGCTTTCCAGCACGTTCCACTGGTATGACATTACTGACACCATGTATTCTCTACTATTAGGTATATCATAGCCATGCACTCTCTGGCAACAGGGTGAAGAAGAATTTTCAGGGGAACTCTAACCCAGCCCCAGGAGAAGCACCTGCTCTATACATTTGTTATTTTTGCATTCTTTAAGGTTCTCTCTCACTACTCCAATCCCTATTATACTTAATCTCCCTTTATACGAAACTTTCCCTACCCAAACTACTACCCAGTGTTTCTTTTCTCCTGAGACACATACCAACACACCATATTAAGAGCTTGCATGGCTCTCTTCTATACCATGAAAACCAACATTGGAAACATCTTAAACAATCAGAATTCACTTTGACATGCTTTACTTTTAAAGCTCAGAATTAAACAGGAGTGATTTAGACTGAGTTTAAGCGTAGCAGTAGCAGTAGCGGTTGTGTTAGCCACTCTGTCGAGCCTCTCTGGGACCCCATGGACTACAGCCCACCAGGTTCCTCTCTCCATGGAATTCTCAGGCAAGAGTACTGGAGTAGACAGCCATTGCCTTTCTTCAAGGGATCTTCCCAACCCAGGAACTGAACCCAGGTCTCCTGCATTGCAAGCAGATTCTTTACCAGCTGAGCACGAATGGTGCTGTTTCACTTATGGTTTGGTATACTGTACATTCTTTCTCCGAACATTCTATAGTTTAAACTATCGTTCATCAACCCTTAGCTTAGAATCGCCAGCCTTTAGCACTATTATTAGTAATTCTTCCTCTTATTATTCAAGCTCTTCAAAGGAATAAAAGATAAACGGCCAAATTGAAAACAAGTTACAAAATTAATTTTCATTATTAAAAGGAATGGTTATTAGCTATAAATATTAATAATCTCAAATAGCATGACTCAAAGATACTGGCTTGACTATGTCTACATTCCAACAAGAGATATCCTAATTCTATACCACTGTTAACCACAAGGAAGATCAAATTAACATGTAATGGTAAGTTGGTGCAAGCTGAAAGACCTCTTGGGAAAGGGCTTACCAGGCAGGGAACACACAGGGACACATTAAAACAGTGTATCACTGTCTCCAGTGCCTGGTAACTGGAAATAAACTAAGGAGTTCACTACTCTAACAGTTCAACAAAATTTTAAGCCTGGCAATTTTAATAACCTATTTACAAAATCATACCAACTAAAATTACTAAGAGGAAAAGGCATCGTATCTTTTATAAAAGTAGAAAATAACCACCAACAATCCACCAAGAAGTGAGAAGAAGCAAGATGATCAGATTACATACTGAAATGCAAACAAATGCTTTATGGGATTTTTAAAGAACTTTAAGATTCTATTCTAATTTCCAAACCAAAAAAACAAACAAAAAAACCTAATTATCACTGACAGTTTATTCTGAATAACTCCAGAAATGAAATGAGTAAAACTGTTATTAGCCACCATTATGGGAGGTGTGTCTAAAAAATGTAGTAAGACAAAACAGAAATAAGATAAAACTGAAATTTCTCTTCGACTAATGTTGTATGTTTGTTTAAAAGTTTGCTTTAGAAAAATTCGGCTTTTAAATGGAAATTTATTTTAGGAAATTCAGGTTTTTCTTACTTGAGAGAGTCCAGGGGACGATGCATGTCCCGGGGGCGTTGCCGCAAGGTTTGGATGCCCCTTGTTTATCTCATGTGCTGAGTAAGGGGAAGGGGTCGGGGGTCCCGGTTGTCTTGCTACTTGTGTTACCTGTGAAAAAATCAGTATTTAGTAAGACTATTAGTAACTCAGTATTAATAAATATTGCATAAGAATAAAATAAGACTAAAGGCTTAAAATTTCAAAATTGAAAAAAGGAAATTAGTATAAAAAAAGAGAAATGAATATTTTTATCCACTTGATAAAGGATTCTCAAAGCATACTTAAAATTAAAAATTTTAAAGGAAAAAAATAAACGAAAAGAGCCAGACTAGAAACAACATCCTATAGGATGCCATTTATTTGTTATTTTGCAAAAAGACCAAAAAGGAAATATCAATAAATGATTACAAGAGCAAATAATAATTACAAAAAGAGCACAAGGATATTCTAGGGAGTGACATAACTTGTTTCAGATCATGACTGTAGGCACATCACATATCTCTTTGTACCTGTCAAAACCAATGGAAGTATACATAGAACTGTAATAAGGTGAATTTCACCTTAAATAAATGATACCTCAATAAATCTGACCAAAAAAGTTACTTATACAGCATAATCGCATTTTTGTTTCTAAAAAAGCACTTCTAAATATACGTGTATTTATGTGTAAATACGTGTGCATATATAAACATATATATCATTTCAGTTCAGTCGCTCAGTCGTGTCCAACACTTTGCGACTCCATGAATTGCAGCACAGAAGGCCTCTCTGTCCATCACCAACTCCCGGAGTTCACCCAAACTCATGTCCATAGAGGCGGTGATACCATCCAGCCATCTCATCCTCTGTCATCCCCTTCTCCTCCTGCCCCCAATCCCTCCCAGCATCAGGGTCTTTTCCAATGAGTCAACTCTTCGCATGAGGTGGCCAAAGTACTGGAGTTTCAGCTTCAGCATCAGTCCTTCCAATCAGCACCCAGGACTGATCTCCTTTAGAATGGACTGGTTGGATCTCCTTGCAGTCCAAGGGACTCTCAAGAGTCTTCTCCAACATCACAGTTCAAAAGCATCAATTCTTCTGTACATGACCACTAGAAAAACCATAGCCTTGACTAGATGGACCTTTGTTGGCAAAGTAGTGTCTCTGCTTTTCAATATGCTATCTAGGTTGGTCATAATTTTGCTTCCAAGGAGTAAGCGTCTTTTAATTTCATGGTTGCAATCACCATCTGCAGTGAGTTTGGAGCCCAGAAAAATAAAGTCTGACACTGTTTCCACTGTTTCTCCATCTATTTCCCATCAAGTGATGGGACCAGATGCCATGATCTTCATTTTCTGAATGTTGAGCTTGAAGCCAACTTTTTGACTCTCCTTTTTCACTCTCCTCTTTCACTCTCATCAAGAGGCTTTTTAGTTCCTCTTCACTTTCTGCCATAAGGGTGGTGTCATCTGCATATCTGAGGTTATTGATATTTCTCCCAGCAATCGTGATTCCAGCTTGTGCTTCCTCCAGCCCAGTGTTTCGCATTATGTACTCTGCATATAAGTTCAAAAAGCAGGGTGACAATATACAGCCTTGACGGACTCCTTTTCCTATTTGGAACCAGTCTGGTGTTCCATGTCCAGTTCTAACTGTTGCTTCCTGACCTGCATATAGATTTCTCAAGAGGCAGGTCAGGTAGTCTGGTATTCCCTTCTCTTTCAGGATTTTCCGCAGTTTATTGTGACCCACACAGTCAAAGGCTTTGACATAGTCAATGAAGCACAAATAGATGTTTTTTTTGGAACTCTCTTGCTTTTTCGATGATTCAGTGGATGTTGGTAATTTGATCTCTGGTTCCTCTGCCATTTTCTCAATCCAGCTTGAACATGAGGAAATTCACAGTTCACGTATTGCTGAAGCCTGGCTTGGAGAATTTTGAGTATTACTTTACTAGCCTGTGAGATGACTGCAACTGTGTGGTAGTTTGAGCATTCTTTGGCATTGCCTTCCTTTGGGGTTGGAATGAAAACTGATCTTTTCCAGTCCTGTGGCCACTGCTGAGTTTTCCAAATTTGCTAGCATATTGAGTGCAGCATTTTCACAGCATCATCTTTTAGGATTTGAAATAACTCAACTGGAATTCCATCACCTCCACTAACTTTGTTCATAGTGATGCTTTCTAAGGCCCACTTGACTTCACATTCCAGGATGTCTGGCTCTAGGTGAGTGATTACACCATCGTGATTATCTGGGTCATGAAGATCTTTTTTATACAGTTCTTCTGTGTATTCTTGCCACCTCTTCTTAATATCTTCTGCTTCTGTTAGGTCCATATCATTTCTGTCCTTTATCGAGCCCATCTTTGCATGAAATGTTCCCTTGATATCTCTAACACACATACTTAAAAGTATATATACATCAAATTAAAAAAAGATTTATAAAGAAGATACACAAAGATCTTAACAGAAAGCATGCAAGTGTTTTTGTTCTATTATTTTTATATTCTCATATAGTTCAACGGTCATGAACTGGAACAATCAAAAAAATAGCATATGTATTTATGTAAATAAAAATCATGTCTCCCCCACTTTTTATGGCTAATAAAGTACCCATCAGCCTTTGACAGGTATGAAACCGCTTTACTCTGGCCCCTTTCTAGCATCTAACAATCTTACCCAACTCTATCACAGTCTAACCCATAATAGCACTGATAATTTGGCTAACCTCCATGAATACGGGGCAATTCTGCAGTTGTGTGTGTTGTCACTTCAGTCACATCTGACTCTTTGCGACCCTATGGATCATAGCCCGCCAGGCTTCTCTGTCCATGGGATTCTCTAACGAGAATGCTGTGGGTTGCCATTTCCTTCTCCAGGGAATCTTGCCAACCAAGGGATCGAACTCTCATTCCTTATGTCTGCAGCACTGGCAGGCGTGTTCCTTACCACTAACACCACCTAGTAAGCCCCATCTTCCCATCTGAGACATAACTTCCTGCTTTTTCATGCTGATTAACTTTCTATAATGTGGCTTTTGTTTAAGTCTCTGTGGAGCTGTGGTTTACTGGCTGCTTCTGTCTGCCCTCTGATGGAGGAGGCGAAGAGGCTACAGTGAGCTTCCTGATGGGAAGGACTGGTGGTGAGGTTATCTAATATAAAAGAATTCATTCTCCTTAGGGTGAGTGGAGCCATGAATCCTTTACAATCTGATAGAAACAACCTACTTCCTATAATCATATTTTTAAATGCATAAATAGATTACAAAAAACAATTATGTTGAAATATGGGTATTAATACATTAAGACAAAATTGTGATATAATATACATTCTGTATTACTGTATTGAAAATAGTAACTAATGGCAGTTGCTGCCCACATTCATAACTCAAAGAAATGATAACATTTACTGAGATATTTTACCCCAGTTCTTAGATCCCCTGAATTCTACAACAGAGTTAAAAACTCTACCCAGGGAGAAACGAAAGTGGTCTCTAAATGACATTAAATTTTCCTAGAATTCACTCAGCCAGTCAGAAGCTCTGAAGAAAGTCTACTCCTTGGTAATTTAAGCCTAGAATCCTTTGCATGCATGCACACTAAGTTGCTTCAGTCATGTCTGACTCTTTGCAACTCTATGTCTACAGCTCACCAGGGTCCTCTGTCCATGGGATTCTCCAGGCAAGAATACTGGAGTGGGTTGCCACGCTCTCCTCCAGGAGATTTTCCCAACCCAGGGAATGTACCTGCATCTCTTATATCTCCTGCATTGGCAAGTTCAGTTCAGTCATTCAGTAGTGTCTGACTCGTTGTGACCCCATGGACTGCACCATGCCAGGCTTCCTTGTCCATCACCAACTCCCAGAGCCTCCTCAACATCATGACGAAAAACTCACTGATGCCATCCAACCATCTCATCCTCCATCATCTCCTTCTCCTCCTGCCTTCAATCTTTCCCAGCATCAGGGTCTTTTCCAATGAGTCGGTTCTTCTCATCAAGTGGCCAAAGTACTGGAGCTTCAGGTTCAGCAACAGTCCTTCCAATGAATATTCAGGACTAATTTCCTTTAGGATTGACTGGTTTGATCTCCTCACAGTCCAAGAATTCTCAACAGTCTTCTCCAGCACCACAGTTCAAAAGCATCAATTCTTTGGTGCTCAGCTTTCTTTATAGTCCAACTCTCACATCCAAACAGGACTTCTGGAAAAACCATACCTTTGACTAGATGGCGCGTTGTGAGCAAACTAATATCCCTGCTTTTGAATATGCTGTCTAGGTTGGTCATAACTTTCCTTCCAAGGAGTAAGCATCTTTTAATTTCATGGCTGCAGTCACTATCTGCAGTGATTTTGTAGCCCCAAAAAATAAAGTCTCACACTGTTTCCATTGTTTCCCCATCTGTTTGCCATGAAGTGATGGGACCAGATGCCGTGATCTTTGCTTTTTGAATGTTTTCAGCCAGTTTTTTACTCTTCTCTTTCACTTTCATCAAGAGGCTCTTAAAGTTCCTCTTCCCTTTCTGCCATAAGGGTGGTGTCATCTGCATATCTGTTCAGTTCAGTTCAGTCGCTCAGTCGTATCCAACTCTTTGCGACCCCATGAATCGCAGCACGCCACGCCTCCCTGTCCAGCACCAACTCCTGGAGTTCACTCAGACTCACGTCCATCGAGTCCATGATGCCATCCAGCCATCTCATCCTCGGTCGTCCCCTTCTCCTCCTGCCCCCAATCCCTCCCAGCATCAGAGTCTTTTCCAGTGAGTCAACTCTTCGCATGAGGTGGCCAAAGTACTGGAGTTTCAGATTTAGCATCATTCCTTCCAAAAGAAACCCCCAGGGTTGATCTCCTTCAGAATGGACTGGTTGGATCTCCTTGCAGTCCAAGGGACTCTCTCAAGAGTCTTCTCCAACACCACAGTTCAAAACCATCAATTCTTCGGTGCTCAGCCTTCTTCACAGTCCAACTCTCACATCCATACATGATTACTGGAAAAAGCATAGCCTTGACTAGACGGACCTTAGTTGGCAAAGTAGTGTCTCTGCTTTTGAATATACTATCTAGGTTGGTCATAACTTTCCTTCCAAGGACTAAGCGTCTTTTAATTTCATGGCTGCAGTCACCATCTGCAGTGGTTTTGGGGCCCAGAAAAATAAAGTCTGACACTGTTTCCACTGTTTCCCCATCTATTTCCCATCAAGTGATGGGACCAGATGCCATGACCTTCGTTTTCTGAATGTTGAGCTTGAAGCCAACTTTTTCGCTCTCCTCTGTCACTTTCATCAAGAGGCTTTTAGTTCCTCTTCACTTTATGCCGTAAAGGTGGTGTCATCTGCATATCTGAGGTTATTGATATTTCTCCCGGCAATCTTGATTCCAGCTTGTGCTTCCTCCAGCCCAGCGTTTCTCATGATGTACTCTGCATATAAGTTCAATAAGCAGGGTGACAATAGGCAGCCTTGACATACTCCTTTTCCTATTTGGAACCAGTCTGTTGTTCCATGTCCAGTTCTAACTGTTGCTTCCTGACCTGCATACGGATTTCTCAGGAGGCAGGTAAGATGGTCTGGTATTCCCGTCGCTTTAAGAATTTTCCACGGTTTTTGTGATCCACACAGTCAAAGGCTTTGGCATAGTCAATAAAGCAGAAATAGATGTTTTTCTGGAATTCTCTTGTTTTTTCAAAAATCCAACAGATGTTGGCAATTTGATCTCTGGTTCCTCTGCTTTTCTAAATCCAGCCCGGCCATCTGGAATTTCTCGGCTCACGTACTGTTGAAGGCTTGCTTGGAGAATTTTGAGCATTACTTTACTAGCCTGTGAGATGAGTGCAATTGTGCGGTAGTTTGAGCATTCTTTGGCATTGCCTTTCTTTGGGATTGGAATGAAAACGGACCTTTTCCAGTCCTGTGACCACTGCTGAGTTTTCCAAATTTGCTGGCATACTGAGTGTAGCACTTTCACAGCATCATCATTTAGGACTTGAAATAGCTCAACTGGAATTCCATCACCTCCACCTGTTCTGTTCGTAGTGATGCTTCCTAAGGCCCACTTGACCTCAGACTCCAGGATGTCTGTCTCTAAGTGAGCCACCATCGTGGTTATCTGTATCATTACAATCTTTTTGGTACAGTTCTTCTGTGTATTCTCGGCAGGTAATGTCTGGCAGGTTATATTGGCAGGTTATGTCTATCTAAAACCTACCTAGAGGTTCAGCTACCCGTTCCAAAAGCTAAAATAAAATAGACTCATGGAGAACTAGTACACTCAAAAGCTTACAGGTTAAGAAGAGACACAAATATGGTAAAAAGGGACCAACGTTTAAAACCGAAATTAACTGTATTTCATTTCTTTACTGCTTTTTTTTTAGCCATGTGGCATGTGGCATCTTAGTTCCCAGACCAGGGATCAAACCTACACCCCCTACCATTGGAAGCATGAAGTCTTAACCAATGGACCTCCAGGGAAGTCCTTCTTCCTCCTTTTCAAGTAGCTTTATGATTTTCTTGAAAACTTTGTTTACAATTTCAAGTCAAAATTACATTTATAAGGGCATGAAGTTTACCATGAAATGTTATAGCATTTATAAATCTCATCAGGGCAATTTTTCAAAGGATAAAAATCAAAATGCTATCTAAACATCTACTTTAGGAAAAATTAATAACCAGAATGAAGAGTTCTTACATGCAAATCTCTCACTAACAGGGCTTTATAAATTTATATTCTTATTTCACATACTTTAGAATTAAAAATTTTTATATTTTACTAAAGCAAAGCATCAAAATAGATACATATTTTTAACACTACGCTAAAAACTTTCTCAGTGTGATAAGTTAGCTATATTAAATGTCAGGTTAATTCTCCAATTCATTATGATAAAACAAAGATTAAATTTACCCAGGTAAAAAAAATCCTAATGTGGGAAAATGTTTTTAAAATTGCTGATGAGGGGCTTCCCTGCTGGCTCAGCTGATAAAGAATCCACCTGCAATGCAAAAGACCTGGGATAGATCTCTGGATTGGAAACATTGAAGGCAGCAGCTACCCACTGCAGTATTCTAGCCTGGAGAATTCCATGGACTGTATAATACATGTATTTAACTCAAATAAAACAAACAAACAAAAAAACCAAATCTTTCCTGAAATTAATAGTAAATGAATATTAAAATATAATCACTATACGTCCATGTTACACAATCTATAGAGTTAATGTGATCTCTATAAAACTACCCATGACATTTTTCATGTAACTAAAACAAATACTTCTAAAATTTACAGGGGACCATAAAACATTTAGAATTGCCAAAGCAATCCTGAGGAAGAAGAACAACGCAGGGAGCATAATTTTCTCAGACTTCACACAACACTATGAAGTCACAACAATCAAAACAGCAGAGTATTGGTGCACACACACACACACACAAACAGATACATGGACCAACGGAACAGAATAGAGTTCAGAAATAAACTCACACACCTATGGTCAATTAATCTTCAACAAGGAGGCAAGAAATATACAATGGGGAAAACACAGTCTCTTCAGCAAGTGGTACTGAAAAGTTGGAAAGCTGCATGCAAATCAATGAAGTTAGAACATACCCTCGGGCTGTACATAAAAAAACTCAAAACATCTTTAAGAGTTATATATAAGACAAGACATAAAACTCCTAGAGGAGAAGACAGGCAAGACATTTTTTGAGATCATATTGTTATAACCTATGTCCTTTGAATATAGTGGCAAGAAGTTCTCATTTATTGAGGAAAAACACAAGTTTTCTCATTATTATTAGTACCATCTCAACTGTGAAGGCTGGGAGCAGAAGTATAAAATAGCTAATTATGATAACTAATTACCTCCAAAGCTACAAAGATTTTTCTCTTTTATACAATACTTTAAGCAAAATTCATCAATTGCCAACATCCGCTGGATCATGGGAAAAGCAAGAGTTCCAGAAAAACATCTATTTCTGCTTTACTGACTATGCCAAAGCCTTTGACTGTGTGGATCACAATAAACTGTGGAAAATTCTGAAAGAGATGGGAATACCAGACCATCGGACCTGCCTCTTGAGAAATCTGTATGCAGGAAGCAACAGTTAGAACTGGACATGGAACAACAGACTGGTTCCAAATAGGAAAAGGAGTACGTCAAGGCTGTCTACTGTCACCCTGCTTATTGAACTTACATGCAGAGTACATCATGAGAAACGCTGGGCTGAAAGAAGCACAAGCTGGAAATCAGGATTACGGGCAGAAATATCAATAATCTCAGATATGCAGATGACACCACCCTTATGGCAGAAAGTGAAGAGGAACTAAAAAGCCTCTTGATGAAAGTGAAAGAGGAGAGTGAAAAAGTTGGCTTCAAGCTCAACATTCAGAAAATGAAGATCATGGCATCTGGTCCCATCACTTCATAGGAAATACATGGGGAAACAGTGTCAGATTTTATTTTTATGGGCTCCAAAACCACTGCAGATGGTGATTGCGGCCATGAAATTAAAAGACACTTACTCCTTGGAAGGAAAGTTATGACCAACCTAGATGGCATATTCAAAAAACCTAGATGGCATGAGAAAAGCAGAAACATTACTTTGCCAACAAAGGTCCGTCTAGTGAAGCCTATGGTTTTTCCAGTGGTCATGTATGGATGTGACAGTTGGACTATAAAGAAAGCTATGCACAGAAGAATTGATGCTTTTGAACTGTGGTGTTGGAGAAGACTCTTGAGAGTCCCTTGGACTGCAAGGAGATCCAACCAGTCCATTCTAAAGGAGATCAGCCCTGGGTGTTTATTGGAAGGACTGATGCTGAAGGTGAAACTCCAATACTTTGGCCACCTTATGCGAAGAGTTGACTCACTGGAAAAGACTCTGATGCTGGGAGGGATTCGGGGCAGGAGGAGAAGGGGACGGTAGAGGATGAGATGGCTGGATGGCATCACCGACTCGATGGACGTGAGTTTGCGTGAACTCCAGGAGTTGGTGATGGACAGGGAGGCCTGGTGCGCTGCAATTCATGCGACTGCAAAGAGTCGGACACGACTGAGCGACTGAACTGAACTGAATCAATCATTTCTTGGTATGCAGACAGGGACAGTGTGATTGTGTGCATGCACACTGTATTTAAAAGATTTTATGCCGAGAAATATTCATTTTTTATGGATATGATAGTTTTGCATTGGCAATAATATGGAAGATCCAGAATTCTCATTAATATGCTTGTGGAAATATAGATTGGTAGAAGTTCTCTGGGAAAGAACTTGGCACTAGCTAGTACCTTTGAAAATAGGTATACCCTATAGCTTACTTCTTGTTTTGCTTTTTTGTCTCTCTTTTCTTGGAGGATAATGGCTTTATAGCACTGTTGGTACAGCACCTCTGCCACACAGCCTAGCTCTTTGTAGGTATACATTTGTGAGAAAACAGGAAAACATGCACCAAGATACATGTACAAAAATATTCATAGCTGCACTGTTCTTATTACCCAAAACTGGATAACACAACATTCATTAGCAGGAGTATGAATCAGTAATGAAATATTTTCCTGTATGGAAATCAAATTAAAAACTAGAGCAACATTTCTTCATTTGAATGACTTTCATAAATGTTAATGAGTGAAAAAGAACACAGAATACAGAATATGATTCCAAAAATGTTCCAAAACAAACAAAATTTGGCTATATTAATTTAGAAATACATAAATGAATGGCAACACCATAAACAAAAATAGGAAATTTTTTTAAGCCATCTATATCATGAAGAGAAGGAGTAGAGATCAGAAAAGAACATGTTATGTTTTATTCTTTTAAACCTGGGAGGTGAGACAGTTTTTGCTTTAAAATTATTTGTTAAACTCTACATTTATGTTTTATGCACTTTCATGCATGTGTAATTCTCTTCAACTCCCTACAAAAGATTAGAAACAAAAACAAGCAAATTACTTAGGACCTAGGTTAAAGTATTAGTTACAATGGTATTAATTATATTGCTGTTCTAGAAGAGTAGAAAGAATATAAAAGGAAAATAAACTAAAAGAATGTCTCAGGACTTCCCTGGCAGTCCAGTGGTGAAGATCCCTGGATGGGGAACTAGGATCCCACATGCTGCAGGCTGTGGGCTAAACAAAAATTAAATGAAGGGAAAAAAGAAAGAAAACCTCTAAAATTTTGACTGAGTAAAAACTTCAACTAGCTAGTAAATTTCATTCAAAAGTTTTACCTAAAACCATTTCCTATGAAATCAATGATATTTGTTGTTTACTGAGTAATGTAATTTGAAGAATCTTTTGAAAATGTAAAGCTAAACCATAAAGACTATGGAAACTAAGATTAGTCAGTAAGTATAAAGTTGATTAAATAGAAAGTTGATTTGTTCGGCACTAAATTACCCGATTGGATAAAATATTCCAGCCAATTAAAAGCTGTAACACATAAAGTACAATTTCAAATCATAGCTATTTAAAAAGTAAAGTTTCCTGAACATGATCATTCTCTTGACCCACGAGGAATGGAAATACTGTGCAGGAAACGTACGTAGGGAAAAAAAACAGCCAGGTGTAGACACCAGGGAATGAGGTCTACAGAAAGCTGGAGTGAACACCCGTCCCCCACACGGAAGGACACGCTCAGCAGGAGCCAAGCGCCACCATTCAGAATTTCCAGCAAGTCATGCAGTATCTTCCAAGTTTTCAAGAAAAACTAAAATTAAATATTTTTAATAAAATGTTCCTGACTTCAAAAACACGGTACTAGCCACATAAAGCAGGTTGATACCTGAGGAGGACAGGCAGCCAGAGCGTGAACCTGGCTCCAGGCATACCTCATGATCATCACTGAAACATAAACTTTGTAGACTTTTCTTTTTTTTTTTTCCTTTGGACGAAATGAGGAACTATTTATTACTTTCAACAACAGCAGCTGAGTATCTCTGTACCACACTTTTAACCTGAGGTTCAGGATAACACAAACAATGTGTTCATGTGGTGACTTGCACTACCTGAAAGGAACCTTGAACTTAGGGAACTTGAATCTTTTATAATGGACAGTAAGCACGCTGCCTTTTGCTCCAGAGAGAGAAATTCTCTCTTTTATACAGTAAGCATGTGTGCCCATTTCCTCTGAATGTCTTATAAACAGCTACGGTATTCTTTCGTCTCTGTCACTTTATGTATTAACACAAGGAACAAGGTAATAAAAGAAAAATGAAAATAGTAACGCTGTGATGAATTTATTCAGAATTTTCCAATCAGCAAAACTACAAAGAATAAACTTTCTATTTTAAGGAAGTACTCACATATAGACTTATGACTCAATTCTAGACAGGTATGAATGAATATAGATATATTGTTAAACATTATATACACACATATAAAATATATTTTTACTGACTACATCTACATATGCATATGTTGCCCAATATATGCAATAAAAACTCAGCACTTAAAAACATAACAATTGAATCTTTATCAAAAGAGTTGCATAACATTCCTGCCAAGAAATAATAATGTTTTCAGCAAAAAAAAAAATTCATTCCTATAAAGGTAAACGTGATACATAGTTTGTCTGAGAAGTCATCCCTTAATTTTTTATCCCAAGATGAAGTTTACTTAGTGAAATCATCAAAAAGCATTTCAACAGCTGCAACTCCCACATGGAAATGACCAAGTTCAATTTGGGGTAGACTGGAAGGATTCCAAAGCTTTTCTTCAGTTCAGTTCGGTTCAGGCGCTCAGTCATGTCCAACTCTTTGCGACCCCATGGACTGCAGCACACCAGGCTTCCCTGTCCATCACCAACTCCCAGAGTCGGTGATGCCATTCAACTGTCTCATCCTCTGTTGTCCCCTTCTCCTCCCACCTTCAATCTTTCCCAGCATCAAGGTCTTTTCCAATGAGTCAGTTCTTTGCATCAGGTGGCCAAACCAGTGGAGCTTTAGCTTCACCATCAGTCCTTCCAACAAATACTCAAAACTGATTTCCTTTAGGATGGATTGGTTGGACTGCCTTCTTACTTGGCTAATTTCAATACTCTATGAGAATCTCAAGCAGCTTCTCCACCCCTCCTGGTGAGTTTTTCATCTCATCCTACTTCTTCCTTCAGATTATTTCCCAATATTTAGGGATATTTTTAATTACAAATATTGGGAAATGAAAGCTGATTTAGTCAATTAAAAAGGAACAATACAGTGTATACTAGAAAAATTTACTAAGTATCATGACATTTTTTTCAAAGTCAGACATTATTTCTGCCAAACTCCTCCCAAAAACCAAGAAAAAGAGAAAGAAAGTACATTACTTCCTCTTTGCTCTACTCTTAGCTATACTTATTAGGTTGAACCATGTGGAATTTCTGAAATTCAAGGTTTTTTTCACATGTTTTAAAAAGGCAATTTCAGATAAGTCAAGTAATACTTGATTACTCAAGCAAATAGATGCTACCACTGACACTTCTATCATGAACTCTCTAAGTACTGGACTCTCTAAATTCAATTCTGAGGATTGTTTCTTTTCATATTTATTAGTAACTGGCAATGGACTTTTTCAATGTTGACTACCTACCACAAATCAGTAACAACAAAATAAAAATAAGAAAAAAACACCTGCCCTCAGAAACATGTCTAGGAATCAAAGGTAACGAAGAGAGGATACTATGTGTGAATCCTTCCCAGCCAGAGGGCAAACTGTGGTAGGCAGAATTCTAAAACGGCTCTCAATATTCCTGTCTCTGGTGCACATACCCTGTATAATTCTTTCCCCTTAATATACCAGTGAACGTGATGGAATATCACTCCTGTGATAGGTTAACTAAACAGTGGACTTCATGTTAAACAACAGAGATTCCCCTGGGTGGGTCTGAACTTTTTAGCTGAGCTGGTTAAAATACAGTGAATCAGAGAGATATTCTCTTGCTGTTCTTAAAGACTAAGCCTTCCAGATTATGACAGGACCCCACAGCAAGGAACTGAAGGGAACCTGAGAGGACCTGAGAGCAATTCCTAGCCAACAGCCAGTAAGAAAACAAGGACCCAGGTCAACAACCACAAGGAAATAAAGTCTTCCAATACTCCGAATGAGTATGGAAGTGAATCCCAAGCCTTACATGAGATGATGCCCTGGTAGATGAAATGAAAAAATGAAAGAAAGAAGGAAAGGGAGAAAGAGAGGGGAAAAGAGAGAAAGAGACGGGAGGAAGAGACAAAGAAAAATCCAAGAAAGGGGGGGGGGGGCGGGGGGCGTGGGTGGACAGTGAGACAGAGACAGAGAGAGAGAAAGTGAGGAGGCCAGAAGGAGGAGGGAAGGAAGGTGCAGCTTGGGTGGGAAAGAACCCGCCTGCAAGGCAGGAGACTTCCAGTTCAATTCCTGGGTCGGGAACATCCCCTGGAGAAGGGAAAGGCCATCCACTCCAGTACTCTGGCCTGGAGAATTCAATGGACTGTATAGTCCATGGGATAGCAAAGAGCTGGACACGACTGAGCGACTTTCACTTTCACTTTTCACATGAGATTCCACTCTTTGTTTACGCTTTAATTTCAGCACAGTCCTAAGCAGAGCACCCTAACAGCACAGACCCACCTAATCTGTGAGATAATGAATGGGTGCTATTTTAAATTGTTAATTCTGAGGTGACTTGTTACACAGTAATAACAAAAACTAGGGAAAGAACTCACATGGCAGAAAAATGACAGGTATAAGACCCTGAAAGTTTGACAAGGTCATGCAATGGGAATGACTGAACTGTTCCAAGTGAGGTTGGGAGTTAATCCCCCCCCATCCCAAAGCTAAAAAGATATGGCAGTAGAGGCAATATTGCTTAAGGACTTATTAAGCATGGTAAGGACTTTGATAAGTGGAATATATAGGAAATTTTAATCAGGACCATGAGCAGATCTGATGTTTTCAAAGATCATTCTGGCTGCTTTGTGAAAAGAACAGAAGAACGTAAGAATGGAAACAATTAGCTTAAAAGCTATCACAATAAATTAGGCCAAAACTGATGGTAGCTTAGAACAGTAAAAATAAAGATGAAAAGAAGTTGGAACAATTTGGGTTGTATATCAAAGGCAGAGCAAACAAAATTCCTATTGACTTGACTGACAAGAAGGGACAGAAAGGAATGAGGATTGACTGATTCATTTATTTAATATGTATTGACTGAGAACAAATTTTATGTCACACACTGGTGCATGGGATATAAAATCAGGTGAATAAGATTCTAAAATCTGTCTTCAGGGCTGAAGAAAACAAAATAATAAAAGATATAACAATTTTTAAAATATATATTTAAAAGGGATAACTATACGAAAACAGATGATGGCTTTTAAGTTTATGGCTTGAAATATTAAGTGGGTGCAGTCCTGTGAGATAGGGAGAACAGACGTAGGGGAAACGACAATCAAAAGCAACATAGGCCTAACAGACATCCAAATGGCTAAGTAGCCATTTCAGTATTTGAATCCAAGCTGAAAAGAGGAGTCAGGGCTGAGGAGGATAAATTTAGTAGGTTCATAGCAAACTTTCACGTAGTCTCTAAGCTAACTATGAAAACTAGCAAATAAAAATTATGAAAAACCTTGCAATATATAAACCAAAGGGATCTATTTAGTCAGTGTTAATTGTTGCATACTCCAGTATTCTTGCCTCAAGAATTCCATGGACAGAGGAGCCTGACAAGGGGGTCACAAGAGTCAGACTTAGCGAATAAACCAGCACGACCACCACCAAGACAATGCTCACCCTCTCAATGGAATCAATGTGGCTAGTTTCTCTACTCAGAATCCCTAAAGAATAAACAAGGTTATCATAGGACAAATCAGTAATGTCTCAAACTAAAACTAAACCAAAGTCAGAATCTCAGAATTTTAAAGACAAAAGGTAACCGAAAGATGACAGAATGTGGTCCACTGGAGAAGGGAATGGCAAACCACTTCAGTATTCTTGCCTTGAGAACCCCATGAACAGTAAGAAAAGGCAAAATGAGAGCATACTGAAAGAGAACTCCCCAGGTCAGTAGGTGCCCAATATGTTACTGGAGATCAGTGGAGAAATAACTCCAGAAAGAATGAAGGGAAGGAGCCAAAGCAAAAACAATACCCAGCTGTGGATGTGACTGGTGATAGAATCAAGGTCCAATACTGTAAAGAGCAATATTGCATAGGAACCTGGAATGTCAGGTCCATGAATCAAGGCAAATTGGAAGAGGTCAAACAGGAGATGGCAAGAGTGAACTGTCGACATTCTAGGAATCAGCGAACTAAAATGGACTGGAATGGGTGAATTTAACTCAGATGACCATTATATCTACTACTGTGGGCAGGAATCCCTCAGAAAAAATGGACTGGCATCATGGTCAACAAAAAGGTCTGAAATGCAGTACTTGGATGCAATCTCAAAAACGACAGAATGATCTCTCTGTTTGTCTCCAAGGCAAACCATTCAATGTCACAGTAATCCAAGTCTATGCCCAACCACTAATGCTGAAGAAGCTGAAGTTGAACAGTTCTATGAAGACCTATAAGACCTTTTAAAACCAACACCCAAAAAAGATGTCCTTTTCATTATAGGGGACTGGAATGCAAAAGTAGGAAGTCAAGAAACACCTGGAGTAACAGGCAAATTTGGCCTTGGAATGCAGAATGAAGCAGGGCAAAGACTAATAAGACTTTTGCCAAGAAAATGCCCTGGTCATAGCAAACACCCTCTTCCAACAACACAAGAGAAGACTCTACACATGGACATCACCAGATGATCAACACCGAAATTGGACTGATTATATTCTTTTCAGTCAAAGATGGAGAAGCTGTATACAGTCAACAAAAACAAGACCAGGAGCTGACTGTGGCTCAGATCCTGACCTCTTCATTGCCAAATTCAGACTGAAATTGAAGAAAGTAGGGAAAACCACTAGACCATTCAGGTATGACCTAAATCAAATCCCTTATGATTACACAGTGGAAGTGAGAAATAGATTTAAGGGCCTAGATCTGATAGAGTGCCTGATGAACTATGGACTGAGGTTTGTGACATTGTACAGGAGACAGGGATCAAGATCATCCCCATGGAAAAGAAATGCAAAAAAGCAAAACGGTTGTCTGGGGAGGCCTTACAAATGTGAAAAGCTGTGAAAGAAGAGGAGTGAAAACCAAAGGAGAAAAGGAAAGATATAAGCATCTGAATGCAGAGTTCCAAAGAACAGCAAGGAGAGATAAGAAAGCTTTCCTCAGTGATCAATGTAAAGAAACAGAGGAAAACAACAGAATGGGAAAGACTAGAGATCTCTTCAAAAAAAAATCAGAGATATCAAGGGAACATTTCATGCAAAGATGGGCTGGAAAAAGGACAGAAATGGTAGGGACCTAACAGAAGCAGAAGATATTAAGAAGAGGTGGCAAGAATATACAGAAGAAATATACAGAAAAGATCATCAAGACCCAGATAATCATGATGGTATGATCACTCACCTAGAGCCAGACATCCTGGAATGGGAAGTCAAGTGGGCCTTAGAAAGCATCACTACCAACAAAGCTAGTGGAGGTGATGGAATTCCAGTTGAGCTACTTCAAATCCCAAAAGATGATGCTGTGAAAGTGCTGCACTCAATATGCCAGCAAATTTGGAAAACTCAGCAGTGGCCACAGGACTGGAAAAGGTCCGTTTTCATTCCAATCCCAAAGAAAGGCAACGCCAAAGAATGCTCAAACTACCGCGCAATTGCACTCATCTCACAGGCTAGTAAAGTAATGCTCAAAATTCTCCAAGCCAGGCTTCAGCAATACGTGAACCATGAACTTCCAGATGTTCAAGCTGGTTTTAGAAAAAGCAGAGGAACCAGAGATCTAATTGCCAACATCTGCTGGATCATCGAAAAAACAAGAGAGTTTCAGAAAAACATCTATTTCTACTTTATTGACTATGCCAAAGCCTTTGACTGTGTGGATCACAATAAACTGTGGAAAATTCTGAGAGAGATGGGAATACCAGACCACCTGACCTGACTCTTGAGAAACCTATGTGCAGGTCAGGAAGCAACAGTTAGAACTGGACATGGAACAACGGACTGGTTCCAAATGGGAAAAGGAGTCCATCAAGGCTGTATACTGTCACCCTGCTTATTTAACTTCTATGCAGAGTACATCATGAGAAATGCTGGGCTGGAAGAAGCACAAGCTGGAATCAAGATTGCCAGGAGAAATATCAATAACCTCAGATATGCAGATGACACCACACTTATGGCAGAAAGTGAAGAGGAACTAAAAAGCCTCTTGATGAAAGTGAAAGAGGAGAGTGAAAAAGTTGGCTTAAAGCTCAACACTCAGGAAATGAAGATCATGGCATCTGGTCCCATCACTTCATGGGAAATAGACGGGCAAACAGTGGAAACAGTGTCAGACTTTAGTTTTGCGGGGCTCCACAATCACTGCAGATGGTGACTGCAGCCAAGAAATTAAAAGACGCTTACTCCTTGGAAGCAAAATTATGACCAACCTAGATAGCATATTGAAAAGCAGAGACATTACTCTGCTGACTAAGACCCGTCTATTCAAGGCTATGGTTTTTCCTGTGGTCATGTATGGATGTGAGAGTTGGACTGTAAAGGCTGAGTGCCGAAGAATTGATGCTTTTGAACTGTGGTGTTGGAGAAGACTCTTGAGAGTCCCTTGGACAAGGGAGATCCAACCAGTCCATTCTGAAGGAGATCAGCCCTGGGATTTCTTTGGAGGGAATGATGCTGAAGCTGAAACTCCAGTACTTTGGCAACCTCATGCGAAGGGTTGACTCATTGGAAAAGACTTTGATGCTGGGAGGGATAGGGGGCAGGAGAAGAAGGGGACGACAGAGGATGAGATGGTTGGATGGCATCACTGACTCGATGGACGTGAGTCTGAGTGAACTCTGTGAGTTGGTGATGGACAGGGAGGCCTGGCATGCTGTGATTCACGGAGTCACAAAGAGTCGGACACGACTGAGTGACTGAACTGAACTGAAAGATAATCTAATTTCAGCAGTCCTAGGATCAATATAGACTTAGTACCACAGAGAATGAGGCACACAACAAGTATTTTTTTCTAGATTGGTTAATTTTTTTTTAATTGACATATAACAGAAGTTCCTTTGTCTTTTTTTAATGGGTGTGCTGATGCCAGAAGAGAATATAAAGGACAGGAGAGACAGCCGTAATACAAACCAATTTAATATGATTGCCAATTTTAACTCCTCTGACACATACTCAACACTGATTGAGTATCAAGGCTCTGTCAGGCACTGTATTAAGCTATAAAAATGAAATAGCCCTTGTCCTTAAGGAGTTCCAATAAAAAGGATATCACAGTAAATAAAGAAACAAGATGTAATAAATCCTGTTTTTTAATGTATTTTCAATTTACTGTATTTAAAACTGATTAAAAACCAGACATAACTAGGTGTGAAACTGTGGAAGGGTCTAGTGAAATCAGAGTTGCATGCAGAAGTAAATAGCTTTAGTTCAGACAAAGAATTAGAGATATTATTTTGAAAAGAAATTTGCAAAGTACAGAGATAAGAAAGTAAAGCATGTTCCACAAATAGGTAAGAGGTTGACTTCCCTGGTGGTTCAGTGGGTAAAGCATCTGCCTACAATGCGGGAGACCCGGGTTTGATCCCTGGGTCAGGGAGATCCCCTGGAGAAGGAAATGGCAACCCACTCCAGTACTCTTGCCTGGAAAAATCCCATGGACTGAGAAGCTTGGTAAGCTACAGTCCACGGGGTCGCCAAGAGTCGGACACAACTGAGCGACTTTCCTTTCCTTTCCCTTTAGAAAAGGTTGGGAGAAAGAGAGCTAAGTGGAATGATGCTGGTGCAAGTGCAGTCTGATTATAGCTAGACTGTAGGAAAACTGCATATTCTTTGCTAAGATATGTTAATCTTTTGTTCTCAGCAAAGATGAGTCACTGATTTTCAAAATGATGATGTAATAATCTTATTTATATTGTGAGGGTAAGAGAGAGGGTAGAATGCCCACCAAAAAAATTTACATACTAATGTTCCTTATTCATAATAGCCAATAAATCAAGTATCTACAGCCAATATCCAATGGATCATAGAAAAAGCAAGAGAATTCCAGAAAAACACCTACTTCTGCTGCACTGAATACGCTAAAGCCTTTGACTGTGTGGCTCACAACAAACTGGAAAATTCTCAAAGAGATGGGACTATCAAACCACCTTACCCGCCTCCTGAGAAACCTGTAAAGACCGTTAGAATCAGACATGGAACAACAGACTGATTCAAAACTGGGAAAGGAGTGAACATCAAGGCTGTGCTTATCTACCTTATATACTAAGAATATCATGCGAAGTGCCAGGATTAGATGAAGCACAAGCTGGAGTCAGGATCGTAGGGACAAATATCAACAACCTCTTATATGCAGATGACACCACTCAAATGGCAGAAAGTGAAGAGGAAGTAAAGAGCTTCTTAATGAAGGTGAAAAAGGAGAGTGAAAAAGCTGGCTTAAAACTCAAAATTCAAAAAACTAAGATCATGATATTCAGTCCCATGATTTCATGACAAATAGAAGGGCAAAAGGTGGAAGCAATGACAGATTTTCTCTTCCTGGGCTCTAAAATCACTGTGGATGATGACTGAAGTCATGGCAGGAAAGCTATGACAAACCTAGACAGCGTATTAAAAAAGCAAAGACATCACTTTGCTGACAGAGGTCTGTATAGTCAAAGATAAGGTATTTCCAGTAGTCATGTATGGATGTGAGAGTTGGACCATAAAGAAGGCTGAGCACAAAAGAATTGATGCTTTCAAACTGTGGTGCTGGAGAAGACTCTTTAGAGTCCCTTGGACTGCAAGGAGATCCAACCAGTCAATCCTAAAGGAAATCAAACCTGAATATTCATTGGAAGGACTGATGCTGAAGTTGAAACTCCAATTCTCTGGCCACCTGATGCAAAAAGCGAACTCACTGGAAAAGACCCTGATGCAGGGAAAGATTGATGGCAGGAAAAGAAGGGGGCAACAGAATATGAGATGGTTGGATGGCATCACCGATCAAATGGATATGAGTCTGAGCAAATTCAGGGAGATAGTAAAGGACAGGGAAGCCTGGCGTGCTGCAGTCCATGGGGTCTCAAAGAGTCAGACACAACTGAGCGACTGAACTGAACGCATGAACTGATGAAAAGATTATATGTATATCCATACAATAGATACTATTAAGCAACAAAAACATTATGCTAAGAGAAGTAAGTCTTATGTGAAACACTCAGAACAGGCAAGTCGATCAGAGACAGAAAGTACATCAGTAGCTGTCGAGGCCTGGGATAGGGCTTCCCAGGTGGCTCAGACAGTAAAGAATCTGCCTGCAATGCAGGAGAAGTAAGAGACAGGGGTTTGATCCCTGGATCGGGAAGAACCCCTAGAGAAAGGAATGGCAACCAACAGCAGTGTTCTCGCCTGGAGAACCCCATGGACAGAGGAGTCTGGCGGGCTACAGTCCATGGGGTTGCAAAGGGTCAGACATGGCTGAGGCAACTGAGCACACACACGAGCACAGGAGCCGGGGCGCTGGGGAGTGATGGGCCAATAAAGGACACAGCACACGAGCACAGGAGCCGGGGCGCTGGGGAGTGATGGGCCAATAAAGGACACAGGGTTTCTTTTGGGGGGGTGATGAAAATGCCCCAAAATTGCTTTTGGAGAAGACTGTACAACTCTGAACATGCCAAGATCCAATATCTGTACATTTTAAATGGGTGAATTACACAATATTCAAATGTCTCAACAAAGATAAGAGACAGACACAGAATCTAGAGCTGAGGAAGCAAACGGGGTAGTAATGGGAAAGATGATTTTCACATGGGAACCAATGTAAAAGGACCAATTTGAGAAGTAACAACTTTAATCAAGAGCTGCAGAGATAAGTTATGGTTTCTCCACGCAATACATCACAGTATCCAAAGGAATCAACAGGAAACTTACAAAGATTCATGTCTAAGTGCAGGGAAAGACAAGGCAGATCTAGACATACTTTATCCTATTCACCTAACCCAAACTTCAGATCACGGGCTTTGGTGACACCAATAACAAACTCTGTTCAAAATGTCTATCTTAGTTACTATTCATTTTGTCTTTATCTATTCTTCTTCCATTGACTTCCCTGGTGGCTCAGTGGTGAATAATCCACCTGCCAAGCAGGAGACGCATGTTTTATTCCTGGGTTGGGAAAATTCCCTGGAGAAGGAAATGGCAACCCACTCCAGTATTCTTGCCTGGAGAATCCCATGGTCAGAGGAGCATGGTGGGCTACAGTCCATGGAGTCACAAGTGACTCAGACATTATTTAGTGACTGAGCATCCTTCTTCCATGTTAGAAACTGAGGTACTGAAAATAAAATGGGAGAACACATGACCATACCTAGCTTCAGTTCTATCATTTAATAGGTGTTACTATGGGCAAATAACTCAGGAGTCCCACTTTCTTACCTTGTAAAATAGAAATCATAAGAGGGATGAATGCAAGTTTATAGACACATTTTGGAGAGTACCTAACAGAGCGCTTGATACACAAAACCTGGAAGCTATTAATATTTCTACCCACAAATTAAACATGAGGTTTATGAAGACCTTTATAGAAACAAATTATTTTCAAAATCTACAGTTTAACTCAACATCTAGGGTATCTTAATCATGGGTATCATGAGTTTGCATTTATACATATGTATAAGATCAATAACTATTCTTGGAATACAAAAGCATTAAATTAAGATGAAATAAACGAGTTTTAGGTCATTTTAGTTATAACATCAGAGATTTTATCAGTTGAGGCATATTCATTAGGTAACAAAGCTCTTAATTCACTTGAATCTGGCTTTGTTGATACTGCCCACAAAAACAAATTAGCAAAAAGTACAGAAGAACAAACAACAGATCATGATATCTCCATCAAAAATAAAACAAAATTAAAATGCAATACTGAATCACTGACTAAAAGAATTGACTGCCTAATAAAGTAAATTCCTATATCTTCGGATATATTCCTTAAGGAAACGATTACTGGCTCTAAAAGGGATTCCCATCCTCCTTAGAATCAAATTTTTATTATTCTTAATATAATTCAGGTTTGGACAATGCAATGAATAAAATCTTGAGACAAGACTTGACACCATACCTAAAACTCTACAGGTGGATCAGATACAGAAAGAGTTTCCCTAAGGTTTCGTCTGTTTTATTTACAGGCCACATGGGAACTCCTGAGAATCTCATAAGAAAGATTCATGGGGATTATCATTCTCCTTTAAAACAAAAACTGCTCTTTTTCATCTTTAGAGTACGACTTGTTCATCAAGTATCCAAACTGCATGTTCTAAAAATTTGTTTAGTTGTAATGGGACCAAGAACCTAACTATACTGAGAGGAAATGGAAAAAGAAAGACTGTAAAAGAAACTGAAACACCACTTACTGAAGCAGAGTCAATGGATAATGACAAATCAAACAACCGTAAAAAAACTATTATAGATAACAGAGGTTAAGGCCAGAGGAATTAAAAGCAGCTGCCTCTGACGGATAAGAACAGAGCTGAAGAACAGGTTCTTTTTTTTCATAAACCTTTCTATATTATTAGCTTTGTAAAAATCATATGTACTCCACTGCTCTGTTTGTTTTCATTAAACAGATGGATAAATGTTAATCAGCTATTTTACACTCATGAAGAAATTAGCAAGATAAAGATCAAAAAGGCAAGGGTGCTAATCACAGTATTATTTATATTATTCATGAAAGCAAGAATATAGAAATAACACAAGTGTCCATGAACAAATGACTAGTTATATAAATCATAGTACAAAAGTAATATTCTTATTTTAAACATCTCCATTCCTAAAAGTGCCTTCTTCCCAACACAGCCAAAAGATTAGTTCTGGTATTTAAACACAAATCACAGCCCAATAAATAATGTGTAATTCTATCTTGACATGAAATGATATACACGATATGCTAGGATAAAAATTTAACTTACAAGCAAGCATGAACAAAAATCTCCTTTAAGTTACATGTGTACAACTTAGTTTATATGTGTATATTTTATATATGTCTATACAGGTAAAAAACATATGAAGAATTCTCTCCACATGTAAAGGTTTCTCTGGGAAATAATGGCTGATTTTCATTCTCTTTACTCATTTTCTGACTTTTTTCTTAATTGGTATTATTTAGCCAGCAAAAAAGTAAAGCAATGAGTCACTTGTTTAAACATATTTATAACAGTTAAAAAAAAATACATAATTCCTTGGGGGAATGGGTATCTGCATCCCTAAAATACATATTTAGAAAGACTTTTTAATGAGAAGTTGCCAATAATTTTAAATTGTGGTATGCTGATTTCGGAAGTATTTTTTTCTTAAGTACACAGCAAAACAACTGGAAGAAACATGTTAAAGTGAGTGGAATGGCCCTTTAGGTAGCCAGATATGGGTCTTCTTTTCCTGTTATACTTCTGAGTTTCTTTTTTTTTTCTAGCAGGCACACATAAATTTTATAGTGAGCAAATCTGCTTTTGGAACTCGGCAGTTAGGTTTCCAGATTGACCTATAAAATCCTACTTAAGCAAGTGATGTAGCAGAGGAAGGTTCATGCGGTCCTCTCTCGCCCTGCAGCCACCAAGACTAACCACCACAGTGACTCTCACTACCTCATTATCTGGAGAGGGACAGGACTTATGGTGTACTTATGAGAGAACTTGCACATAATCGGCCATTTACACATTTACGTATAAATATTACACCATATTATTAATTCTGCCAAATCTCATTATTTGCAATATGGCTATTTAGCATATGACTCAGGTGGCTAGTGCTGCCTTACAGGAGTATAAAGGGGGCAGGCCAAGACAGTAAGTAGACTTGTATTTCGTTCATTGCTAATAGTAGCCCAGAGAATGGTCTTAAGCTTCCAAGGTCCTTTCCTGACTCAATATTAAAATGCTAGGCAGTTAGGGATGATTGCCTTGGGGAAAGGAACAGAGTGATGGGAAGTTCCCTGTGAGTCCAATCATTTATTAAACTACCTTTACTTATAATAAATAACACTCTACATAAGCATGAAATTAACTCCTTAGTTTTTCAAGAAATACATACTTTGTAGGCCATTTGCTTGGAGAAGGAAGTGGCAACCCACTCCAGTGTTCTTGCCTGGAGAACCCCGTGGACAGCGGAGCCTGGTGGGCTGCTGTCCATAGGGCCGCCTAGAGTCGGACACGACTGAAGCGACTTAGCATGCATGCACACACTGGAGAAGGAAATGGCAACCCACTCCAGTATTCTTGCCTGGAGAATCTCAGGGACAGAGCCTGGTGGGCTGCCGTCTATGGGATCGCACAGAGTCGGACACGACTGACGTGACTTAGCAGCAGCAGCAGCAGCAGGCCATTTGCTATCCTTTTTCACAGAAGAGGAACCACTGAAAACTGACATGAAAAGTGGTGGCTTTTATTTGTTCAAGATTCCCACTACTATCAAAGCTCTTAACTTCCTACCACAGACATGGCTGGGTGAGCTGGGAGATGACCAGTAGAGACTTAACAACTGTAATGGCAGCAGGCATCTCCCACTGTACTACTTCTGGGCTGTCTTTCTCCTGATCTGCATTTACTGATAATGAGCCATTCATCTAACTGAACAAGGTAACTGAATTCTGCTTTTCAATCCAAGATGAGAACTAGGAACAAACATAAATACAATCTCATTATCAAAGTCACAATATTAAGCTGCTCTGTACACCAAGTAACATGAAACATGTGCTATACGCTTCTATTCTGAGGATGCGTCAAAGACCATCACTTTCTAGACAAAAAGTCTGAAACAAGTAACACAAGCAGAGGGTAAACTGATTAAAGTTACCTTACACATAGGCCTAACAGCATTACTAAAATATCACGGGTTACAAAGACCAACTGTATAGCCTAGGGAACCCTGCTCAATGGCAGCCTGGATGGAGGGGAATTTGGGGAAGAATGGATATACGTACATTTATGGTTGAGTCCCTCTGCTGCTCACCGGAAACTATCACAAAATTGTTAGTTGGCTACACCCCAATGCAAAAATAAAAAGTTTTGAAAAAAAGAGCATGGGTTTTTCAGACGGAGACCTGAGTTTAAATTCTGGCTCCACCACACAGAAATTATACAATCAAATTACCTAAGTTCAGTTTTTTCCTCTGTAAAATGAAAAATAAGGAGTATCCTGAAGATTCAGTGAAGATTCTCTGAACACACTAAATGAGATAAAATGCATCACAATGCCTGTTATATAAAAAGTATTCCCAAAATGGCGGCTATTGTAATATTTCACTGTTTAAAAACATTTAAGCTGTCATTTAAAATCCTAGTATTAGGCATGTAAGTGTAAGTCAAACAGTTTCGGGTTCAAAGGATTCCTATTTTGATTCCCATCTCACAGACAGGAAAGGGCAACGCTCGGGACTCGCACTGGCCCTAAAGCGGTGGTCCTCAAAGGGCTGTCCCTGCGCCAGTGGCAGCAGCATGCGGCTGCCTGATGAAGATTCACATGTGTAGGCCTCACCCCGACTTACTGATTTGGAGACTCCGGGCTGGGCCCCACCAGGTGATGCTGATTCAACTGAAGGCTTAAGAAGCAGTGAGCTAAATACAACCCTGACAAGTCTTCACCGGTATTCACAGCACCTGCAGGTTACACCTGCTTAGTGTGTTTAGTCCACCGAGTAACAAGATAAATTAGAAGGCAGACTATTGAATATATATATATACATCTATGCTACATTATTGCTGAGTATGATGGTACAAAGAAAACACTATTATTTATAAATATCGTTAACCCTAAAATGTGCTTTTTTCTCCAATACAAGTAAAAAAATCACTTTCTTGACTTAACCAACTCAGTCTCTTCTTTCCTTTACCCTGCATTCCCATCACATTTAATGAACAGTTTATATTAGATTATGATATAACCTCACTTTCTTGGAATCCCTGGAAAAGTCAGTCATTCCTTCTACTGTACAATTTCAGATTTTCCAGATAGCTAGGAATGAATCTCTTTAAATAAGCAACATTTATTTTTCTCTTATTCTGGATGGAAATCTTCAGCACATTAAATACAACCTGAATTTTTTCTTGATCGTACAAATTCATCATTATGAACATCAAGTTTTATGCAAAAACATACTTTAAAATAATGGAATGTCACTAAGCCCAATGTGCACACTTCTCTGCATCTACAATGGCTGTCATGTAGTTAGCTATGACTCTAACTACTAGAATCCGTCCTTCCTATCTTGTAATTAACTCTTTCTAATAATATTAGATGGGCTCCAAAGCTCAAGAGCCAACATCCAGATGCTTTTTTCTTTGTAGTTTTCCGAAACATACCTTTTTTCACTTGTATACCTTCTCCTTATCTTTAGAAACTCAATCCAAATCTCACCTCTCCTGAGATAAATTTCTCATTGCCCTGTGTCCCCGGCTGAGTTTCAAGCCGCGGCTCCATGCTTGCAAGAATAGCAAGACATTCTCTGCCTACCTCTAATTCAGCATTAATCACACTTGCACTTAAACAACCAATCGCGTTCAACTTTCCCACTAGGCTGCAGGCATCTTCAAGGCAGAGAGCACTGTATCCCTTGTGCTCTGCACAATGCCACACAAGCTGATGCTCAAAAAAAAAAAAAAAAAAAAAAAACAAAGTCTGACAAATGAACAGGTTAGGGTTTGAAAGAAATCCGTTAAGAGAAAAGCACAAAGACCTTGGTGCGCGGTCAAAGATTGAGGAGTTTGCTTTTGTTTAGTGTTGTGTTTTGGTTTGGCTTTCCTCTCTTCCACTGAAATGGTAAACAACTCCTTTCTTCTAGTTCTTTTAACAGTTCAACTCCTGTGAGCACATTCTGTCTTTCCAGCCAAAGTGTAAGTGAACCCTCTCTACCACATTTTCTCCCACAGAACTTAGCCCAACACATAAAATACATGAAGAAAGAAATCCACCCCAAACTTGGTCTGGGTCAAACTTTTTTGTGTTATATAATTTATCAGCTTCCTCTGAAAAACAATTAGCACTGGCCAATGCCTGACCAATATTTGGAAAGATTTTAATGAGATAAAGACCTTCCAGAAAGCTGAAATATTCTCACCCAGCCCAGCTCACTATCTGAGTCTAATGATCTTTAATTATACATTTCAGTATTACACCTCTTTCCTTTTCTATGCATGTTTTCACCAATACCAAACTCTCTTAATTGGTCTATAGAACTTTTTAAATAAATATTTGAAACATGCTCCTAATTAATTTTTCTGATTTTTTTGAGACAGGTTAAGTAGGTACTTCCCCTGGCCATCCAGTGGTTAAGACTCCACACTTCCAATGCAGGGAGCACGGGTTTGATCCCTGGTAGAGGAATCATGGTCCCTCCTGCTGTACTGTGTGACCAAAAGAAGGACAGAAAGGTCACTGAACAGATGCTCATTAGGGGACCACGGACCAAAGCTGCCTGCTCCGACCAGACCCCATGGTGATGATCCGCACGAACTCTCTTACAACAGCAGGGCCTGGTAAAGAAGGTGAAACTAACATGCTGTCACCAACTGGAAGAATTCAGAACAGGTCAGAAGGAGAAAGGAGATGGCAGTCCACATGTCCTACCAACCTCCCAGAATCCTTCTTGCTGAAATCTATCTTGGCTGAGTGATGCGTGGATCATCAGGAAGGACTCTGAGTCAGAATGACTGGCCAGAGACAAACCTGAAACTAACCCCATCACCAAAAACCCTGCGACTGCAAGCCACAAGGCACAGCAGTTCTGCTGGGTTCCGTCACCCTGCTGGTCTCCAGCCAGGTGGCCATTCACAACCAAGTGTGTATCTATCTCCTCACCCAATTCATTTCCAAGTGTCAGACCACAGCCCACTCTTTGGCCCTGGAAGGGGTCCCCTCTTCCTGCAACATACTGAACAAATAAAGAAAAAAAAGGTACTGCTGATTTAACAATGCTAAGAATGAACAACATATCCAAGGGTTCGTTGGGATTTGTAAGAGCTAAAGAAACTAAACATCCTTCACTTGACCATTCTGTATTCCATACGGCAACTAAGCAAGCAAAGAAGGACACAACAAAGATGCTAATCCTTCACAATCTCTTGCCTGTAAGATTACCCTAACAGCAGAGTGCTTTTAAAACATTAAAAAAGGAGTGATGTCAGTTAGATGTTTCCATGTCTATCAAAACATACGGTAAAAAATGACCTCTCTATTCATGCCACCAACTTCACAGCAATAATAATTGCATACCTTAAAATAATAATGTTCCTTGTTTCTTTTTCCTTAAAATAATTACAACTTCATTTACTACACAATTACTTAAAACAGTCCAATTTCCTATGACTCATTTTATTTTAAATTGGCCCCATCAGTTGTGTTTTTTTTGAATAATAGGGCATAAAATACTTTATGAAATGGCCCTACAGACACCATCTCAGAGTTTAAAGAAACACATCTTCAAAATTCTCTAATATTAAAGAACTTGATTACTATATCTACTATTTTCTTATTTTACAAATTCAAAAGCCATTTCTAGCTGACATTTAACAACAGAACACGTTTTATCTTTAAAGTTAATCCTTCTGAAGGAGAAAACTCAGTGAATATATATTAAATATTATTTTAATTAGGTATGTGGTTTAACATTTAATGAGTAAATCCACATTAAATATTAATGACAAGGAATCTTAACTTTCATAAATGTCATTACTCAGCAGATACCAAGATAGGCAGCAAAATGGATCCAGAATTTTTAATAGCAAGGATATAAATGAGCTAAACATATACTAATGCTTTAAAAAAAGGCTACCTCAAGATGGAAAAGTGGTTAAAATCTTAATAAAGTCTCTGTCAGTTTAACACACAATGTACTAAGTAATAAATGAGCTATTTCCCTACATTGAGAATCATGAAAAGAGTACAACATGGCACCCTTGCAAGGGGAAAGTTGGTCTAGACTAGAGCAAGGAATCTTACCAAACTAAAGGCTCTTTAGCCAGGTTCAAAGGATACTTGAACTCTTCTAAAACTGCAGTAAAAACTATTTTCGTATGCTCACTGTTCTGCAAAGTAGATCCATAGCTTTCATAGATGATTAAGAGTCCTGATTCCCCCAAAACTGCGTATTGCTATTATACCTTATGTGAGAGTTCAACAAGAAGAAGGCAGCTTCCCACCCAGTAAGATACAGTACTTCACATGAGCTTCAAAGTCAGACAGATGTGTAATCAAATTATGTAACTTCAGAAAGTTCCATTTCCTTATTTGTAAATGAAGGTTGCCATAACGATTAAGCAATCCACTCTATGTACAGCACTTTGCACACTGCCAGGGGCCCAGTAACTACTAATAAATGCCCAACTAAAACAGGAGATGTACTTACCTCATACCTCTATAATGTGGATTAAATGAATTAATACAAGTAAAGTGCTTAGAAGAGAGCCTGGTGCACAGTTAGTACTGACCAAGTGTTAGCGATGATAATGAAGAAAATGTTCTATAAAGTATTCTGTCAGTTTCCTCAGGAAGAACAGCTCTGACCAGATTTGCTCAATTTTTATATAGCCAGGTATATATACACCTGAGCATTTTCAACTGCATAGAGAGTAGGTGCCCCTAAACCCCATCTGTTAATGAGTTAACTGTACATTTCATGACTCATTGCACTCCAGAGTAGAATTCTCATCCATCTCAAAAGATTTAACTGGAATATGTTCACCTTTCCTCACCTTCTACTAGTACACCTTTCCTCACCTTCTACTAGTACACAATCCAAACTTTCTCCCCATCTGCACTTTACAACTTCCTTGAGCTTCAAATAATGTATTGACCATCTCATGTGATAAAATGAAAACTCTTAAAGATAAGGATATTATCTACCACTGTTAACCTAGATTATCTAACACAAAAACTTGCACACAATTATTATTCAATAAATATTTACTGAACTAACTGTCTCAATATCATTAATAACTCTACCACACCTATGTGTTTAATCCCTAAAAGCAAACTTCAAGAAGTCAGAAGCTTTTCAGCTGTATTTTTAATGCTGGGGAAAAGTAACTTCAAAAATGTCTTAAATTATTACAACAGTTAACAATTCTACATTTAGAAAGAAAGGCAATACACCAAATAGACTGGGTCTAATTAACACACCTATTTTTCACAAAGACAAATAATACAGTTTTAGTGGCATCTAGATTTCATAAATACTTAATGATGCTGATTGTGAGATTTATCTAAAGAAAGGAGGCTAATACTAGTGATGTGTAAGAAACAGATTTTTAAGAAAGTAAAACTTGAAGGTATTAGTAAAATATGAGTCCAGGAAGAGCAAGGAAATGATAAAACATACTCAATCTAGACTATCTTAAAATCTTTTGTAAAACTGAAGATGATCTTTTAAAGTAATACAAGCCTTAGAATGTGCTAATCGTATGATCTAGCAATCCTACTTCTGGGTACATATCCAAAGGAAATAAACAAGATATCAAAAAGACATCTGCATTCCTGTATTAACTGCAGCATTATTCACAATAGCAAAGATACAGAAACAACCTAAAAGTCTATCAGGAGCTGTGCAGAGAAAGTAGATACTGTTCATATATGTATACACACACGGCTCAGTGCAGTTCAGGCGCTCAGTCGTGGCCAAATCTTTGCGACCCCATGAACTGCAGCATGCCAGGCCTCCCTGTCCATCACCAACTCCCGGAGTTCACTCAAACTCATGTTCATTAAGTAGGTGATGCAATCCACCTATCTGATCCTCTGTCGTCCCTTTCTCCTCCCACTTTCAATCTTTCCCAACATCAGGGTCTTTTCAAATGAGTCAGTTCTTCACATCAGGTGGTGAAAGTACTGGAGGTTCAGCATCAGTCCTTCCAATGAGCACCCAGGACTGATCTCCTTTAGGATGGACTGGTTCGATGTCCTTGCAGTCCAAGGGACTCTTAAGAGTCTTCTCCAACACCACAGTTCAAAAGCATCAATGCTTCGGCGCTCAGCTTTCGTTATAGTCCAACTCTCACATCCATACATGACCACTGGAAAAACACAGCCTTGACTAGACGGACCTTTGTTGGCAAAGTAATATCTCTGTTTTTTAATATGCTGCCTAGGTTGTTCATAACTTTCCTTCCAAGGAGTAAGCGGCTTTAATTTCATGGCTGCAATCACCATCTGCAGTGATTTTGGACACACACACAATGTATACAGATTTCACACCAAAATTTAAAAAAAAAAAAACCTCTTACAACAATAAATGAATCCATCAAAGTAGCAGGATACAAAGTCAACACACACAAATTAGTTGAATTTCTAAACACAAATAATGAAGAAAACAATTCCATGTACAACAGCATCCACAAGAACACTTAGCATTAACTTGAAGAAACAAAACACTTGTACAATGAAAACTACAAAACACAGTGGAAAGAAGACATAAGTAAATGGAAACGCATCTCATGTTCATAGATAGGAAGGACTGCATATTGCTAAGATGTCAGTACTATCCACAGTGATCTACAGATCCAATGCAATTCCTACCAAAATCCCAGCAGATATAAACAGAAAAATCCATCCTAAAATTTATATGAAATTTCAAGGGACCCCAAACAGACAAAACAATCTTGAAATAGAAGAAGTTGAAGGACTCATACTTTCTGTTTCAAAACTTACTACAAAATTATAGGAATGAAAACAGTGTGCTATCAGCATACAGACAGACCATCTACAGAAGAGAAGAGGGAGCCAAGCAATGCGTGTTCGCAGAGACACATGTTCAGCACGAGCGCCAAGGTCATTCAGTGGGGAACGGGCAGCACTGTCAACAAACAGTGCTGGGAAAACTGAGTATCTACATGCAAAGGCACAAAGTTGGACCTTACACACAACATACACAAAAATTAACTCAAAACAGATCAAAGACCTAAACATGAGACCTAAAACCTCAGACAAAAGCGTCATTACGCTGGATCTAGAAATGACTTCTTGGATATGACGCCAATGGCATCAGTAACAAAAGGAAAAACAGACAAGTTGTACCTCATGAAAATAAAAAAAAAAAAATTATCTATCAAGACATTGCCAACAGAGTAAAAATGTAGCTCACAGAATGAGAAAAATATTTGTAAGTCACATATGTGATACAGGATTAGTATACAGAAAACTACTAACACTAAACAACAAAAAAAATCAATTTTACTCAAAAACGGGCAGAAGACTTGAACAGACATTTTGCTAAAGAAGATACACAAATGGCCAGGACACGCATGAAAAGATGCTCAACATCATTATGCTAATGCAAATCAATACTATAGTGAGATTACCACTTCATACTCATTAGAATGTCTACCAGCAAAAACTAAACAAAACCAACAACACCCAGAACACAGCAGTGGTTGGAGTGGATGTGGAGAACGTGGAAGCCGTACACTTCTGGTGACAATGTAAAATGTTACAGCCACTGTGCAAAACAGTATTGTTTGTTTTCTTAAAATATCAAAAATAAAATCATCACATGATTCAGCAATTCAAGTTCCAGGCATATAACCAGAAGAACTGAAAGTGGAGTTTCAGAGGTATCATGGCAGTATTCTTCACAATAACTATAATGAAGAAGCAAACCAAGTGGCTACTGACAGAGGAACACATAAGCAAAACGTGTTATACACATACAAAGGGACATCACTCAGTCTTAAAAAGAAAATGCTGATACATTCAACAATATGGAATTATGCTAAGTGAACTAAAAGTGAAAGTGAAAGTCGCTCAGTCATGTCGGCTCTTCGAGACCCGATGGACTCTACAGTCCATGGAATTCTCTAGGCCACAATACTGGAGTGGGTAGCCTTTCCCTTCTCCAGGGGATCTTCCCAATCCAGGTCTCCCACACTGCAGGCAGATTCTTTACGAGTTGAGCCATAAGGGAAATAAGACAGTCACTAAAAAAGACAAATACTGTATGATTCCATTTATATGCAGAAGGTACTTAAAGTAGCCAAATCAGAGAGAAAGCAGAGTGGTGGTTTCCAAGGACTGGAAGAACGAAGAATGAATAGCTGTTATTTAACAAGTATAGTTTTATGGGATGGACAAAGTTCTGTAATGGATGGTAATGGTGTCCGAATGACAATGTGAATATATTTAGTATGACTTAAATGTGTACTACTGGGAGCTGACTGTGGCTCAGATCATGAACTCCTTATTACCAAATTCAGACTGAAATTGAAGAAAGTAGGGGAAAACCACTAGACCATTCAGGAATGACCTAAATCAAATCCCTTATGATTATCCAGTGGAAGTGACAAATAGATTTAAGGGACTAGATCTGAGAGAGACCCTAATGAACTACGGAAGGAGGTTCATGACACTGCACAGGAGACAGGGATCAAGACCATCCCCAAGAAAAAGAAATGCAAAAAGCAAAATGGCTGTCTGAGGAGGCCTTACAAATAGCTGTGAAAAGAACAGAAGTGAAAAGCAAAGGAGAAAAGGAAAGATATAAGCATCTGAATGCAGAGTTCCAAAGAATAGCAAGGAGAGATAAGAAAGCCTTCCTCAGTGATCAATGTAAAGAAATAGAGGAAAAGAATAGAATGGGAAAGACTAGAGATCTCTTCAAGAAAATCAGAGATACCAAGAGAACATTTTATGTAAAGATGGGTTTGATAAAGGACAGAAATGGTATGGACCTAACAGAAGTAGAGAATATTAAGAAGAAGTGGCAAGAATACACAGAAGAACTGTACAAAAAAGATCTTCACGACCAAGATAATCATGATGGTATGATCACTCACCAGACATCCTGGACTGTGAAGTCAAGTGGGCCTTAGAAAGCATCACTACGAACAAAGCTAGTGGAGGTGATGGAATTCCAGTTGAGCTATTTCAAATCCTGAAAGATGATGCTGTGAAAGTGCTGCACTCAATATGCCAGCAAATTTGGAAAACTCAGCAGTGGCCACAGGACTGGAAAAGGTCCGTTTTCATTCCAATCCCAAAGAAAGGCAACGCCAAAGAATGCTCAAACTACCGCACAATTGCACTCATCTCACACGCTAGGAAAGTAATGCTCAAAATGCTCCAAGCCAGGCTTCAGCAATACCTGAACCATGAACTTCCAGATGTTCAAGCTGATTTTAGAAAAGGCAGAGGAATCAGAGATCAAATTGCCAACATCCGCTGAATCATGGAAAAAGCAAGAGAGTTCCAGAAAACACATCTATTTCTGCTTTAGTGACTATGCCAAAGCCTTTGACTGTGTGGATCACAATAAACTGTGGAAAATTCTGAAAGAGATGGGAATACCAGACCACCTGACCTGCCTCTTGAGAAACCTGTATGCAGGTCAAGAAGCAACAGTTAGAACTGGACATGGAACAACAGACTGGTTCCAAATGGGAAAAGGGGTACGTCAAGGCTGTCTATTGTCACCCTGCTTATTTAACTTCTATGCAGAGTACATCATGAGAAATGCTGGGCTGGAAGAAGCACAAGCTGGAATCAAGATTGCCGGGAGAAATATCAATAACCTCAGATATGCAGATGATACCACCCTTATGGCAGAAAGTGAAGAGGAACTAAAGAGCCTCTTGGTGAAGGTGAAAGAGGAGAGTGAAAAGGCTGGCTTAAAGCTCAACATTCAGAAAGCAAAGATCATGGCATCCAGTCCCACCACTTCATAACAAATAGATGGGGGAACAGTGGAAACAGTGGCTGACTTTATTTTTCTGGGCTCCAAAATCACTGCAGATGGTGATTGCAGCCATGAAATTAAAAGACGCTTACTCCTTGGAAGGAAAGTTATAACCAACCAACAGCATATTAAAAAGCAGAGATACTACTTTGCCAACAAAGGTCCATCTAGGCAAGGCTACTGTTTTTCCAGTGGTCATGTATGGATGTGAGAGTTGGACTATAAAGAAAACTGAGTGTCGAAGCACTGATGCTATTTTAAACTGTGGTGTTGAAGAAGACTCTTGAGAGTCCCTTGGACTGTAAGGAGCTCCAACCAGTCCATTCTAAAGGAGATCAGTCCTGGGTGTTTATTGGTAGGACTGATGTTGAAGCTGATACTCAAAAAACAACAACAACAACAACAACAAAAAAGAAGCTGAAACTCCAATACTTTGGCCACCTCATGCGAAGAGCTGACTCATTTGAAAAGACCCTGATGCTGGGAAAGACTGAGGGCAGGAGGAGAAGGGGACCACAGAGCATGAGATGACTGGTTGGCATCACCGACTCAATGGACATGGGTTTGGGTGGACTCCAGGACTCAGGGAGGCCTGGCATGCTGCGGTTCACAGGGTCGCAAAGAGTTAGACACGACTGAGCAACTGAACTGAACTGAACTAGGTATCAGAGAGAGATTGGTTCCTTGACCACCCTTCCACAGATAGTGAAATTCGGGAAGCTCAAGTTTCTTATATCAAATGGCTTTGTATTTGTATACACATCCTCTCCTATCCTTTAAATCATCTCTAGATTACACTAATACCTAAAACAATGCAAATGCTATGTAGATATGCTGCCAGCAAATGGATATTCAAGTTTTGCTTTTGGGAACTTTTTGAAATCTTTTTTTTTCCCCCAAATATTTTTGATCCATGGTTGGCTGAATCCAAGGATGAGGAACCCTTGGATATGCAGATATAAGCCAAAAAATATACAATATGGTAAAACTTCACAATTTGTTCTTAGGAAGCATGCCAATAAGACAGTTATTAATGAATATATTTCAAACTAGCTCATGCCTCTTTAGTTTTATCATTTCCTGTCTACCATAGTATATACTGATCTTACTAGCATTTAAAAATACTGGCTTTTTTGTTCTTTTGTTCATATGATCCATCACCCTGATGTAATTATGGCTAATGAGGAATAATGACATAAGCATCCCTCTCACCCTTCATAAATGTTTCAAGGAGAAATTCAGAACAGCCAGATGATAATAAAATAGTAAGCAGGCTCAAATGTAAAATTGAAGGCATTATAGGAGTCTTACTTTTGATACCTCTCTGAGTATCAGCAGACAATTTAACCTAAAATGGCTGACATAATGTCGTAGAGCTTCCCTATCAGACATAAAAGAGTGAAATCTTTGACTGTATCATTTTTAAAGGCTGTCCAGGTATCTTTTACCTTTCAAGGAATTTTACCAACTCAATTAAAGTGACATACAGGCACCATATGCTGAGCCAGGAGGAGGTGAACTGAAGGTTACCTTTATTTTATGACACAGAAATGATCCTAATGGACCAAGACAATATAGGACTAAAGACCAATACATAATCTTGGGGTGGAGAAAAGGGGAGACTACGCAGCTGGTCAACTACCCTCCTGCTCACTGTTAATGTGTACAATGCTGCCAGAGTGAGGAAGCGATCTGAATCACTAAAAATGGAAAAACTGATCAAAAAGTAGACATCATATTCTAAGGTAGCTTTGTACTCTCTAAAAGCCTTTGTCCTTTGAGAATATGCATTTCATATAACTGACATATCAACTTTTTACATTAACTGAAGGACCATATATATGACAGTACCTTTTAATACCAGATGTCAAATCTGATCTAACTGAAAAATAAATTAAAAAACTTTAATGCAAAGCAATTCATGTCAACTGTGCAACAGGTACTGTGTCACGGGATTTTGATTATCTCCTCTCTAAAGGACTACGTTTACAATGTCACGTGTCCTCACTCATGTACCATGTCTACACTTTAACCCAGTAACTGCATTTCTAGAAAGTTATTCTACAACAGTAATGCCAAATCCAGAAAAGGGTTAAAATTCAATGAATTACTCACGATAAGAAAAACTGGAAACAACCTAGTGCTTATTAACTCCTCACATAAATAATGTTCACATGTATTCATTTTCTCAACAAAGGCCCTGTTTCTCACCCAGCGTTCATTCCTGTAACTAGTATCATGCTCATCCATTCAGCTGCTCAAGTGCTGATTTCTGACATCCTCCTTTACTCTTCTTTCTCTCATTTCCCACATCCAAGCTCTCATCACATCCTGACTCTACTTTCAAAATATACAGCCAACTGCACTACTCATCTCTTTCACTGCCGGCTTACAGCAAGCCACCATTATTTGCCTGTATTACAATTAAGCTCCTAAGTGATCTTCACGCCTCCCCCTCACAGCCACAGCCACCTAGCCTCATCAGTCTACCCTTGATATAGAAGACAGTTACCTTTAAAAATAAAAAGTCAGTTCCTCTGCTCTTAAATTTCCAGTGGCTTTCTCTCACATCTACATTAAACTCCAGTCTCTGCCCTGGTCTGTACCCTAACATAGTCCAACGTTCCAGACGCCATCTCTGCACCTCCGCACTGCTGTTTCTTCTACCAGAGATGCACTTTTCCTAAAATCTGCAATCGTACACCCTCATTTCTTAAGTTTCTACTTAAATGCCATGGTTTTCAGATAAAAACTTCCCTGGGAGCCCTAACTAAAGTAGGATGTCCAGCCATTCCCTATCCCTTTAGCTTGCCTCGTTTGCCTCAAGGCATTTATTACCACCCAATAGGATATCTCACACATATACACGCATACATACATGTAACTATTTTTCTATCTCACAAAAAAATAGGCTCCATAAGAACTACAGGTTTAGTTTGCTCGCTACTATACTCCCAATACCTATAACAGTGTCTGACACACATTAAAAGCTTAAAAATTAATCTGTCAAACCTTGATTTAATGTTAAATTCTTAAAACAAAACAACATACAACCCATTTATTATTTAAGACATGTTTCAAACAGCATAGGAAAAGCTAACCTTACAACATAAAGTGACAAATGACAATAAAATACCTTATACAGAGCCTACAACAGAGAAAAAGGAAAATATACCAAAAATTGGTGAGAGTAGATGCCTCTAGAAAGTGAGTCAAGATTACTAGAAAATTTCATTTTCTTCTTTTTCCTAAATAAGTTAATGTTGAAGATATCCCTTCAAAATTAGAAAAAATTATATGTTAAAGAGTTATGCCTGATAAAATTCTACAGCCTTTAAGCTCAGAACTTTTTTTTTTGGCCGCATTGTGGAGTATCTGGGATTTTAGTTCCCCAACCAGGGACAGAACTCATGTTCCCTATAATGGAAGTGTGCAGTCTTAACCATGGATCAGCAGGGAGATTCCCTAAGCTCAGGACTACAAACAAACAACTCTGGCCTGGAGGAAGTTGTGCCAGAAAAAAAATTAAAGATTATTTTTTAATGTAAGTTGAAGGTTCCCAATTAGTAGAGTGAGCAGATATCATCATCATCCAAACTGAGTCCATTTTAGGAGCTGTAGAGGGTTCAAAAAATAATTAACAAAATAATTCAAAAAATAATTAACAGGTAGTTCAGCTGATTTATACAAGTGTAAACTGAGACTCGTTTTGAGCAAACCAGAAAAACAATTACCTTACTCATTACCGACATAACAAAGTTCTCTCTCTTTACGATTACCTTAAAACCTTTAAAACCCACTTTCTTCATCTCTACTTCTGCTACAAAACCAAACACACATCCCACACATGACTGACTACTTAGCATTCCACTAACCATGCCTCTAATTCCTAACTTCCTAGAAGGCCTTTTCTTCCCTTTTCTGTCTAGAAGGTCCTGTATCTTCCGGCTGACTGCCTCTTCCTCAACGAAGCATACAATAGCATGTTCATATCTCTACCTTTGGCCACCTGATGCAAAGAACTGACTCACTATGAAAAGACTCTGATGCTGGGAAGAACTGAAGGCAGGCAGAGAAGGGGAAGACACAGGATGAGATGGTTAGATGGCATCACCGACTTGATGAACATGAGTTTGAGCAAGCTCTGGGAGTTGGTGATGGACAGGGAAGCCTGGTGTGCTACAGTCCACGGGGTCGCAAAGAGTTGGACACGACTGAGCGACTTAAGTGAACTGATATCTCTAACTAAGGTTCTTAACCAGAGTCTTATGAATGGTCTGATGAACATCCGTGAAGTTCTGAAATTATTTGCAAACACTGGGTATATGCTCTTTTCTTAGGAGAATGCACTGTGACCATTTTCAGATTCTAAAAGTAATTTATAACCAAACAGGATAAGAATTACTGCTTTATTGTATCAGTTGGATTACAATTATTTATTCTCTCACTACATTATGAGTTTCTTTAAAGCACCCTATCCTAGAAATAAATGGTTTGATGAAATAAAACATTAAAAAAGCATGTCCAGGAATTCCCTGGCTGTCCAGTGGTTCAGACTCCACATATTCACTGCCAAGGGCTTGGGTTCAATCCCTGATTAGGAAAAAAAAACCCACAAGCAGTGCAGCACAGACAAAAAATAAAAAAGACTCCACAGTTCTCTCCTAAATTCCCTTAGACTTACTCTAAGATCCCTGAACTCCACTTCTAATTTTATTATATTCATCCTCTTTCAAATTTCCAGTCATGTATGAACTTAAATGATTTAACATAAATATTTAAATTCCCTTCCATTAAAACCAGTGTTTTCTAAACTTTCTGCATTTTTACATGCAAAGATTGAAAAAAAAAGTAAAATTAAAAATTTAAGGCAAAAAAGTACAATTTACTAAAATTGAAGGGAAAATAGTAAAAATAAAATAAAATAAAAACTCAGTATCCTAGAAGAACCACAATATTTATGGAAGGCAGAAAAGGGAGGAGAACAAACATAGATGCATGAGTCAATCTACCTTAACAGAATGTTTCGTTCAGTGTCTACTTCTTACAGTAAGATGACAGGGAAAAAGATCTATTCACATTACATTATATACATTTAATTCTATTTGAGATTTTATTGAACTTTTTAAACGCATATCATGTACCAATTTAACACTGTTTATTAGAGCAAAGGTTCATGTGCAAAAAACACACACCATCTGACAAACAGCCCTGAGGTAGGTACTCACCGCGCTGTACACTGCCGAGACAGCAGGAGCAAAGATTCGATCCTCGAGGGGCTGCTGCACAGGTCCTCTAGGAATTCTAGAAGAGCGAGTTAAGGATAAGAGAACTCAAAAACAAACTGAGCAGTAAGAGCCACTTATGACCACAAAATCCCGTCACCGACCCAAGCTTTGTCATCCAATTAGTGGGGCTATCCGCTTACTTCTCCAGAGAAACTGGAAAACAAAGTATTTCAAATTTCCTAGTGTGATTAGATCAATCTCTCCAAAAGGGAGTCCCATGATAACCATTCCATGGAAACTCAAAACAAATAAAAATCATACAACAAGCCTCCTAACTTTAGGCCCGCGATGAGGCTCTACCACCTTTACTTCTTAGAGAAAAAGACTAAGGAAGTATAAGCAGAATATTCAGGAAGATAAGACTAATTCATCAACGTGGAAATTACTGACAAAGACCAAGTCTGTTCCAACTACACAGGAATGGCAAATACAACTGCTTCCTTGTGCTTCTATTTTAAAAGCTACTACTTTTCCCATCTCTACCCATCAACTCTTCATTTTTAAAAAAGGCTCTCCACCACAATTTAGTTTAAAATATTTCAACATGTTGTCAGGATATTCTTCAAAAGAGTGTCATTTTATTCAGCTTCATAACTGAAAGATGTAAGTTCTTCTCTCTGGTGAGGTAGCATTTCACCTCTTTAAGAATGACAACCGAGAGTGGCACCAAAAGACTAACAGCTATTACCTCTGCATGACAGGACCACAAACCTGTATTATGTGCCTTTTCTACAATAAAAATGTTGTTTTTATAATTTAAATGTATTTTAAAAGACTACAAATGTAATAAACCCAAAATGAGACAGTATCCTTTCTTCAACAAATTAATTCTCACATCACGTGCCTTTTTAATTCAGTGAAACAGGAAGACAAAGTGACAGCTGCAAATAATAACTGTGTAAGAATGAGTACAACTTGCGGGGGCCTAAAAGAATGATTAGAAGTAAAATTCTTTATATCTAAGTTGCAACAGTTTACCCAGGTGAGAGAGGGAAAACCAAACAAAAAAACCAAATGCTTTAGTCATTCAATGTTAATAACATTGTTACCAGTTTTTAGATAGTTCTTTAAACTTAGCAACCTCAGACAACAGCTGGATACCATGCCATCCTCCCCTACACACAAAGAACTGATCTAAAATGCTGCACTGAGAAATAACAAAGGTAAACCATTTATAAAGGAACTGCTTCATCCAAAGAAACTATATATATATTTACGACATAGAAAACATAACCCTAACAAGTTTCAGGGCTTAAGTCCTTTCTATTAGCTTGTCAATTCTTTCAGAATGAAGACTATTCCTAGCTGAAATAAAACTCTGAATTATGGTTCTGCATTGTGGGCACATGAATGGTAGAAAACATAAAACCTTTCTTTCTTCTGCAAAGCCAACTACTATTTTTTCAAGCTAGGGTCAACTGTCACTATGTGGGAATAAGTTCTAAGTGAGTTGTCAGTAGTAGGCCCCAAGGGCTGAACCATACCTTTTCATCTTACAAGGAAAGGTTAAGGCTCGGGATTTCTATTGGTCACTTCACTGGCTAACAATATTACTATAATTACCAGACTTCTAAAGAGACAATCATATATTTGGTCAATGTTCCAGTAACAAACATTCTTTTCCCTTGGTCACAAAGAGTACTCACTTATTTCCCTCTGAAAACTACCAATAGAATTTTATAGATTAATATTAAGTTTATTACCAGTTCCCATCAAGCTCCGTATCTCCAGCATGAATCACTGAATGCTTCCCTGCCTTCCGGCTCACTATTACAAGCAAACAGCTCCTCATAGTACTATTTAAATTCTAATTCAAACAATGCGCAGTGTGCAACAGGCATGTGCAATGCTCTAGAACACAGTTTTTATTTCTCAAATCTTGTGACTGAAATAAGAGTACTACACCCACTTGACATTTCTGTGATTCAAATTGCTATGATTTATATTATGTCATTAGGAAATACAAGCATAATCATTAGCAAGACTGGACAGCTGATATGTAACAACTGAATTAATAAGACTTAGGCAGAAATATAATTGCAAAAAAGTTTAACAAGATAAATTTCAGAAACAAAACTTGAAGCTTAAAGAGTATTAAAACACGATAGAATTTAAATTGATTATTATAGTACTCACTACATAACTCTCCACACTAAATGTCAATTAGGCAGATAAAAAATTCTCAGAGACCAAATTTCATCAGGGAAATCCAAGGATCTATGAGATTACATAATGATCTGAACATTTCCTACTGTACCATGAAGGAAGGAGGGGGAACTATAATTATTTTTAGCACAAATGTTTACTAACATTTCAAGGATAATGAACTCCACCAGGATGAGCTTCTAAATCTACAGCAATCATACCTGAAACTGGGTTTGACTCAAAGTCAGAACCTCCTCAAAAGGTAGATTTTGACAAATCAGAAAACAAGCAGCTGAAACAAGCAGTGAAAGTCAATAGAAATATTCCTCCAGTGTGCTGAAATACTAACAGTCCATTTACAATTCCCAGGTGAATGTTCCTAAACTCTGCCCCACAACACTATAAGAAAAGCTGCTATCCCAATGCACAGCATAAGCAATATTCTTAAAGTAACAGCCTCAAGTTAACACTGTCTCATTGCGAAAGAAAACAAGGGTACAAATTCCTTTGCACAAACACTGCTTTAGAGAAGACACAGGAAACTAATTTCAACAGATACAAATAAACGAAAAGATCTTTTTTGCATTCTCAGTTAACCCTTAAGGCAAAATAGTTACGTTAGTTGATTTATGCTTTCTTTACTTTCTCATTTCTACCTACTTTTGATAATGAAAAGGATAACTTCTATAACATACAAGGATAAGGGCAAAATTCTAAACTATACTGTATTTCACAAGATACCATACAAGATTTCTCAAAACAAACATTGTTTCAAATACAGCTGGCTTTGGAAATTTCCCTTTAATATTAGTTCTGACCCATAAGGTACAGGTCTTTCAAAAATTAAAGAAATCCAATTTAAATAAACCAGCATATTTTGAAAACAACCCTAACAAAAGAAAACTAAACCTGGCTTTAAAAAGTAAATGCACTAAAGTGAATAAACACACCGTCCACATAATTTTTAATCCTAAAACAAATCCTGTGTCACTGTTTATGATACAGAAAACGATCCAGATTAGTTCAGAATGTTCTAAAAATAACTTAAGAATGTACAAAATTATTTTTGAGTTTTTCAGATCTGTCACATATAGAAACTGATTAACCATCTCCTCCTGGGACAACTACATAGACAAGGCAAAAAATAAACAAATAAATAATTGGATGCTCACTTCACAACATACACAAAACTTAACTCCAAATTGGATCAAAAACCTAAATGTAGAGCTAGAAGTATAAACTTTTTACAAGTTTATAAGGGAATAAATCTACATGACTACATATGTGGCAATGAATTGCATAGGTATGACAGACACCAAAAGAACAGCAACCAAAAAAAAAAAAAAAAAACCCACCCAAATTGTACTTCAACAGAAATAAAACTTTTGTACTTCAAAAGATACCATCAAGAAAGTGAAATGACAACCCACAGAATCGGAAAAACATTCGCAAAGAATATGTGTAATGAGAGACTTTTATCCAGATAGTATAAAGAATTCTTACAACTCAACAACAAAAACACAACCCAACTTTTTAAGTGGGCAAAAGATCGAACAGACATTTCTTCAAAGAAGATATACAAATAACTAAAAACTACATGAACAGATGCTCACTGTCACCAGGGAAATGCAAATCAAAACTACGATGAAATACCATTTTATACCCACTGGGAAGGTTATAGTAAAAAAGCCTGTGTGGGCAAGAATACGGAGAAACTGGAACCCGTATACACTGCTGGTGATAATCCGAGATAATATAGCCACCATGAAAAACCACCTGACAGTTCCTCAGAAGCTTAAACATTAAGTTGCATTATGACCCACCAACTCCACTCAAGTGAGTAGCATATACACAGTATAGTATGTCCTGGAAAAACTTCTGCATAAATACTTATACATATATATGCAGTATTATTTATAATAGCCAAAGGTGGAAACAAATCAACTGTCCATCAACTGATGAATAGAGCATACACAAAATGCAGTATATAGTGGAATTTAATTTGGCAATAAAAAGAAATGAAATACAATTGATTCCTAAACAGTGTGGGGGTTACAGATGTCACCCTGCCAGCACAGTCAGAACCCCACTTATAACTTTACAGCTGGCCCTCCACATCCCCAGCTCCATCCTCAGATGCAGTCAGCCAAAGACTGTGGAGCAGTTCATGAACAATAGGCCCAGGGACTTGAAATCCATGTTATTCAAGGGGCAACTGTACTAACTGTTCATGTTACAACACGGATGAACCTTGCAATCAGCCAAGTGAAGGAAGTCAGTCACCACACACTGCCTCTTATATAATTTTCATTAACTGTTCAGAATCAGCTATAAAGACAGAAAGGCTAGCGACTGCTTGGGACGAGGAGCAATGGAGGGATATGAATTGAGGTATGAACTGAGGGAGTCAAGAGGAGTAAGTTTCTTTCCAAGGTGATGAAATGCTCTAAAACTGACTGTGGTAATGGTTGCATATATCTGAATGCATGAAAAACCACTGCACTGTACACATCAAATGACTGAATTTTATGAAATGCATATTTTATTACAATAACATTTAAAAAATATTAATCCTTTCCTATGCTGGAAAAAGCGTCATAAAAGATAAGGGTGAGAGCTGTACCACTAGAGACAGTAGGAAAGTAAGAGAAGCAAATTCCAGAATGAAGCCTTCGGCTGACAACAGCAAAGTATCCTCAGATAATTTCTATTTGCCTAAACAGTATCAAAGACAGAGCATCTCAAATCCAAGCATAAAACTATGCTATAAGAAAAGATAAAAATAGATTTAAATGAATTAGAATTTGACGTTCTCAAGTACAGGAACCAAACATGCAAAATATCCCAAAAAGAACATCTTGAATGACCCAAACTGGCAACTACAGAAATCTGAGGCCACAACTTTAGTAACTGTGGTATGGATAAAAGCAAAACAGAAACTGTATTCTCAAACCTAAACAATATGGACATATCTACTCCTACTTTAACTGAGGAATCTATGACAGAATATGATTTAAAAAAAAAAAAAGATACCAAGGCTGAGTGCTGAAGAATTGATGCTTTTCAACTGTGGTGTTGGAGAAGACTCTTGAGAGTCCCTTGGACTGCAAGGAGATCCAACCAGTCCATCCTAAAGGAGATCAGTCCTGAATATTCATTGGAAGGATGGATGTTGAAGCTGAAACTCCAATACTTTGGCCACCTGATGCAAAGAGCTGACTCATTAGAAAAGACCCTGATGCTGGGAGGGACTGGGGGCAGGAGGAGAAGGGGACGACAGAGGATGAGATGGTTGGATGGCATCACCGACTCCATGGACAAGAGCTTGAGCAAGCTCTGGGAGATGGTGAAAGACAGGGAGACCTGGCATGCTGCAGTCCATGGGATGGCGAAGACTCAGATACAACTGAGCGACTGAACAACAACCAATGTTTTAATACAAATTTTGCTTCAAAGCCTTTTATATTTTGCCACTAAAAGTGCACTGAAATAAAACTAGCAATTTCAATATTTTTTTCAATTCAGTTTACTGTTAAGCTATTATTAATTATTCAGGTCCAAAATCCCTCACTGTAACTCAGAATTTTTCCACTGTTAGAGAGTCAATGCAGTGGCGAGCTATTCCTTATAGTATATAACATCTTCAGCAAGGTCTTAGGCAGCACTTTTTAATCAAACACATTAATACCTCTACTACAAAATATACGAATATTCAATTTTCTGTATTTCTGTCCAGAGTTTTTGCCAATTTTAGGAAAAAATTAGTTTCCCTAAGCTGTTTTGATATTAGATTGCAAGCCTATACATTCTTTCCCGTTGTGTTTTAGATTTAAAAATTGCTGGAAATCATCATTTTAATATTAACAACCGGAACCATTACGTTGCGTTTTTTTAAAAAAACAAATACAGAAACATTAGTCTCCACGTGCTTAGCCAGAAATGCTCTTGTTCTGACTCTGGTTTTCTACCTCAGAACACAACCCACCACATAAAACAAATTGATTTCCTGACAGTCACATTTAAATTTACCCAGAAACATACTCTACTTAGGATTTTTGTTCATTTTCTTTATATACAAAAAAAGACCAATACTGCCCCCCAAAAATGGCTGTTGACCATGTTGTTAATATTTGATAATTCTGTTTTTAGTTTTTTGAAGAACCTCCATACTGTTTAGCATAGTGGCTAGACCAACTTACATTCTCACCTGTTGAAAGTGAAAGTCACTCAGTCGTGTCCAACTCTTTGCAACCCCATGGATGTCCATGGCATTCTCTAGGGCAGAATACTGGAGTGGATAGCCTTTCCCTTCTCCAGGGGATCTTCCAACCCAGGGATCGAACCCAGGTCTCCCGCATTGCAGGCAGATTCTTTACCAGATGAGCCACAAGGGAAGCTCAAGACTACTGAAGTGGGTAGCCTATCCCTGCTCCAGCAGATCTTCCAGATCCAGGAATTGAACTGGGGTCTCCTGCACTGCAAGTGGATTCTTTACCAGCTGAGTGTTCAGGGAAGCCCTTCCCATCTGTTGGAGGGTTCCAAAAAGGAAAGAATCTCAACAGGAAGGAATCTCAAATGCTAATTAAGTGAAAGAAGCTAGACTCAAAAGGGCTAAGCATCCATTTACAAACACTCTGGCAAAAGCAAATCTATAGGGGCTACTAGGGTCTCGGGAAGAGTTTATCTTCAAAGAGACAACACTATATGATCCAGCAATTGCACTCTTGCACATATATTCAGACAAAAAAATACGCACTCCTATCTTCACAGCAGCACTATTTACACATAAGTAAACTAAATGTCCATTTACAGATGAACTGGATAAAGATATGGTATGTGTATACACACACACACACACAGGAAAACTATTCAGTCATAAAAAAAGAAAAACCAAAATAATGCCACTGCAGCAACATGGATGCAACTAGAGATTATTATATCAAGTGAAGTAAGTCAGAAAGAGAAACACATATATCGTATTACTTTATGTGGAATCTAAAATACTACATAAATGAACTTACCTACAAAACAGAAATAGATTCACAGATAGAGAGATGAGACTTATGGTTGCCAGGGGCAGAGGTGAGGGATGGACTGGGAGTCTGAGATTAGTAGATGCAAACTATAATATATAAAATGGACAAAAAAGGTCCTACTGTATAGCACAGGGAACCATATTCAACATCCTGTAATAAACGAAAATGGAAAGAATATATATAAACGAATCACTTTGCTGTAGAGCAGAAACTAATACCACACTGTAAATCAACTATTCTTTAACAAAATTAAAAAAAAAAAAAAAAGAAGCTACTGAAGGAATGTAACTGGGTGATGAATTTTTTCATTTTCAGTATGGCAGGGCTGTAAAACTCTGCATTTGTCAGAATTCATAAAACTAAATGAGCTTCTCCAGAGGTTAAGCAAGAGAGTCACTAAATGACTCAGCAATTTTGCTCCTAGATATATATGTAAGAGAAATAAAAACGCGTGCACACAAAACTAACACATGAACGTTCCTATCAGCAGTATTTACAACAGCCAGAAAGCAGAAACAATGTTTCCATCAACTGATGGATGGACAAAACTGAGGTGTATTCAGACAATGAATTTTATCTGGCAATTAAAAGAAAGGGAAATCCTGATACATACTACAACAGGATGAAACTTGAAAACAAAATGCTAAGTGAAAAAAAGTATACAAAATGCTAAGTAGTCACAAAGTATAAAAGAAAATGACTGGTGGATGCTTAGGCTGGAGAGGACTGGTGGAAACGGGGGAAGGAGGGATGCTTGTAAAGTATATGCTTCTTTTTGAAGTAATCTAAAATTAGGTTATAAGGCCATGGTGATAGTGAAACTATGCAAATATACTAAAATCAAGAAATTGTACATTTTAAATGGGTGAATTTTATTGTATGTGAATATCTCAATAAAGTTATTTAATTCTTAACAAGTATTTAAAATATTAAAACTCCATGATGGGGCAAGCACTTTGTTTTGTCTACCACTCTATTCACAGACACTAGAATACTGCAATAGAGTCATAAACTCAAAATGCTTCATCATCATGATCTAGTCCATTAGACACTTTTTTTTTTTAACATTGTAATTTTTTTTTTTTTGGCCATGCAATAGTAACAATAACAATAATAAACAGTAACAGTAACAATAATAAACAGACTTCCCTGGTGCTCAGCTGGTCAACAATCCACCTGCAATGCGGGAGACCTTCATTGGGATCCCTGGGTTGGGAAGATCCCCTGGAAAAGGGAAAGGCTACCCACTCCAGTACTCTGGCCTGGAGGATTCCAGGCCATGGGGTCACATACTATACAGTCCATGGGGTCACAAAGAGTCGGACACGACTGGGCGACTTTCACTTTCACTGTTTGGGCTTCGGTGGCTCAGATGGTAAAGAATCCACTTGCAGTGCAGAAGACCTGGGGGTTCAATACCCGGGTTGGGAAGATCCCCTGGAGAAGGGAACTGGCTACCTACTCGAGTATTCTGGCCTGGAGAATTCCATGGACAGAGGAGCCTGGTAGGCTACAGTCCATGGGGTCGCAAAGAGTCAGACACGACTGAGTGACTTAAAAAAAAAAAAAAAAGTAAAGCAGGTACCCCCACAGAAAAATAAGTAGCTTATTTTGTGCAATGAACTGAATTTCTTTCAACGGCAGGATCTTATACTATTCTGAACCCTGCCCAATAACCATGCAATATGGAAATCTGCTCAGCCAGCTTCTTGACACAACGCCTGACAAACTTCTCTCTCCAGTAACAGCTGGGAAAGAGCCTTCTCTACCCCCATTGAACAAACCCAAGCCACAGCACAATTACTTAAATCAGTGGATCAATACTGTTTGTCAATACACCAAAGGGGAGATTATAGAACCTTGAAATGAGTCAAAGTATGTGTGTACACCAGAAAAACAATAACAAAGAAATCCACATTTAACAGAAGAAATGACTTCACAAAATAAAGAATCATCAACAATGAGAACCACATCAAATTATCCTTGGCAGGTCCTTAGTGCTCTAAGGACCTAACATCAAATGCAGAGATTCAATAACTGAGTACACTCTACTCCACAAGAAAACTCTATGTTAATAGAGCACCACTGATACTAATAAATCTTTTTGTCTATTCCAGGCAAAACACTCACTTCCTTTTAACCACTTGTGGAGAGGCAGATGTGGTATAATCCTGCCACAGTAAAGTGGAAGGGAGACAATTTTTTATTACCAATGCAACCATGCCTTGTATAAGCTTTCTTTCTTTACGTCAAAACTAAGCTTATTAATACATTCATCCTGTCTGTAATAAATATTCTCCACCTGTGTTTTCTTTCCATCTGAAATTGTCACAAAGTCATGTCTGATTCATTCTGCACATAACTGTAAGTAATCAATCATTTGAATATAAACACAATACATCTGTACCTATTTAATTTCATCATACAGATTCCAATTTAATTTAATTTCTAAATCTAATCTGACAGTCAATTTTTTCATCTAAATTCTGTAGTAGTCTTTACAAGGATAAGAATTTCATCGTAGTTTAAATCACTGGTGGAAAATTACTAAGCAGGTCAGAATTAAAGAAAGAGCACTGTGATACTCCAGAAACCCCTTCTTGGCCAGAGGCAATGGAGAAAGACCCCTTGTGAGTCAGAGAGTATTAGCGGAATTCCAAAGAAGCAAACTGGAGGGGGAGATCTCTAATTTTCTGTATAAACTTATAGAAGTCCCAGGCTCACCCTCAGAGTTGTACATAAATGCGACAGATAAAAAGCAGCATTTTAAAAACTCTGAAAACAAATCAAGATTAAAACCACCCCCAAAGAGAGACAAACTTGAGTCCTGAGCCTAACCAAGTTAATTGTCTATTAAAAAAAAAAACGTTTAATCTCAATTCTCCATGGATTGTAAAGGACCCAAAATCTACAAAACACAAATTTTTAAACGTTCAGGATACAATCTGAAATTACTTAATATATAAATACAGTAAAATGTAACCAATTATCAAGAACATTAAATCAAATCTTACAGGGTTGACTGCCTAGAAAAATACTCCACAAATGATTCAGATTTTATAACACTTAACATTTAGTGTCTAGGACACAATCCAAAATTATCTGACATACAAAGAACCAAGCAAATTTAACCAATTCTTAGAAGACAATTAATACATGCCAATCTTGAAAAGACTCCGATGTTAGAATTACCAAGCACAGAACATAAAAGCAATTATTTTAACTATGCTCCAAGAGGTAAAGGTAGACCCAGATGAAGTGAAGGGAGAAACAGTAATCAGCAGCAGGTTGATACAAACTATAAAAAAGAACCAAGTGGAAATTTTGGACCTGAATGATACAATATCTTTTTAAAAAATCACCAGGTGGTATCAGTAACAGAATAGAGATGACAGAAGAGTCAGTTAATCAGAAAATAGATCAACAAAAGAAATAAAGAAGAAAAGTAATTAATAAAAATAACAAGGAGATAAGGAGGCAAAGGGGAAAAACTACATATGGAAGTTTACAATGGTCAATTAGAAGTTGTTAATGTAACCCATGGGCCAGCAAACTTTTTCCTAAGAGCCAAATAGTAAATATTTTGTATACATGGTATCTGTATGAGCCTGAGAGAGTATGCTCTCAGTACTGCTCACCTACACTGCTGCAATGCAAAAGAAGCTACAGATAACAGGTAACATGAATGGTTCTGGTGTGTCCCAATAAAGCTCATTTACAAAAACAGGCAGCGGGTTAGTGGATCATAGGTTGCCTACCCTTAATTTAATCTAATAAAAGAGCTTTCCCCAATACTTTGTATAAGACTATCCATTTTAAGATAATAAATGCTCAGTAATGTAATATCTGGTAATATAAACCTTAAGTTTCCAAACATTAATTAAATTCATCCATGATGAAAATGGAAGAAGAGTTATGGCACTATGTTAATAGACTGACTGATGCTAGTGAGATTCTTGAAATTATCATTAGCAAAACAATGGCATTATCTGAAAAACTTAAGAGTGTATATGGTCTAAACTCAGACTAGTCTTTAATAACTAAAACAAATTCTGATATGTCAATAGTCACCTATAATAGTGAGATTCTTGAAATTATCATTAGCAAAACAATGGTATTATCTGAAAAACTTAAGAGTGTATATGGTTTAAACTCAGACTAGTTTTTAATAACTAAAACAAATTCTGATATGTCAATAGTCACCTATAATTGCTATTTCTGTAACAATTACAGTGAATCCTTAACTAATTTTATTCCATAATCTCAATTTGTAGTAGCAGTAATAACAACAACAAAAGGGAAAACAAATGAAATGTCAGAAGAAAAAATAATTTTAACATATTCACCCATATTAACAGAAAAAGACATACTTCATTTCAATTCTCTTTCCTATCTAAATCACCTTCAACAGTACTAAAAATTAATATTAAAGTCAACTATCTCATACTGTGCTTTTCATTCTGAATTTACTGTTCTATAGAAAAAATATTTGCATGTATTTCTTAAAAATCTGTATTTATAAAAACACACTCCCTATAGTACACTGCCTCACTAATGCTCTTTCCAATGCTACATTTTTTTTTTTTCCTGTTTTAAGAGGACTGTAGAAAATTATAAAGAATTCTCAAGGATACACTGAAGGTCATTCGCTTCACCTGGAGCAGGAGGAGTGAACAGTGACTATAAGGACTAGCTAACAGTAGGGAAAAGGTGAAAGAGAAGAGGAAAGAAGAATGAAGAAGTAAGACTCATCTCCCATTTTTTCAAGTGACCAAAATCCTACTTTCCTGCCTAAGAGCAAACTCACCACAGAATTTCCTAATGCACTGTGCTAAAGCAGGCCTCTAAAGAGGCCCTGCAGTCAGACAACCTTGGGTTCCATTCCTAGCTTTAGCCCTTAGTACACTGTGTAGGCATAGTTAATATCCAAACAGCAGCACTCTCAATTATAAAATGTAACAGTAAAACATTCATAAATTGCTCTGAGGATTAACTAAATCAGTACAGGATATACTCTCTGCACAATGCCTGCCTGGTATTTTATATTCAATCCCTGTTAATTCCCTATTCTAGCTCCCAAATTATAAGCAATATGATACAAATGGTCTGAAAAGTGGCATTAGAAGGACAAATGCAAGAAGCTGGCTTTTAAGCAGCTAGTCACCGCAATCATTCATTTTCAACAAATATTTTTGGAGTACCTACAAAGTAGTAAATGATGCTTACATACTACTAGGGGTAGATGGACAGAAAGTCAGTGAACAAACCAGATAATTTAAATGGTGAAAATGGTACGACAATAAAAAGAATAATATGACAAGTGAGTAACAGAAGAGATAACATCTAAATTGAGATCTGAAGGATCCAAATTATACATTCTACAAAAAGCAAGGGAAAGAGCATTGCAGGAAGAGGGCATCGTATGCAAAGGCCAGCAGAGGAAAAGGGCTGTGCTCAAATATTATGAAACTAGACGGAGGTGGGGAAGAGACTAAGAGTTTGGGATTAGCAAATGCAAACTATTACAGATACAGAATGGATAAACAAGATCCTACTATACAGCACAGGATATATTCAATATCCTGCACTAAAGCATAATGGAAAAGCGTGAAAAAGAGTACACAAATACATGCATAAATGAATCCCCGATGCACAGCAGAAGTTAACACTACACTGTACATCAACTGTACTTCAGTAGATTTTTTCAAAAATGATATTGAGACTAGAGTGAAGGGAGTGTGTAGGAAATGGTAATTACAGTTTGGAAGCTCAAGCAAGACCTACATCATTTCAACTTGAGTAGGGCCTATGGTGGTTCAGCTGATAAAGAACCTGCCTGCCAATGCAGGAGACGCAAGAGAGGTAGGTTTGATCCCTGGGTCGGGAAGATGCCCTGGAGGAAGAAATGGCAACCCGCTCCAGTATTCTTGCCTTAAAAATCCCATGGACAAAGGAGCCTGGCAGGCTACAGTCCACGGGGTTGCAAAGAGTCAGACAGAACTGAGGGAGTGTATGGGCACACACGCACACGGCTTGTTAAACAATATGAACTCTAAGATTAACAGGCGACAACGGCAGAGCTTAAACAGAGGAAGGGCAAACATGAACAGTATTTTTTGAAGACCACTCTATGATGAAAAACTGAAATAAGAAGACTAGTTAGGAGACTGTAGCAGTTGTCTAGATAAGAGATTGTGGCCTGGAAGAGAGTAGGATAGTAGACATAAATGAAGAGAAGGCCAAGTTTAAATAGTAAAAGCAACAGGGTTTGCTACTGCTTAAGAGTAGAGGGACAAAGGAAAATAATAAGCGAAGAATGGTTTACAGATGTTCTACCTCGAGCAGTTAGGAAGACAGCTATACTATTTAGCAAAACTGAGAAGGATCAGGTTGAAGTGGAGGTGAAAAGGAAATCAAGCGGTCTGAAATGCCAATTGGAAATCCAAGAGGAGATGTAAATATACCAATCGAATACATGCATTTTCAAATCAGGCTAAAAATCTGATCTAAAGATACAGAAATTTGAAAGTCATCAACATGAAAATAGTAGTTAGACCCAAGAGAAAGACACAAAGGACCACAGCCATGAGGGTGAGACAATGGAAGAATCAGCAAAGAACCCTGCCAAGGCAGGAGGAAAGCCACCAGATTCAGAACCCCAGGAGTACCCCATTATTCATGGAAGTGCAATGAACACCGCATCCATAACACTCTTAACTGTTGACAGGCCAGGACCAACTCGTCAGCCCTCCAGAAGTCTTGAGAATCAAGTTTTAGACCACATGGGATGCTACACTCTAGCCAACACATTGCTAATGTAGTCTCAGCATTCAAAAAATAATGTTATGAATAAATGGAAACTATCTCCTAGAACTGAAATAAAACATTTAAGGCATTTAATGCTATCTGGCAAACAGTGAACCTCAACAACCATCAGCTCTCATGGCAGGTATTTTAATAACTCTCTTATTTTGAAAACGTCTTAGTGTTTGCAGTCACAAGTCTCGTTGACTAATGGGAGAAACCAACATTACTAGCAAAACTTGTATCTAAAGTCTACCGTCCACTTGAAATTTTTTGAGTAAATCCTATTTTCCCCTAAAAAAAAAAAGATTTGATAAACAATGGCAATATAAAATAGCAACCACCACCACTTAGAAAATAAATAATTCTCCTACAGTCATTCTTAATAATATCTTAATAATAATGGAAACATCTGTAATCAATTCACCTACTTGCAAATGCACAGCTAACAAGAACTGCAAAGTATTCTGCAACTCTGTCTCACCTGACTCAGAGTAACCCAGGAGGGTCCCCGAGTGATACATAATGAACAAATAAAAATTACACACCAACTTTCAATCACAAAGCCAAAACATGGATTATCTTTAGATTTTGGCTAAAATAATGCCAACAAGAATACAAACTTTAACACCATTATAATTTACTTTCCATATTCAACAAAACGTCCTGACAAAGGAACTTCTCCGGCCATCCCATGGTTAAAACACTCACTGCTTCCACTGCAGGGCACACAGGCTCCATCCTGACTGGGGAACTGAGATTGCAGCAGGCCCTGTGGTGCTGGGGGGCAGGGGGGGATGTCCTGGCAGAGAAAAAAATCCTACAGACTCACAACTCTAAACATAACTCCTTAGGATACCAGACCCATAAGAAGTCACCACTGTTTTATTTCGTGACTCCAAGGTGTGGCGTTAACTACAGGTAATATTTTTCCTTTCTTTCTTAAAACAGTCAGGGGCATTTCAACATAAAATTCTTGAAAGATTTTATGTTCTTATGTAGAATATACATAGCCGAGATGACTGCCTTTCATTAATTCCAGGCCAAAGTAATTATTACACATACACATCCAGTGTCACATATTTGAATTTACGAGTCTTTAGAAAAAACTTTCTTTAAACCAATCATGTTCTTCAAAGATGACTGATTTTTAAAAGTAATTTTGAGCATGCAGCCAGCACCACCCCACCACCACCAGTGTACTACTGTATATCCACATCCCAATTACTCCCTCCTGTTACTCCATTTCCAATGGTTACAGCCCCACACAAATTCTATTCTTATGAGTAACATCTGCAAAGATGCATATAATTATTCTATCAAAAGTCAATGTTACATAAAAGTCAATGTTACATATTAATAAATTCTATTGTATTAAGCAATTTTTTAATTCAAGAAAAAAATTACACTAGTTAAAATGGGTCAGAGAATTCTCTGGTGGTCCAGTGGTTAGGACTTGACACTTTCACTGCCTTGGCCTTGGAGTTCAATTCCCGGTTGGGGAACTAAGATCCTGCTAACCGTGCGGCACAACCAAAAAATCAAATACATAAAACAGTAAACTGGGAAGATCTATACTGCCTCTACTACGGTGCAGCAGCACTCTAATTATTAACTAGTGTGCAGTCTGACTGCTACTACTCAACTTTAGCCTATAAATTCATTCACTTTCCTCTACACGGCTTTAGTAATTTTCCTAGAAGCCATCCTCAGTCTCCCCTTTCCGCAAGCCATGGCCTGCACTTCAATTCAGATCTTCCCTTTCTAGCTGCACTAGCTGCCTAGGTCTCCTGAGAAGAGTCTTCCTCTTCAATTTATACAGAAAGGTATCACATCAACGGTCCTGGACAATACTGTGGTTCCTCAAAGAACAGTCAAGGGCTCCCCAATTGTGTTTTTTATTTTTTTACTCCAAATCCTGTAATTTGATTACCACAACAATTTGGGAGCTGTCCTAAATAATTTTTATTTCCCATGCCCTAAAATAAAACCTCTCCTAAGGAACAAATACTAGGCTCTTTCCTGTTTGATCCTGCAACTGCCAAAACCTGGAATGTCTTCCCTTCTTTCCTCCACTAATCTAAATCCATTTAACTCCAAACTATCATCCATTCAACTCCAAACTATTACCTGGATTAAATTCCATGCTTCCTGGCTTTGTATAGTAAGAGGTCCTACATTGCTATCTTTCACTTAGCTTCAGTTATCCTTATTATTTGTAAAAGGAGATAAGAAATAATACCTCACAGAATTACTGTAAGGATTAAATAAATAATCCTTATAAAGAATTGAGTACATAGTAGGTATTTCATAAATGGTACCTTCTGTGAGAGACTACTTCTCTTATTATTCCTTATGCTAACGTCATTTCTCCACCTAGACAAAAGACTTTTTTATAAGACTTCCTCATTGAATAATTCACACAGCAAATTAGTCCCAAAGCTAATTAGAATCCAATGGAGTTTGCTTCTCTTCTTCTCTTGTTAAATGCTTTTAGGGTAGGGATTACCCTGCCATAATACGTCTCGGTCCAAATAACCAAAACGATCACTTTCTCATATGAAGAATGGATAAAAGGATATGGCACTCAAGTCAGTCCAAGCAGATCCCAAAAGAATACAGTATTACTTCAATCATCAAACCAATGTATCTAAATATTAACACTAAATCAAAGTACCTAAATCCTAAATACCTTGCCTCTCTTCCAGCCAGCCCAGATGCAGGCACCACAGATTACACTCAGGAGAGGCACCAACAACGCAGAGGATCCAAGTTAAAGAAAGACTCTTTTAAGTATGCAGCTGCTGCCAAGTCACTTCAGTCGTGTCCGACTCCTGGCGACCCTGTGGACTGCAGCATGCCAGGCCTCCCTGTCCTTCACCAGCTCCCAGAGCACACTCAAACTCATCTCCATTGAGTCAAAGATGCCATCCAACCATCTCATCTTCTGTCGCCTCCTTCTCCGCCTGCCTTCAATCTTTCCCAGCATCACAGTCTTTTCCAATGAGTCAGCTCTTCATATCAGGTGGGCCAAAGTATTGCAGTTTCAGCTTCAGCATCTGTCCTTCCAATGAATATTCAGGGTTGATTTCCTTTAGGACTGACTGATTTCATGTCACTGCAGTCTAAGGGTCTCTCAAGAGTCTTCTCCAACACCACAGTTCAAAAGCCAATTCTTTAGCTTTCAGAGTTCTTTATGGTCCAACTCTCACATCCATATATGACTACTGGAAAAACCATAGCTTGGACTAGACAGACCTTTGATGGCATAGTAATGTCTCTGCTTTTTGATATACTGTCTAGGTTGGTCATAGCTTTCCTTCCAAGGAGCAAGTGTCTTTTTCCATGGCTGCAGTTACCATCTGCAGTGAGTCTGGAGCCCAAGAAAATAAAATCAGTCCCTGTTTCCGTTGTTTCCCCATCTATTTGCCCTGAAGTGATGGGACAAGATGCCATGATCTTTGCTTTTTGAATGTTGAATTTTAAGCCAGCTTTTTCACTCTCCTCTCCCATCTTCATCAAGAGGCTCTCTATTCTTCTACAATTTCTGCCATAAAAGTGGTGTCATCTGCATATCCGAGGTTATTGATATTTCTCCCAGCAATCTTGATTCCAGCTTGTGTTTCATTCAGTCCGGCATTTCGCATGATGTACTCTGCATATAAATTAAATAAGCAGGGTGACACCATGCAGCCTTGACATACTCCTTTCTGGATCTAAAACCAGTTCATTGTTCCATGTCCAGTTCTAACTGCTGCTTCTTGACCTGAATACAGGTTTCACAGGAGGCAAGTAAGATGGTCTGATATTCTCCTCTTTAAGAATTTCCCAAAAAAAAAAAAAAAAAAAAAAGAATTTCCCACAGGTTGTTGTGATTCACACAGTCAAAGGCTTTAGTGTAGTCAATGAAGCAGAAATAGAAATTATTAATAAGCTCTAACAAAGAGTTTATTTCTCCTTTAAAACAATTATCTCATTAAAATAACAAGAGCAAAGAAATGACAGCTTTAGTTGCTGATATGGTACAATTTGTGTTTCTAAACTTCATGACCTCAGAATTCTTTTACACTTAAAAATTAGTGAGGAATCTTAAGAGCTTTTGCTTAAACGGAGTATATCTAAGTACATTGATCACATCAGAAAATAAAACTGAGAAAATTTTGAATATCTACTATTTTAAGGTAATAAACTATACGTAAACACAATAAAAAATTTTAACTTTAAAAATAGCCATATAATTTTTTCTTGGAGAAGAGTGACACTGTTTCACATTTTTGGAAATCACTTTGATGTCTAGTTTAACAGAAGATCAGCTAATATCTTAATATGTGATTCTGCACCAATCTGTTGCAACATGTTATTTTGAAGTCTGTGAGGAAAAGATGGTCTCACAGACACATCAGATGTGTGGTTGGAAAAGGGAAGGAGTATGTTAACAGTCTTTCTTGATAATTGTGCTTTTTCTTTTTTATTATTACACCAAAACTTGATTAATGGTAGTTTTTACAGGTTATATGCAATTTGAAATCTAAAAACCATATTAATTAACTTTTCAAACACAAATGCAGTAAAATTAATTCAGATTACTTTTCAAGATTTTTTAAAATATTTCTTTATCTGGTGGGCTTAGTTGCCCCCCGTCATTATGAGATCTTAGTGCCCCACCAGAAATCGAATCTGCATCCCCCGCACTGCAAGGCAGATTTTTAACCACTGAACCAGCAAGGGAAGTCCCCCTTGCTTTTTAAGTGGATCTTCACCTATCAGGCGTTTGTAATATCATGCACTGATCATCTGGAAATACTGGCATGTTAAGTTGTGCAGATTTTCCAGATACTGACACATTTCATTGTACAACATTAAAAGTCCAATCTGTTCAAAAAATAAATAAAAATCAAATCTGTTAATATCATCATTGATCTCATCAGAAAACTCTATTAAACACTGGGAAGCTGTCAAAACTCATGGTGACATATATAAGTCCAATATTTTTTCACCAAAAACCTCTAATTTTATCATTTCCTCAAAGAGGAAGGCACAATGGTTTATTTTTGAAACTACATCTCCTAAATATGCAAATAACCAGAATAACCAGAATTTATCATTCTTTCAAGTAGAAACGGTTACAAGAAAAAAAGTGGTTAGCTTTGCCTGCAACTCACTCACTTAAGTGGTTTTCATGAGAACCATTATTGAACAATTATGCAACAAAAACTACCAGACAATTGCACTCATTTCACAGGCTAGCAAAGTAATGCTCAAAACTCTCCAAGCTAGGCTTCAACAGTACATGAACCAAGAACTTCCAGGTGTTCAAGCTGGGATTTAGAAAAGGCAGAGGAACCAGAGATCAAATTGCCAACATTTGTTGGATCGCAGAGAAAGTAAGGGAATTACAGGAAAACTACTTCTGCTTCATTGACTAAAGCCTTTGACTGTGGATAACAAAAAAACGTGGAAAATTCTTAAAGAGATGGGAATACCAGACCACCTGACCTGCCTCCTGCGAAACCTCTATGTAGGTCAAGAAGCAACAGTTAGAACCAAACATGGAACAATGGACTGGTTCCAAATTGGGAAAGAAGAACGTCAAGGCTGTGTATTGTCACTCTGCTTATTTAACTTATATGTAGAGTACATCACGCAAAATGCTTAGATGAAGCACAAGCTGGAATCAAGAGAAATATCAATAACCTTAGATCCGCAGATGGCAACAAGAGCCTCTTGTTGAAAGTGAAAGAGGAGAGTGAAAAAGCTGACTTAAAACTCAACCTTCAAAAAACAAAGATCATGACATCTGGTCTCATCACTTCATGGCAAACAGATGGAGAAACGATGGAAACAATGACAGATTTTTATCTTTTGGGGCTCCCAAATCAGTGCAGATGGTGACTGCAGCCATGAAATTAAAAGACACTTGCTCCTTGGAAGGCAAGCTATGACAAACCTAGACAGCATATTAGAAAGCAAAGACATTATTTTGATATTAGAAAGCAGAGACATTATTTTGCCTGCAAACGTCCATCTAGTCAAAGCAATGTTTTTTCCAGTCATCATGTATGGATGTGAGAGCTGAAAAGAAGTCTGAGTACCAAAGAATTGATGCTTTTGAACTGTGGTGTTGAAGAAGACTCTTGAGAGTCCCTTGGACTGCAAGAAGATCCAACCAGTCAGTCCTACAGGAACTCAATCCTGAATATTCATTGGAAAGACTGATGCTGAAGCTCTGATACCTTGGCCACCTGATGCAAAGAGCCGACTCACTGGAAAAGACCCTGATGGTGGGAAAGATTGAAGGCAGGAGGAGAAGGGAAGGAGAAGGGGACAACAGAGGACAAGATGGTTGGATGGCATCACCAACTCAACGGACATGAGTTTGAGCAAGCTCCAGGAGATGGTGAAGGACAGGGAAGCCTGGTGTGCGACAGTCCATGGGTTCGCAAAGAGTAGGACGTGACTGAGCTACTGAACAACAAATACAACAGAAGTATTCTATGCTTATCTGCATTCTATTGCACAGAGTATTTAAAAATGTACACAAGGGTAAAGATCTAATAAATCCTTTTTAAAATTTTTTTTACTGTTTCATCAAAGATATTAAATGAAAATCAAAGTTTTCTTTTTGTTTTCTGAGAATCTGTGTTGGTGGAAAAAAAACAATCATTACTAGTTAATTTGGTACCATCATGTTGATTCATGCTAAGGCACGAGCAGTTTGACAGACACCACTGATTTGGCACCATCAGTGAATATGTCAATAAAAAAATACCTTAGAACAATTATTAAAATAGGTCTGACTTCTGCCTCTAAATAGTACTGCCTCTAAATCATACTCTCTCTCACAGTGCCTGCTGAAGGCAAGAACAGAATTTTAACACTGCTGACATCCAGAATATTTCCTACAGCAGAGTAAATCTAGTTAAGCAAGCCAGAAGCACAGAGATCCAAGTACATAAGGACACCCAACATATGTAGTTCTGCTAAATTAATGCAAAAATGGTCATCAAATGATGTCATGAAAAAACTCCAAAGGGCTTTTCACTCACAAGGACAGAGAACTCACTGACATTCTTTTGGAAAAAGAACGAACTGATATGTATGCTGGAGTATATACCCTGTGAGCCCGTACTCAGCAACATCCTGAAGTAAGTGTAGCAGTGGCAGCTCTGTCTACCACGTCCCCACTGCCTCAACCCACTGTCAACTCATTCTCCTTCTCAACCTCATCCTCAGCATCCTGCACTCTGCTGCTGCTGCTGCTGCTGCGTCGCTTCAGTCGTGTCCAACTCTGCGTGGCCCCATAGACAGCCTCCTACCAGGCTCTGCCGTCCCTGGGATTCTCCAGGAAAGAACACTGGAGTGGGTTGCCATTTCCTTCTCCAATGCATGAAAGTGAAAAGTGAAAGTGAAGTCGCTCAGTCGTGCCCGACTCTTAGCGACCCCATGGACTGCAGCCCACCAGGCTCCTCCGTCCATGGGATTTTCCAGGCAAGAGTACTGGAGTGGGGTGCCATTGCCTTCTCCAATCTTACACTCTAGGCTCTTCCAAAACAACCTTCTCCCATCAGTGTTGTTCAACCACTAGGAAAGCAAAGACTCCATGTTCCTCCTTTCTCCCAACCCCCTTTTCCTTTTCTCTAGTTTCAGGTTTAGGTAGCGAAGCATCCAGCTTATGAGATTATCTATCTGAAATGGATACAGCAACAAAGTCACTGGCAACAAGTCAGTCCAAGAGCTCTGGTTTGAATCAAATGCATTGCACACAAGCCCTTTAATAGATAAACTAGAACCAGTAATTCCAGCCAATACCTAGGTTTTGAAGAACATGAACATACCTCGACCCAAAGCTCAGAATTTTAACTGAAATAGACCAAATTCAGACTGTCAAAGAGGTTTAGTACACAACTCTAGAAACACTGATCTCAGGAGGCAGTTTATTCACATCAGTGATCTCAAATATAAATCTGACTTCAGCATTCCCGTTCTTGCACTTACTACCCGTATGATTTCGGGGGGTTACATTTACTACCTCTAAGCACAGGATTTCCATCTGGAGAATGAGGGCAATAACAGCACTTACTTCACAGAGCTGATACACAGTGTGTTTAGGGTATTTAACCCAGTGGTTAATATACAGTAGGTACACAATCAATCACTGCTAACAGCAAGACCTCTAAAAGCAATTATTCTTTCTAGTGTGAAGATCAAAATAAAATACCAATATAGCAGCTGAACCAATGACAAACTAGCAGAAATTGTCCTAAGGTTTCAAGCACATATTTATATACCAGTTTATATATCATGACTGTATTTTCACCATGTTTAATATAATATCCCCTTCTTAAAATGTGAGAATCTATCTCTGGCATCTAAAATTTTAGGGTATCTACTTGTTTAATACTGAGCTTATTACACAGAATTTAAATTGGTCACAAACACTTTCCAGCAGTTACTGTGTTGTGTCAAGGGTAACACATTAACAAATAACCTGCCTAGGGGAGAAAGTTGTGACATAAGGAAATGAAAAATTATAAACTTTCATAAGGCACAGATTGACTTCTAGGGTTCAACAGAACCCTCTAAAATCTCTCAAGAATACAAATACAACAAAGCTGTTGTGTACTGTCTGTTATTCTCTATAATTTTCTATATGCATAAAATATTTCATTAAAAGATGAATCACGTGTAGAAAGAGAACACTCTTCTGTAAATTAAAAATAAAACAGAATTAAAAATAAAACTGTAAAATACAGTCCAGGTCTATCTGACAAAGTTTACATATCCAAATGTGACATGTTTTAAAAAATAACTCTTGCTTTTCATCTTGACAGTTTACTTGCATATAAGCAAAATGTAGGACAAAAGCAATACTATTAACTTTTGCCTATTGACTGAGGCAAAAGGCATTCTTTAAATAATCCACATAACTGTCTAAATTCTCCACTTCGTATTATCCAATAAACCACAAAAACACTGAATAATTTAAAAACCATCTGACACAGGAGAAAAAGATTCTTATCTGTACTTCATGAATGAATATTAAGCACCAACAGTAAGTTAGATGGAATATAACCATACAAAAAGGAAATAAAGTTCATTTTTACTTCACATTTTAAATGACAGAGAATAATTTCAATGAGATCAAGTCTCACACTACAGCACTTAAGCTATTACAGGGCACTCTCTATCAAAAAACCACAAGCGGAAATTAAGCTCTGCTTTTCTTTGCATTTTTCATTAAAAGAAATTGGACTTTTCTCTTGCAACTATTTATTTGTAAGTAAGGAGGTAAAATTCTAAAAATGACACAGTTGCTGTTGCAAAGTATGAACAATGAGACTGGGGGTGGTGACAGAGAAAGGGCTACTGCAAGTCCTAACAAAGGCCCAGCACACCGGCCATGGCTAAACCCAGAGTATGAAAGCACTCTTTGTCTTTCCGGTCAATGCAAGGCCATTGAATGGCCCAGTATATAGTAAAGGGGGGAAAAAATGGCAGGAGAAGAGGGAGGATGGGGAGTTCTGCCACTTCAGGGGATATCTCCTCAGCTGCCTGGCTGCAGGGAGGATCAATTGTGAAGGACACAGAAAAGCTTTCCAAGCATGCACCCAGCCTCTCGTCTGTTAACACAAGCCAGAGATGAGGACGCGTATGCCCCGCCCCCATTACAAATCATCTCATCATCAAGCAGAATTTCTAATACACACTGACCCTTTCAATTTAGTTCATTCAGAAAACTGTAGGGGAGATAAAGTCATCTGGCTTCCAATTTAGATTCCAGCCATGATAACCGTTGGAGAAGGCAATGGCACCCCACTCTTGCCTGGAAAATCCCATGGGCGGAGTAGCCTGGTGGGCTGCAGTCCATGGGGTCCTAAGAGTCAGACACGCCTGAACGACTTCACTTTCACTTTTCACTTTCTTGCATTGGAGAAGGAAATGGCAACCCACTCCAATGTTCCTGCCTGGAGAATCCCAGGGACGGGGGAGCCTGGTGGGCTGCCGTCTATGGGGTCACACAGAGTCAGACACGACTGAAGTGACTTAGCAGTAACAGTAGCAGCATGATAACCGTCTTGCTTCAAGAGACAGCAGAAAATTTTAAATTAAGAAAGACATTTCATTTTTTTGTTGTTCAGATGTTTTTCAAAGGCCAAGTAACCAAAAGAGGTTCCCTAATGAAGACAGCAGTTCGGTGTTTTAATACAAGTTCACAATAGAGATGTCACATTTCAGTACACTATACCTCCTTTGAAAATAGCAAGCCCTCAGGGTGTGGATCAGAATTATTTTCCTCAGTGCCATAATTTAATCAATTGAAGGAAAGTTAGTGAAAGAAGCTGTTACAGCTTAATTAAATTTGATTGATAACCCATTGTACAACTATCCATGAACCTAAACTTGGCATAAGACACCATTTCTTTTAAGTTTCTAAATAAAGAAAAGGCTCATTCTCTAGAATTGAGTATAATGATTAAAAACAAATGTTAATTTGCTTAAAAACACACACACACATACATAAGCCCCACATACACACACAAAAGGTTAATATGTCTTCATTACTGGAAATTTTCATTCAAAACCCCAGTCTATGACTAAGATTTTACATATGCATATGGCTGACTTTATGCAACATGACATTAGAATTCATTCCTGAGACAAATCAGACTACAAATGCACTTAAGCAATTAGATTTTGCGTAACTAGAAATTTTGATTGTAACATACTTTAAGAATTATTGAATTCTATCTTTTGAGTTGAAAAAGATGTGAAATTACAAAATCATATCTCATCCAAACGAGTCCTTGGAGGTAATCTTATAAAAATGAATGTCTAACCAAACAAAGAGAAAAACACTCAAAAATTAAGCAATGTGCTAAAGGTTACACAACTAAATTCTCTTATAATGAAAGGAGAAAATAAAAAGCCAAATTTGTGTACAGTTTACAACTTCATTTTTACTGAGTTATGATCTGCAAATGAATATTCTACTGTCCCAAAGGACCTCTAAACAGTTTTCTGAAAATCACAGACTTCTGAAATAAAACAATATTGCAGTGAAAATAAAGGGACATTATAAAAACAGAACACATCAGATAAATTTATTTGACATGTAAAGGAAGAAATTTATCAGAACATTTTACCATCTTAACTGTCTCCTGAGAAACCTGTATGCAGGTCAAGAAGCAACAGTTAGAGCCAAACATGAAACAACTGACTGACTGAAAATTGGGAAAGCCGTATGACAAGGCTGTATATTGTTACCCTGATTGTTTAATTAATATGCAGAGTACATCACGCAAAATGCCAGGCTGGATAAATCACAAGATGGAATCAAGACTGCCAGGAGAAATATCAACAACCTCAGATATGCAAATGATATCATTCTAATGGCAGAAAGTGAGGAGGAACTAGAGAGCCTCTTGACGAAGGTGAAAGAGGAGAGTGAAAAAGCTGGCTTTAAACTCAATATTCAAAAGACTAAGATCATGGCATCAGGTCCCATCATTTCACAGGAAAAAGTGGAAAAGGTGACAGATTTTCTTTTCTTGGGCTCTAAAATCACTGCAGATGGTTGACTGCAGCCATTAAATTAAATGATGCTTGCTCCTTGGAAGGAAAGCTATGACAAACCTAGACAGCACATTAAAAAGCAGAGACATCACTTTGCCAACAAAGGTCCAGATAGTCAAAAACCACTGGTTTTTCCAGTGGTCGTATATGGATGTGAGAGCTGGACCATAAAGTAAGCTGAGTGCCAAAGAATTGATGCTTTGGAACTGTGGTGCTGGAGTAGACTCTTGAGAGTCCCTTAGACTGCAAGATCAAACCAATCAATTCTAAAAGAAATCAACCCTGACTATTCACTGGAAGGGCTAATGCTCAAGCTCCAATACTTTGACCACCTGATGTGAAAAGCCAAGTCATTGGAAAAGACCCTGATTCTGGGAAAGATGGAAGGCAAAAGGAGAAAGCGGCAACAAATGATGAAATGGTTAGAGAGCACCACAGACTCAATGGATATGAATTTGAACAAATTCTGGAAGATAGGGAAGGCCAGGGGAACCTGGCATGCTGCAGTCCCTGGAGTCCCAAAGAGTCGAACACAACTTAGCAAGTGAACAACAACGAAGGAAGAAATAAATTTCATGTACTTTGAAAACAGGACAAAAAACTTTTAAAACAGTGATCATGTGATCTTAAAACTAGTCATAGTTAATAGCACAGGGAGTTACATTCATATACAGATCTGTAGTTGCCGGTGCTACTGACTAGTTTTAAGACCATGTGATCTTTAGTTTTTAAAATGCCAAATGGTAAAAAGGACACAAAGCAGAGAGTACCAGCACAGAAGGATGTAAGGCGGGACAGTACCTCCCATCACCCTATCTGCTCCTAAAGGTAACCACTGTCGAGTTTCTTATGCATCTTTCCAGAACTTTTCTAAACAAATACATAGTCCTTTCTAACTCCTAAAAATTGCTTCTAAAGTTAATCACTGTGATTGTGCTAAAATTACCTAAAATGTCAGGGAATTCCCTGGCAGTCCAGTGGTTAGGACTCAATGCTTTCATTGGACTTGGGTTGGATCCTGATCAGGAAATTAAGATCCTGCAAGCCACAAGACCAGCCAAAAAAGTTTGTGTGTTTTTTTTTTTTTTTTTTAACTTATCTGAAATGTCAGATTGCTACAGGCTTAAGAAAGAAAAACAAAATTTCTAAATATTGGTCATTTACATTATGAAAACGTAACGATGAAGATGGTTAGAGAAAGTTATAAAATAGACAAAACAAATGTATGAAGTGTTAACAGAACGATTTGATCTAATATTCTGTTAAAGACCATTTTTAACATTTAATTTCACACAATGGAGCCAATGAAAGTATAAATGATCAAATATATAACCTGAATATTCAACTTTCCATTTGGCCTTATGAAACAACTTTGCCTCAACCCAGTTAAGGGGGGAACTTTGAGCCTCTTTTGCAGTGGGCCCCAACTATGATGCCCACGCGTACACTGGTCATTTGCTGCTTTCCACCCTTTGCGCTGCCACCAGGAAGCGCAATCGTGAGACACAAAGGTTTTGATGAAAACAATTTGGGAGCTACAGACAGGTTCCTTTCCTCATTGCTCACATATCAAAATTATCTGATACTGCAGTTACACGGACCATGCTTGAAGAAGTTGCCCTCTTTACAGTTTTGACTCACAAGTATGTAACTTAAACCCAGATTGTTCTAAGTGACAAATGTCACACTGCCTGCGACTCATGTCCTCCTGAAAGGCCCACATGCAAACATGGCCACTTTCTATCACAGCTCCACTTTCTATCACAGCTCCACTTTCTATCACAGCTCTACCGTCTACCCTGAAAGCGGCTCACTTTTGTTGCTTGGTGTCAACAGCACGGACATCTGTCCAGAAGCCCCAGGAAGCAGCAGCAAGCAATTTTAACTTCTCCCTCAGCCTACACGTCATTTATGTTTCACAACCAGACAGAAAATGAGAAAGGCCCACTATGCCTAAAATACGACATTTAACTACGATTCTTGGATTGTTGTCAATTTTGTCAACAAAACCACTACTTCAAAATATACTAAGAAAGATAAGTGGCCACTGATTCTTTTATGAATGTCATATTACAAATGTATTACCAAAACTTTGTAAGACAAAATCTTTACCCAGATTTCTATCTCCCTACGTCACTCCAACACTCCTATTTTCTTCCAGACCTTTCTCCTAGATACGCATTTTCTTAAAAAGCTAATACAGTGTACATACAATGACTACCTTTTACTCATTAAATCGTGTATTTCACAAGTACAATCGTCCCTAGGTACCTGTGATGAACTGCTTCCGGACTCCCTACAGACACCAGAATCCATACATGCTCAAGTCTTTTATATAAAGTAGTGTAGTCTCTGCATCCTCCAATATACTTTAAACCATCCACAGGCCATTTGTAATACCTAATACAATGGAATTGCTAGTAAAGAGCAGTAAAGGCTATGTAAATAGCTGCGAGTGGGGCAAATTCAAGTACTATTTTTGGAACTTCTTGGAAATTTTTTCCTGAATATTTTCCATCTGTGGTTGGTTCAATCAAAGGATCAACTGTATCCATCACTACATTTCAAAAGTAACTGTATTATAAAATACACGTTTTGTTGACATTTTTTAAATATAAAACTATAAAATAGAAATTAAAAACCACTCAATCACAAGCCAATGACAATCACCATTAACAATTCAGTACACTTCCTTGCAGTTCTAAAAATTAACTGATTTCAATTCTGTATTGCTGATGAAACTGACAGAATACGGAATTTCCCTAGTAATGCCCTGAACTAACTTTGGCCCTAGTCAGGTTATTAGTCCAAAATATAATGCTGATTTTGAAGTCTGTGCTCATCATTTGCACATCTTCAAGACTACAATCCCTAGCATGTAGCAGTCCAGGAATAACTTCCCAAAAGCAAAGAACACCACTTTTCAAGCCTATTGAATTGAAAGAAAACCAGAAGAATAACTCTATTCATCCTTTCATACAAATGATATATAAGTCTTGGCAAAGACAGGAACTCCTTCTTTTAAAAAAAAGAGACAAAAATCATACCAAGTTATTTTGTTTCTCAAGAGACTAAGTGTAGGTAGAAGACAAAATTGAAACTTGGGAAAACTGTTGAGATTTTAAAACACAATTCTAAGACTAGAGTCAAAACATCAAGAGATATATTCCTCTTTATTATTGCTTCCTTCTTGTTGGTGTGTACTCTACTTGTGACTCTAATGTAAAATGAAAAACGTTACCCCTTTCACAGATCTTGACCTGATCATTCAGGTCGGCTATGGAGCCCAAAACTCCATAGCAGATTTAAATACTAAGGACTCTTGAGAGTCCCTTGGACAGCAAGGAACTGAAATGAAACCAGTCAATCCTAAAGGAAGTCAACGCTGAATATTCACTGGAAGGATTGCTGCTGAAGCGCCAATACTTTCGCTACTTGATATGAAGAGCTGACTCATAGGAAAAGACCCTGATGCTAGGAAAGACTGGAGGCAGGAGAAGGGGACGACAGAGGATGAGATCGTTGGATGGCATCACAGACTAAATGGACACGAGTTTGAGCAAGCTCCAGGAGATGGTGAAGGACAGGGAAGCCTGGTTTGCTGCAGTCCATGGGGTCACAAAGAGTCGGACACAACTGAGCAACTCAACAACAATGGAGCCCAGAAAAAAGTCTCCACGGGCTACCCACAACTCACCTCCAAAGCGCCTCCAGACCAGCTATGAGCCGCCCGCTCCACCACACGTTCTCAACTCTCCTAGTTCTATGACTAGGACACCACCTCCTCCCACCCCCATTTTGGCCCGACACCTTCGATCCTCTTTGCTACTCCCCTTTTATTGACAACAGGCTTTCTCAGTGGCTCAGATGGTAAAGAATCTGCCTGCAAAGAGGGAGACCCAGGTTCAATCCCTGGGTCAGGAAGATCCCCTGGAGAAGGGAATGGCTACCCACTCCTACAGTCCATGGGACCACAAAGAGTCAGACACAATTGAGCGACCAACACTAAGTGACAACACCCTACCTGAACTTCAGTCTCATCTACCACACCATCAGAAAAGAACACATAACACAAATTTGGGGTTTTGTGGGTCAAAATCCACTACTCATCTGGTTTTCCCCAACCAAGGGATGAAAAGCAGATATAGTAAGACACTCCTTAGTGTACAGAAAGCTCAAGTGCAATGCAGAGATGCAGAGAAGGGAACAAATACTCACAGTTCTGTTAACACTTATCACTCATTCACCCAACAAATATTAATTAAGAACCTACTTCTGTCTAGACATCAATTTTAGCAACAGGAGATCAAGTGATTAACGACACAAAGTTCCCACATTCTTGGAGCTTATATATAACCAGTTTACAGAATGTCAACATCTCAGTAACTCACACCTTCAATCCGTGGCTTTAATTTTCATATATCCAAATACTAAGCAAAAGTCACAAAATAGTCTACAAGCAAAATATTCACAGTATTTAAATTCTGGAAAAAAATATAAATAGGTTTTTCCATTTAGAGGCTATCAAATCACCATCTCATGTTGAAACGTGATACTTATCTATTCTAAGTTAGCAAAGGAGATCACAAAGTAATCTGCAAGGAATTAACCGTGAATGCCTATTCAAAAGGGCAGAAAGTAATTATTAAGTGCTCATCTGTGCAAGGCATTATGCTACAGAACACAGACTTATCCTCAAAGAGCTTACAGTTTGGCTAAGTAATATATGTACATAACAAATAACTACTCAAGAGATTTTTTGAGGAATGCCAATCAGTGATGTCATTGACTGTAGAAATTCAGAAAACAAGCATTTGTGGACTGGAATGATCAGGAACCACTCTGCAAGAAACAAAAGGACTGATATGGATTGTAGAGGAAGAGGAAGACTGAGAAGTGAGAGACCAAGAGGCATTCTAATTAAGGGAAACAGGAACGTACCTGGAAGAGTCCATGCCTACACAGTGTGATCAGCATGGGTAGGGCAAGTACAGAGGAGGTCCACACAAGATTCGAAAGCCATGTGAAGTCAGAGCTAGAAAGGACTCCAGTTCGGCCATGTCTTTCCACAGATGAGAAGAGTAAAACTCAGGAAAGACACCAAACAAGGTCGCAAAGGCGATGGCAAAGCCAAGATGATAACCCGGGTTCTGCTGATGCTTAGGACTGAAGGCTATCTCCTTACTGAGTCTGAGTCAATTGCAAAATGTTCCAAGAGAAATATGCAGCAGGCAACCAGGCAAAGGTCCAAGAGAAGAAATAGCATGGATCTGTCATCTAAGGGCAAGGTTTCAAGTTACAGAAGCAGATGCTATCCCAAAGAAGTGTAGGGAAGATAATGGGACCCTAAGACCGAATCTGAGAAACCATATGGTGGTTGCAGCTCTATTCCCCCCGCCTTACTGCCTTAGCCTGTAGAATGGGACAGTGCTGCCCTTTTCACATTACTGGATCTAAAACTGTGTCACTGTGCACAAGCAAGCTATAATGTTTCCTCTCCTCCAAGCAGACAGTCCATAGACAAGCTCTGTCCTAGACAGAAAGTGTCCCAGGTTCTGCTGGTGACTTAATCTGTTCAACACAAAGTACCAAGGATGAAAAGCAGCATGTGTTGGAATGTGAGGGAATTCACGTAATCATACTCATATCCCTTCAAAATTCTAAGCAAGAAAGAAAAAGGAGATGATAGGGAAAAAATATATATATCAGCCTTACTACTGATAAAAGCTAGACTAGAGAATTCAGCTTGTGCCCAAGAACAAAATGGACTTCCTACTCCATCTGACAGAAGACCTTGGTCTGAGGACCCTTGGGTCAGGAGAACAGACATTTATCTAGTCAACTATCCAGCAGAATAAAGAGTATGCAAGAGAAGAAATACTGGGGTCAAGACCTTCAAATCATTAACGCTTTTCTCACCTGAGCCTAAAGAGAAGGCTTCTGACCAACAGAACCCAAAATACACTCCTTCAGGTTCTAAGAATTGACTTGATAAGGGAATAAATTTAATGGCTACTGATTTCTATCAAGGTACTGGTTCTCAACCATAGCCACACAATAGAAACATCTGTAGAGCTTTCAAAACCCCTCAATGCTCAGGTTCCACTCTAGAACTAAATCAGAACTAAATCTAAAAGTGATATTCAGAGTTTTAACTGTTTCAAAGTAATTTCAACATGCAGCCAAGGTTAAGAACAACCAAAGCAAAACAACAGCAGAAAGCCAAATGGTACAGAGTCGAGTATCTGAATCGAAGATGAGGAACTTGGAAACATCAAGTAGAAACCAACCTTTCAGCATTTTGCAGTTAAAAAACCAAAGCAAAACAAAAATGCTGAAATGCTCAAATATACTTGGCCAAAATGCCACTCAAGCAGCAGCAACCTGAGAACGGTACTTCACATGTAGAGAAGTTCTGCACAGGTTATGGGCACAAGAGAAGGGTTCAGCAGCAGAGTCAAGAACGTGCCTGTGAAAGGAAAGCCGAGGTAAGCAATCCGTGGTAGAGAGCTCAGCAAAGCTCAAGCAGGAACCTTGACAGTGAAAGGGAATGGAAACAGGGCCAAAAGATGATGATGGGGGAGCTCTGTAAAAGAAAGGATAACCACCAAAGGAATCTTACCGTGATATAAACAGAGGAGTATTTTCATGAAAAACTAGGAAGTAAAATGAGAACACATTTCCTTATCTGACATTCCCACTGCTTTACTCTTCTAAGTCAAGGAAATTATCTGTATAAGCAAGAAATAGAGGAAGAACTATGGAGAAGAAATGAAAAGCCATGACATGTAAAATGTCAATGTAGGAAACAAGAGGGGGAGGAAGAGATGTTGCAAAGTTGCCTTCCTTTGCTGAGCTCTCTACCACTGACTGCCCAGCCACATCTATTTTTTTTTTTTTTTAATAATAAGGTATGAGCACCCTTCCATCTATGGTTATTCTCATTTCTCATTTTGTAGCAAAAATAATCAAAGACTTCAACTCCACTACTCTAAAGTTTGGCATCACCCACAAACATCTGTGGGAGAAATGAAAAAATAGGCTGTACATTCTAGACCAAACTAGTTGAGAAGCATTCACTGATAGCATACATAAAATGACCAATTTAGCAGTCACTGTCAGAGTTAGGATGAAGTTAATTTAAATTTCACTCTGACATTTTCCACCTCAGATCAGCACTGATCCTAACTGTTCCCCTATACTACTTCAGAAAGTTCACCTTCCACCTTCATAAAATTATTTTATTTTAAATTGAGATATAATCAACATACATCAGCTTCTCTATTTATTATGTACTGCGAAATGGTCACTACAATAAGTATAGTTAACATCTGTCACCATACAGGTTTTTTTTAATGATGAAAACTTTTAAGATTTACAACTTTCAAATACATAGCACAGGTATTATCAACTACAGCCATCATGCCATATATTACATCACCGTAACTTATTATTTTATAACTGGAGTTTGGTACCTTTTGACTCTCTTTGCTCATTTCACTCCACCCTCACTCCCCACACCTCTGGCCACCTCAGCCGGGTTTTCTTTCAGTTTTTGTTTTTTTAAGATTCCACATATAAGTGAGATCATAGAGTATTTATCTTCATAAAATTCTTTTTTTTTTTAAAGGGAAAAACAGGAAAGAAGTTATTTTGAATAGCTATTGACCAAAAGTATATGACTAAAATGTCTTAAAGATGCTTCAGACTATGTCAATAATAAGCTCAGAAAAATAACTTGCCCTTTAAAACAGCATATCCCAAAAAAAATAAATAAATAAATAAATAAAACAGCATATCCCTTAGCATCCATAAATTATTTTTAATAATTTTAATTATTTTTAAGTATATAAAGCTTAGAACCTTACACACACTTTCAATGCCTCTTACACGAAAAAAAACTCTAACTTTTTTAAAACTTTAAATCAATTTTTAACATATTACAGCAATGAGAATGAAATACAGCTATATACAACTGCTATGAATCTCATAGTGTTGAATAAAAGAAACCAGACACAGACATTGTGTTTACACTCATAAAAGCTTCAAAACCTGATGAAAATAATCTATGCTGTTGGAAGGAGGTAAGTGAGAGCAGACTAGAAGGGAAGCTGGGGGTGGAGGGTAGTCTTCATGATTCTTGTAACATTCTATTGCTTGACAGTCTATACTGGTGCTTGCAGTATGATAAAATTTATTGTGATATTGACTTACAACTGGTTTGGGGTGGTTTGTTACACAGCAACAGGTAAACTTCACCTATTCACAAATACAATTCTACCACTATAACAAAATTAAAAGTGAAAATCATCAGTTGTGTCTGACTCTTCAACCCCATGGACTGGGGGCAGCCTTATGGTCAAGTATGGCCAAGTTTCTAAACCTCACATGTAAAGTGGAGTTGCTATGAACAGTAAACATATTAAACCCTTACACTATAGCTGGCATGGAGTTTCAGGGCTCAATACATGTTACTTTCTATAGAGGAAGTCCTTTAGTACTTTCTAAATATACCACATGAATTTTCTCTTGTACACCTTAGTCTCAGCTTCATCATCTAGCTCCTCCATTCTCCCCTAAATTCTAACCATTCTCAGACCAAGTTTAAATCCTTCCTCTTAACAAACTATTTTATGACTACTCTCACCTTCAAGTTTCCCTTTCCTCAGATCAACTGTATTTATTGACTACATACACAAAAAACAGCAATGTATTTTATTGTTACAAATGTACATGTTTAAGTTTTATTTATACCTTAGAAGAATAGTATTTAATTTCCCCCATGTGTTCCACACTGCCTGAGAAGACGAAATAAGCTAACTACAATTTACAACTTTTAATCTGTCACACAGATGACTAACAACACAAGTATTGTAGTCGGATACTCCTACAATCTTCTAAATGCTTCCAAATACTTGAGTGATCCATCACTTCAAACTAATCCATCACTTCAAATACCTACTCCAATGCCCCCACCTAAGAATTAGGTGAGAAGCATGAAAAAAAGAGGGAAAGTTTCACATTTTAAAGCTGAAGCTCAATAATAACATGCACCTATGCTGTAAAAACCCAAGGCTAGGACTTTTCTGATGGTTCAGTGATTAAGACCGTGTAATTCCACTCCAGGGGACTCAGGTTCAGTCCTCAGTCGGGGAACTAAGATCCCACATGCCACACAGTGCAGCCAAAAAATGAAAATTTTTAAAAACAAACCCACAAAAGCTAGTTGTTCCACCTTAGTCTGCTCCTGGGATGAAGAAGAATGCTGAAAGTTAAGACTGAGAGGAGGGGCTGGCGCTTTAGAAAAAAGAGCCCTTCAGCACTGGCAGGGTACTGGTGCAAGAATTACATCATCAAACACACAAGAGTAACCACAGACATTATTGAGCACTTCCTGCAAGCTGGGCTCCATACTAAGCATGCACATGTACTTCCCATTTAAGACTCAAAACAATTTGTGAAGCAGGTGCTATTATTAAACCAATTTTACAGATTAGGAAGGTGGGGAACAGAGAAGTTAAGGGACTTTCCCAAGATCACACAGCTACAGCAGAGACTCCACCCAGGTCACCTGAGCTCCAGTCAAACCTAATGGTCACCATCTTCTATTTCCCCTCCGGCATGAATTCATGTATGTATAAACAATGAACTTAACAAGTAGACAGAACTTTAATGCCATATATATCTAAACTTGAAAGAATAAAGGAAATTAGGTGAGCTCAACAGAGTATTTCCTTCAAAACATTATAAGAAAATTCCTTTATGCCAAAGAATAAATTGTAATTACTAATTAAAAACAAAATCATGTAAATATTTTAAGGGACCAAATAATTTCTATTTTCCCATATATTGGAAATCAAACATCTAAATGACTAATTCAAGCCATGTAACTTATTTTCCTGTTGATCTCTTTTCAGTTATGAACTACAAGGTAAAAGAGGAGAATCACATTTTTTGGAATGTCATAAATTAATTTGAAAATTAGTTACAAGTTTAAACTTGCTGCTTTTTAAATAATCACTTCATTACTTAATAAGCTTTCACATACCTAATGTTTCGATTGTTTCTACAGTTAGCACACACAGATACAGAACAAATTCCTGCCAGGTCGAACAAGACTTTTTTCAGTTTGGGCTAATTCAAGTTCAACTGTGATTCAATTACTCCAGTCCAGGCCAATAATACTGAACATTTTCATGGAAGAAAATAACACAATTCAAATGTGCGAAAAACTTCTTTACACTGCATTTAACACATCAGCTGGGGGCTTAGTCTGCCAGCTTGCATTACACATGTGAATAATGTGTAATTGCATTTACACTGGTAGCAATGCAGAGTTTCCAGTAACTACAGATTCAGACTCAGGCAACACATAAAACATGATTTGGGGGACTGGGTATTTTATTTACAAGCCAAGACCATGTATGCAGGCAAAACTACAGCTCGAAATATGAATGTAAATAAAAGGGTAATGTAACCCAATCCCAATTAAAAATAAAATCCTCTAGAAACTACTGTTTTTAATGCCAGGCTTTTTCTCTTATAGCTTCATGATCCTCCTCATTCTCCCTTAATGGTGTATTATCAAAATATCTGAAGACTGGAAAACATCTAACTAGTCTCAAAAGATCTGTACTTCTTTTTACCTGCCCTAGTTCACAATGAGATATCAGTGAACTTGAATAATATGAAACACTTGAGGAGGATGGGGGGAAGGAATCAATCAAAAAAGGAAATGATGCTTTCAGTACCTAAATTGAAGTGGTTTAGAGGATTTGGGTCAAAAAACTGGCTTTAAAATTTACTAGCTCTGTTCAACTGAAACTATCACAACATCCATAATTGGCTATACCCCAATACAAAATAAAAAGGTTTTTTTAAAAATGATACTAAAGTTTACAAAAGGGAGCTGGAGACAAACTGCACTGGACAATGTTTTAAACAGCAGAAAACTGACTGCAAAAGCAAAGAAAGAAAACCCTCTTTCCTAGATTATAATCAAATAAAATGCTGCCAGGAAGGTCCCATGAAAAACACAGAAAACATTATCTATGGTAAAATTCCTGTGATAACAAAAAGCATGCATTAAACGACAATATAGTGAAGGCACTTCTATGCCATACAAATGCTATGGAATACATAGTAGCTTTTTAATAGTCAAGGGATCAACTAGGGGATTAAAAACACATATTCTCTTCCTTAAATATTTCAAATATTATATATCTCTTTCAAATATCCAAGGTGTATGACACAGCTTTAAACAAATGTACTTCATCTGGCAAACATTCAAACTGCCATCCAAGGACCTGTAGTAAGTAAAGATGTGCTTTTGCTTCTTACATGGGCAATATAGGCTTCGAACCCCAGAAAGTCAGCAAATCTGATGCAAGCATACCTAGGAGACACTGTGGGTTTGGTTCCAGACCACCACAATAAAGCTAATATCACAAATAAGGCGAGTCATACAAATGCTTTTAGGCTCCCAAGGCACATAGTTATTGCCACACCATATTGTGGTCTATCAAGTGTGCAATAGCATTGTCTCAACAAAAACTGTACATGCTTTAGTTAAAAAATACTTTTTATTGTTTAAAAAAAAAAAGCTAACTGATATCTGACAAATCAGTGTGTGAAACACAGTACAGAGAAGGGCCAATACAACAAGGTCTGCCTGTACTGTATCGTGTAAATTTAAAGGGTGCATGTTTTACCTCGCTTCTTTAGGAGGCAGGTACTGAGAGGAAGGCTTGACTGCCTACAGTAGAAACAAATCCTTCAGAACTCTGACATCTTCTCAAACGACCATACCCCAAATTTGTTGAAATCTCAGTATGTTGGCATTCTTGTGTTTCTGTTAAGTCTTTTTTTTTTTTTTTCTTTTTTGGACAGTATATTTCTATTGAGGCAGAGCTCATTATTGGAGAAGGAAATGGCAACCCAATCCAGTGTTCCTGCCTGGAGAATCCCAGGGACAGGGGAGCCTGGTAGGCTGCTGTCTATGGGGTCGCAGAGTCGGACACGACTGAAGCGACTTAGCAGCAGCAGCAGCAGAGCTGATTATAATTATACAACATTAAATAAATTTCAGTGATTAATAATTCCTAAATGTTATCTATTCCATGGTTATTGTAAAATGCTGGCTCTCTTCCCTGTGCTATACAGTATCTCCTTGTAGCTTGTTTATTTCATACATAGTAGTTTGTTCCTCTTAATCCCTTATCCCTATCTTGTCCCTCTCCTCCACTGATAACTGTTCTCTGTATCTGAGTCTGTGATATTCATTAGTTTGTTTCATGGTTTAGATTACACATGTAAGTGATATCACACAGTGTTTCTCTTTCTCTGATTTATCTCACTTAGCATAATGCCCCCCAAGTCCTTCCAAGATGCTGTAAATGGCAAAATTCCATTCCTTTTAACGTCTGAGTTGTAGTCCATTGTGTGTACACAAGCACACGCGCGCTACGTCTTCTTTATCCATTCATCTGTTTCCAAGTCTGGGCTACTGTGAAGGGTGCTGCTGGGAAGACTGAGGTGCATGAACCTTTCTGAGTCAGTGCTTATATTTTCTTCAAATACACAGTCAGGAGTGGGATTGCTAGGATCATATGGCAGAGGAATTTTTAGTTTATTGAGGAAACTCCATTCTGTATAGTCCTTTATCAAGTAAGCATAAAATGGCACTCATTTTGGTCTAATTATAAGGCAAGTTAAAAAAAGTTAAATAGTTTAACTCTTTGGATTAGAGTAATACTCATGTCACACGCTAGTAAAGTAATCCTCAAAATTCTCCAAGCCAGGCTTCAGCAATACGTGAACCATGAACTCCCTGATGTTCAAGGTGGTTTTAGAAAAGGCAGAGGAACCAGAGATCAAATTGCCAACATCCGCTGGATCATCAAAAAACAAGAGAGTTCCAGAAAAACATCTATTTCTGCTTTATTGACTATGCCAAAGCCTCTGACTGTGTGGATCACCACAAACTGTGGAAAATTCTAAGAGATGGGAATACCAGACCACCTGACCTGCCTCTTGAGAAACCTGTATGCAGGTCAGGAAGCAACAGTTAGAACTGGACATGGAACAACAGACTGGTTCCAAATAGGAAAAGGAGTACGTCAAGGCTGTATATTGTCACCCTGCTTATTGAACTTATATGCAGAGTATACCATGAGAAACACTGGGCTGGAGGAAGCACAAGCTGGAATCAAGATTGCCAGGAGAAATATCAATAACCTCAGATATGCAGATGACACCACCCTTATGGCAGAAAGTAAAGAGGAACTAAAAAGCCTCTTGATGAAAGTGAAAGTGGAGAGTGAAAAAGTTGGCTTAAAGCTCAACATTCACAAAATGAAGATCATGGCATCTGGCCCCATCACTTCATGGCAAATAGATGGGGAAACAGCGGAAACAGGGTCAGACTTTATTTTCTTGGGCTCCAAAATCACTGCAGATGGTGACTGCAGCCATGAAATTAAAAGATGCTTACTCCTTGGAAGCAAAGTTATGACCAACCTAGATAGCGTATTAAAAAGCAGAGACATTACTTTGCCAATAAAAGTCTGTCTAGTCAAGGCTATGGTTTTTCCAGTAGTCATGTATGGATGCGAGAGTTGGACTGTGAAGAAGGCTGAGCGCCGAAGAATTGATGCTTTTGAACTGTGGTGTTGGGAGAAGACGCTTGAGAGTCCCTTGGACTGCAAGGAGATCCACCTAGTCCATTCTAGAGGAGATCAGCCCTGGGTGTTCTTTGGAAGGAATGATGCTAAAGCTGAAACTCCAGTACTTTGGCCACCACATGCAAAGAGTTGACTCACTGGAAAAGACTCTGATGCTGGGAGGGATTGGGGGCAGGAGGAGAAAGGGAAGACCAAGGATGAGATGGCTGGATGGCATCACTGACTTGATGGAGTTTGAGTGAACTCTGGGAGATGGTGATGGACAGGGAGGCCTGGCATGCTGCGATTCATGGGGTTGCAAAGAGTCGGACACGACTGAGCGACTGAACTGAACTGAACTGAACCAATTTTAAATGGCCACACTAAAGACATTCATGAAAGCATATGCTGAGGCTCTCCTTTTACCAACTACTAACTGGAAAACCGGGGAGAGAAAAACACATTGGTTGTGAATGTTAGTATGGTGTTTTCTGGTTCTGTCCTTCTTCAACACCAAGTAGATCTAAAATTACTTCCACATCAGCTAATTGTTTCTATTTATTCAGGTTAAGAAACAAGTTCTTCAAGACCACATTTAAAACAACACACATTACAAAAAATACACCGAGGCAGTATCAACTAGTACAGACACGAACAAGAGGCGAGAAACGTAATTCTTTATCCAGGTAAAGCCACTATTTCTCAGTAACTGTGTCCCCGTTACAATGATATGTGAAAGCTCAAATCTGGCTTATGTATATGGAACTTATGAGCTGGGAAAAAAGAGCTTTCTAAAAGAGGAAACACGATTAGAGAGTATAATAATATGATCACTTCAGCATAAAACTAGAAAATATGAGACTTCCCTGGTGGCTCAGTGGTTAAGAGTCCACCTGCCAATGCAGGGAACATAGGCTCAACCCCTCATCTGGGAAGATCCCACACGCTGCGAAGCAGCTAAGCCTGTGAGCCACAATTACCGCAGCCCATGCACCCTGTAGCCCGAGCTCCACAAGAGAACCCACTGTAATGCGGAGCCCAGGCACCACAATTAAGAGAGTTGCCCCCACTCACCACAAGCAGAGAAAACTTGTACAAAGCAACCAAGACCCAGTGCAGCAATAAATGATTTAATACATCATTTTTAACATTAAAAACAAACAAGAAAACATGATAGTTCTTCCTGCCTAGAGAACTGAGCTGGGGAAGCAAAATACTTTTGATAATTACAGAAATAAAGGTTTTTTTTTTTTAACTGGTATTAAAGCTCTAATATTAATATATAATAGTATATCACACGTTAACATACATGAGCAATTCTCAAAAGTCAGATTAAGATGATACAACAAGAGCAAGAATTGTAATTAAGATGTCCGTTAGCCTACAAGTACAAGTGAATTAGTTACTCAAGCATGAATTATCTCTATATACCCAATATCAGATCAATCTCAGGGAGACAATAACACTTAAGATTTTAATAGTCACCAGTTTATTTCAAAATAGAAAAATCAATCAGGCACATCTGGATGATGACCTTCTCGGAGTTAGCATATCCCATATCCAATGGTTGACAAAGTTGTGCGTGCTATGCTGAGTGGCTCAGTTGTGTCCAACTCTGCGACCCCATGGACTGTAGCCCAGGAGGCTCCTCTGTCTATGGGTATTCTCAAGGTGAGAATACTGGAGTGGGTTGCCATGCCCTCCCCCAGGGGATCTTCCCAACCCAGGGATTGAAGCCAGGTCACCTGCACTGCAGGCTTTCTCTACCATCTGAGCCACCAGACAAAGTTACTGTGAAACAAAACTAAATAGGGAAGGTCTAAAAAGAGTGTTAAATACTGTTGAAATAGTGACCTCACTTTGTCCATGACAAATGGCCCTTATAAACAAAGTCTTGATGGTTACATATTCCGTATAATAAGAATAGCTGACTTGATGAGGCACATACTAAGCCTGGCCCTGTCGTATGCACATTAACTCGTTCACAACAAATCTAAGAGAAAAGCTCTATTCTTTTGCTCTATTCAGGACGAGACAACTGAAGAACAGAAAAGAAAAAAAAAAACCTTTCTGAGCTTGGTAAGTATTCTGACTTCAGAGTGCACACTCTCAACCATGATACTACACTGTATTTAAGTATTGAGTCTTAAGCTGAAGAGATTTAAACAAGCACTTGTCAAGATAAGGGAAACAAAAGCATCAGATACCAGTAAGAGCTGGCTCTACCTCAACTGATGAAGCAGTAGTTAAGTCTGCCCTTGGAACTCTCGTCTCTGTTCTAATCTACTTTGTCCCACTTAGTGGCACTCCCCATCTTTCACAGGATCAAGTATCTTTAGCATCACTTAAAACAGCAAGACTGGATCTCACTCACAAATAAGGTACCTTAATAGACAAATGACCAAATACAGTTTAGAGACTTCTGGAAGTATGCTTATTTTAACACAAGAATAGGTTCCTTAAGCTCGAAGAAAAATGTTCCAGGACACAGAACAAATGTTATGGAAGAAAACAAGAGTCTTCTTGATCTGTATAGACTGATGGGATATGGTAATGCACCATAGTAAAACATCACAGATTTTAGGTGGGTAGGTATATCTAAAATCAGATATAATTACAAAAGTCATACAAATACCATGTCTCAGCTCTAAACCCTCCAAAGGCTTCCCATATCAAAACAAAATTCTTACCATTTCCTACAAGCATATACGCAAATTTCCCCCCCACTTCATCTCCAAACACACTGGCCTGCTTTACCTACTTCAAATATGTTCATGGACAAGCTCAGAGATCCTGCACTTACTGTTTCCTCTGCAAAACATTCTATTGTAAAATAGGCAGATATTCCCACAACCGAAAGCTCAACTTCTTTTCGTCTCTCTGTTCAAATTTCCCCTTAAAAAAAGACTTTCTCGGCCAACCCTATGTAAAATAACAGCTCTCTCCAACTTCATATTATTCACATAGCACTTACTACCATATGACTTCACTTATTTCATACTGTCCTTCTATTCCTACTACAATACACGTCTTATGAGAAAGGGGCTTGTTTTTATTCACTGTTCTTAAAACAGTGTTCCTCGGTTCTTAAAACAATGCAAGCATAGCTGGTATGCCATAAATGTTTGTTCACTAAACAAATGAATTAATTCCTTAACTCCATCTATGCATGACACCTGGGATTCCTAGGAACAATGTTAATAGCATCTTCTGGGGACTCAGATTCAAACAGTAACTACCTCATAAACCATTTGCCATAGGCTAAACAGCTTACACTCAACTATCAAGAACTAATATTCATAAAATTACCCAACTCCTTCAGGAGAGAGTGTGAGAAAAGTACAAACAACAAACTAAAGAAAGAAATGGTACAGTGTCTGTATTAAAAATACAAATCTTCAATCAAAAAAAGAGGCAGAAGATCCAAACAAACATTTCTCCAAAGAAGACACACGGACGGCCAACAGGCACAAGATGCTCAGTATCACTAATCATCAGGGAAATGCAAATCAAAATTACAATGAGGTATCACCTCACACCAGTGAAAATGGAGATCACCAAAGAGTCGACAAATCATAAATGCTGGAGAGGGTGTTGGTGGGAATGTAAACTGGCGCAGTCACTATAGAGAACAGTATGAAGGTTCCTTAAAAGATTAAAAATGGAGTTACCATATGATCCTGTAACCGCACTCCTGGGCACACAGGAAACTATAATTTGAAAAGGAAACTATAATTTGAAAAGATAACATGCACCCGGATGCTTACTGCAGCACTATTTACAAAAGCCAAGATATAGAAGCAACCTAGATGTTCAATGACAGACAAATGGATAAATAAGATATGATACACATAAACATACACACACACAATGGAATATTATTTAGAATCAAAAAAAGAATAAAATAATGCCATCTGCAGCAACATGGATGGGCCAAGAGATTATCATACTAACTGAAGTAAGTCAGGGAGAGAGAAATATCTCCTGATATCCCTTAAATGTGGAATCTCAAAAAAAGATACAAATGAAATTATTTGTAAAACAGAAGAAAGACTCACAGACATAGAAAACAAACTTACAGCTACCAATGGGGAAAGGGAGGGGAATAAACCAGGAGACTGGGATTAACAGATACATGAAAGTGTTACTAGCTCCGTCGAGTTAGACTCTTTGTGATCCCATGGACCTACATCTGCCAAGCTGCTCTGTCCATGGAATTCTCCAGGCAAGAACACTGGACTGGGGGGCCATTTCCCACTCCAGGAGAAGCCTTTGACTGTATGGATCAAAACAAACTGTGGAAAATTCTTAAAGAGATGGGAATACCAGATCACCTTACCTTCCTCCTGAGAAACCTGCATGCAGGTCAAGAAGCAACAGTTAGAACCAGACATGGAACAATGGACTGGTTCAAAACTGGGAAAGGAGTATGCCAAGGCTGCATGTTATCACCCTGATTATTTAACTTATATGCAGAGTACATCATGTGAAATTCCCAGCTGGATGAAGCTCAGCTGGAATCAAGATTGCCAGGAGAAATATCAATAACCTCAGATATGCAGATGACACCACCCTTATGGCAGAAAGCGAAGAGGAACTAAAGAGCCTCTTGATAAAGGTGAAAAAGGAGAGTGAAAAAGCTGGCTTAAAACTCAACATTCAAAAAATAAATGGCATCCGGTCCCACCACTTCATGGCAAATAGATGGGGAAACACTAGAAACAGTGAGAGACTTCATTTTCTTGGGCTCCAAACTCACTGCAGATGGTAACTGCAGCCATGAAATTAAAAGATGCTTCCTCCTTGGAAGAAAAGCTATGACCAACCTAGACAATATATTAAAAAGCAGAGACAGTACTTTGCCAACAAAGGTCCATCTCGTCAAGGCTATGGTTTTTCCAGTAGTCATGTATGGATGTGAGAGTTGGACCATAAAGAAGGCTGACTGCCAAAGAAGTGATGCTCCTGAACTGTGTGGTGTTGGAGAAGACTCTTGAGAGTCCCTTGGACTGCAAGCAGATCAAACCAGTCCATCCTAAAGAAAATCAATCCTGAATATTCATCGCAGGGACTTATGCTGAAGCTGAAGCTCCAATACTGTGGCCACCTGATGCAAAGAGCCGACACCCTGGAAAAGACCCTGATGCTGGGAAAGACTGAAGGCAGGAGGAGAAGGGGACGACAGAGGACAAGATGATTGGACGGCATCACCGACTTGAGTTTGAGCAAGCTTCCAGGAGATGGTGAAGGACAGGGAAGCCTGGTGTGCTGCAGTCCACGGGGTCCCAAAGAGTCGGACATGACTGAGAAACTGAACAACAGCTCCAAGGGATCTTCCCGATCCAGGGACTGAACGCAGGTCTCCTCCATTGTAGGCAGTTTCTTTACCATCTGAGCCACTGGGGAAGCCCTAAAATAGTTCCTTGTTCTATACAGCAAGTGTATACACACAGTACTATATATATATACATAATAGAGAGCCAATAAGGACCTACTATATAGCACAGTTATGATGTTTTGTAATAATCTACACGGGAAAAGAATCTGAAAACATATACATATATATATATATATATATATAATTGTGCTGAAACTAACACATAAACAAACTAATATACCTGAAACTAACAGGATATTGTAAATCAAACTATACTCAATAAATAATAGAATGTTTATACATTATTCACTTCACCAGCTCTGCCAGTAAAAGTTTAAAAAAAAATTCTTCCCATACTTAAAAGGCATCAATGAAAAGAATTTAAATTTGAACACTGTCAATCATGTAACTCAGCTTTGCTCACGATGAAGCTCAGATTCAAATCTGTAACTCACAGCCAACAACGACGGCATTCATTTGTGTACAAAACCCATGCTCTACCTCTCTGTCCGTTGGTACTTTTCTAATCCATATCCGAGTTTCCCCTCTGTTTTGATTTCTTTACCTGGTTTTATTTTTTTAGTGAAGTAACACTGATTTATAACATTACATACGTTTCATTTATGCCATATTATATTTGTTCTTCTGTATACTCTATAGCAGGCTCACCACCAAACATAATTTCCACCTGTCACCATACGGCTGATCCCCTTACCCATTTTGCCCTCACCCTCTGGTAACCACTACTGTGCTCTCTGTACCTATATTTGCTTTTGTTTGGTTGTTCTTTTTTAATTCATTTTTATATTCCACTTATGAATGAAATCACGCAGCATTAATCTTTTCTGACTTACTTCACATAGCATAATACCCCCAAGGGTCATCAGTGTTGTCACAAATGTCAAGATCTCATCTTTTGTGGCTGAGTGGTATTACGCTGTGTGTGTGTATGTGTGTGTGTGTGCACACGTGCGCACGCGTGCATGTGTGGATAAGTCTATGTGCCATGTCCTCCGTCTGTTCACCCATCCACTGGTGGCACTTAGGCTGTCTCCGTATTTCCACTATTGTAGACAGTGTTGCAGTGAACATGGGGGTGCATGTTATCTCTTCAAATGGTTTTTGGATTCTCTGGATAAATACCCAGAAGCGGAACAGCTAGATCATATGGTATATCTATGCTTAACTTTTTTGAGGAATCTCCATGCTCCCTTCCATAGTGGCCGCACAGTTCGCATCCCCACCAACAGTATATGAGTTTCCTTTTCTCTACGTCCTCACCAAAACTTGTCATTGCTTGGTTTGTTTTTTATAATAACCATTCTGGTAGGGGTGGTTCTGATGTGCAGTTGCCTAATAATTAGCAACATTGAACATCTTCTCCCATGCCTGTTGACCACTTGTATGTCTTCTTTGGAAAAATATCTATTCAGCTCCTCCACTCATTTTCTAATTGTGTTTTGTTGTTATTGAGTTGGATGAGTTCTTCACATACTTTAGATATTAACCCCTTATCAGATATATCATTTGCAAATACCTTCTTCCATTTGGTAGGCTGTCTTTTCATTTTATTGATAACTTCCTTTGCTGTGCAGAATTTTAGTCTGATGTAATGCCATTTGTTCATTTTTGCTTGCTTCCCTTGCTTGAGGAGACATATCTAAAAAGCTATTGCTTAGAGGGCATCCTTACCTGATTTTATCATCTATTATTATTTCAAGTATTTTTGTCAACCAGTTTGAATCCTTTGAATGAAGTTTAGTACAGATTAAAGATTACTTTTAAATTTCTGTTTCAGCTTAAGATACAGAAAACTAAAAAGAAAAAAGAAAAAAAGCATGGCACTTACTCTAAAGGAAGAAAAGGCCAGATAACCTGAAACACCCCAGGTTTCTTGAGCCCATCAGAGGTTGTGAAAGTTGCAAGGCAATCAAACAAGAAACTTCAGTAAAGAACATACATGGCTGATGAAGAGAGAAAAGGGTAACCATAACACAATGAATAAAAAGAAAAGATGCTAAATGTATAATAAATTCCCAAAAGGTATAGGCTAGCATACCAGCTTCCCAACTGGGTGCCCTATCCATAGTTGGGGACCTGCGCTCACTTGCCAGCTATTCTCTGGCCTCCACAGGGTGCTCGTGAGAAAGAGCGGTTTCGTGGCAAAACACCAGAGAGTCCCGCTCAGTGGCACAGGAATTTAGAAGGTGTGACCAGTCACTGCTGGGAACAGACACAAAGTCACACCTGATTTTCCCAGTATCCTTTCCTCCTGTGAAGCAAAGGTGTCAGGCCACTGGAGTAGGGCAACAAGCCCTGTCATAGGACAAGGCAAACACCTGTTGCTACTGAGATAAAGTAATAGGTAAGTAACCATCTTGTGCCTAGGATTGCACATTAATACACCACACAGGAATCTGTTAACGCTGGGTGAGGGGCAGGAAACCCCATTCAAGAACAGTACAAATACAAGGCAAACGACGGCTGCCACAAGGAGGAGAGGGACAATGACAAGAATCTGCCTTCCACTGCAGGAGACACAGTTTCAATCCCTGGTCAAGGGACTAACATTCCACATGCTATGAATCAACTAAGCCAAATTAAAAAAGCAAAATAAATCAAAAAAAAAAAAAAAGCTCAACTCATGACTAGTTGAGTTACCCCCATACACTGACAGCCCAACAGAGGTGGGGTGTGCTCACTTCCAAGCATAAGTACTATTTACCTTGGGTCTACTGTTGTTCTACATACACCATGCCCAACACCTAGACAAAACTTATGAGACACACAAAAAAAGAAAACAGCCTACGGTCAAGAGAAAAAGCAACTGATACAAGTAGACTCGAGGATAATTCAGATGTTATAACTGTCAGAGAGGGAATTTTTTGTTGTTTTTATGAATAATATGTTCAAGGGCTCAGTGAAAAAAGTGGACAACATACGTAAACAGATAATTTCAGCAGATACCCTACCACAGACCTACCTTTCAGAGTAATAAAAATCAAAAAGGAACAACTTAAAGGTTACAGAGTCCACTCATCACCACCTTCTCCAACAACCAAAAAAGAGGCTAATAACAGACTAGGCTTCCAAGCAGCTATGTAAACCCAAGGGCTACAAACACTAGGGTTTGAAAAATATCTGATACACTGACAACAGAGCACCCAGGATGGTTTAAGGCACTTTATATACTCTAGTCCTCCCCATTAACCAAAAAAAGTTAAGTACGGCTTGCTACTGCCAATTTTAATTATGGATAAGGAAGTACAGACACCAGAATTTAGATCCTTAAAGATCACTGTCATTACACGCATTATCTCTAGTCCTTACACTGTAGCCCTAGATTTCCACTGCGTATTTTAATGTCACTTGCTTCTTCGATGTCTATGGCCTGTTAACAGTGAATAGACCATATTTAATAAAAACCCGACAGCTTAGTTGGTAAAGAATCTGCCTGCAATGCAAGAGACCCCAGTTCGATTCCTGGGTCGGGAAGATCCCCTGGAGAAGAGAAAAGCTACCCACTCCAGTATTCTGGCCTGGAGAATTCCATGGACTGTACAGTCCATGGAGTCTCAAAGAGTCAGACACAACTGAGCAACTTTCACTTTCACATAGTATTATTACTTCACTGTGCAGAATAATTTGAAATGGTCATGTCCCTACCCTTAGGAGACAAAAACCTGTTTGTTTTTTTGTTGTTGGTTTTTTGGCCGTGCTCCATGGCATGCAAGATCTTAGTCCTTCAACCAGGGATGGAACCCACGCCCCCTGCAGTGGACACACAGAGTCGTAACCACTGGACTGCCAGTGAGGTCACTGAAAATCTTTTTTTTTTTTTTTTTTTTTTTTTTTACTGAAAATCTTAAGAGTCAAAATATTGGCTAGTGATAATTAGATTAGCTCTTTCAAACAAAACCTTGCAACTTCTCAGTCAAAATGACTCAGTAACTCTATTGAGAAATACAAAGTTGGAAACAAGTTCAGAAATTCCTCGCAAGCTGAAAAAATACACACAAATGAATGTAGATTTAATAATTCTGATTTCTTTCACAACTGAATTACAACTAAAAAGGTTTGGAAAACTCAACGTTAAGTATGCAGTAAATATATAAAGAAATACACTGCACTAACAAATCCCAAATTCAGGTTGTGCTAAGTCACCTCAGTCATGTCTAACTCTTTGCAACCCTATGGACTGTAGCCCGCCAGGCTCCTCTGTCCATGGGATTCTCCAGGTAAGGATAGCAGAGTGGGTTTCCATTCCCTCCTCCAGGGAAATTCAGGATAAGTCACCCATAATGAAAGAATCAAGTGGTCAAGGAGGTACATGCTGAAGTCTTCAGTTACACTGATAATGTTTTGATTATGAAACTGGTTGATGGATACATGGGTTTGCTATACTACAACGTATTTCCATAGTAGCTGTAGCATTTCAAAATGCATCTTCTCAGTTTTCAACCTGGATACCTCACTCTGCATCTCACTGATCACAAACATTAAATAATCATCATCATACTGTTACTATAGTTTCTAGAGAACTATATCCCACCAAACACACCAAACATACACACAAACTCCAACCATGGCAAGTAAATGTCTTTTGTGACCCTCCCAAAAAAACCATTTTCATCATTGACACAGTGAGGTCAATCCCACCGACCTATCCACAGCAGTATCATGAAAAAGAAGTAGAACCAAAAACGAACAGTCTACATGTTAATCAAATATTACGATCAGTGGGCAACTGCTAGAGGACAAAAATGCAAAACAAATACAACACTGTATGTCAGTATTTACAATCTGTAGGTCTTCACAGGTGTACTTATTCCTGACAGTGTATATATTTTTTCCACTCCTAATTTGTGGAATAACTCTGAGAATGGATACATGCATAACTAACACGAGAAACAAAACAAGTCTAACTCCCAGAAATGCAATAAATCACGCCAAAATCTTCACAGGCAGTGTTTGAAACTCCCTATTCTCAGTATAGACTTCTAGTGAACATCATTTATTAGTATCTGCTTAGTGCCTGGACCTCCCAGGAGGCTCAGTGGTAAAGAATCTACCTCCCCATACAGGAGACATGGGTTTGATCCCTGGGTCAGGAAGATTTCCTGGAGAAGGGAATGGCATCCCACTCCAGTATTCTTGCCTGGAAAATCCCATGGACAGAAGAGCCTGTAGGGTTAGAGTCCAGGGGGTCGTAAAGAGTCAGACAAGACTGAGCGACCGAGTGTGCACTTTGCTGTGCTTAGCATGGAGAGACCCCAGAAAAACAGAATGGGAAAGCCTAACTCCTGCACAAAGCAGCTAGTTTAGCAAAGAAAGTCAATGATAGCTGTTGTAAAGCAACTGACCCAGCTGGAAAAAGGTGTGGCATATTAACCCTACTGACGTGTGCTTCCTGCCACGTATCTCCTCCTCTTTATCCTTTCCTCTGCCTCCAGCTGCTGGTCCAGGTCTCCACTGAAAGCACACAGGAAAGCAGTTTACTCTTTCTATATATAATAGAAATCTATTTTTCACTAGGGAACTTCTAAGCCACATGAGGCTACTGAGCACTTAAAATGTAGCTACCACAAGGTGAGATGTGCTCTAAGTGTAAAACATACACCAGAGTTTTAGTACAAAGAAAAGACTTAGTACAGAGAAAGAATGTAAAATGCAATATCTCACTAAAAATTTTATAACAATCACATCTTGAAATGATAGTATTGGGGATATAATGGATTAAGTATATTACTAAAATTAATTTTACCTATTTTTCACTTTTGAACATGTCTACTAGAAAACCTAAAATTGCATACCTGCTTTATGTATTTCCACTCAACAAATAATCCACAGAAAAAGTAAAACATGAATGTATTTTAAAAGTATTCAATAACTATTACCTAAATCTGAATCTTAGATTGAAGTTTCAAAAATACTAGCTAAAATAACCTATAATCATACCTAAATTCAATCTTTTAAAAAATCAACATGAAGAAAGAAAGGATGTACGTTGTCAGAATTCTTAAGTACTTAGGTCATGTGTTATGGTCTGACAATGACACTCATTAACCCAACAAACTGAAACCACAAACTCTATTTTTCTAGATTAATATGCAATAAAAATGTTCCTCCTCCTTAAACTGAGTTACACGAGAAATCAAAACCAAACCCAAGCTCTTTTTACAAGAATTACAGAGAAACAAATTTCAAAACATCCTAAAAACAACGCCATTTACTGATGAGCGCAATTCATTTAAATTATCAGTAAGTGCATTCTTATAGAATCTGTCCCCTGGGGCTAAAAGTCAAAGCTCCTGCTCTTCAGTATCTAGAGGGGCGGTGAAAATTCATTCATTAGGCACATGTCTCACACTTTCCCGAGTTCCTCCAGAGTCACCTGAAGGACTAGAATAAGAGCAAAGAGAATTCTAAAGGCCCTCCTCCCCCAAGTCATGGCAGCGAAAGTTCTAAACAAATCAAACCAGAGAGACTACAAGTGGACCCAGAGACTACAATGACATCCTGGGGCCCAAGGACTTGACAGGCATTCCTTTAACTCTAGAACTCAGACAAAGATCACTCCTAAAGAAGATAAAAAACTATTACTCTTTCACTGAATATTCACATGTAAAAGTCACAATGCCCAGGAAATTTGACCCAAAGATCTCCATAATATGTATATCCAGGAATTACAAAACCAAGATAGCCTACTTGCCAGCAATATTATAACACAAACAAAACGTTATTTGAGAGCAAGACTTGGCCTTGGAAAAACTACATAAACCGCACCCACTTAAAAGAAACAACTTTAGGCAAATAGCCTTAAAGATTTACAGTTCTGTTTACAGATTTTCACAACAGAAATAATTCATCTCATCACAAACAATGAAGACCTATCAATTCTATACAGGGTCCAGAGTTAAAGCACAGAAATACTAGAACTGACCCTGTACACTCAAAAATAATAACCAAGTGGTTCCACATCCCTTGGTGATGTTGAAACACAAGGACTGACTTGAGCTCAACACAAGGGGACAGCTGATATTATTTTTTCGTGGGGAAAGGGTGCTGTGCTGGGCTTTTCTCCAGTTGCAGTGAGCGGAGGCTACTCTAGTCCTGGTACACAGCCTTCTCACTGCAGCGGCGTCCTTTGCTGTGGAGCGCAAGCTCTAGGGCGTGCGGGCTGCAGGAGTTGCAGCTCCCAGGCTCTAGGGTACAGGGCTCAACAGTTGTGGCACACAGGCTTAGTTGTTCCACAGCATGTAGGATCTTTCCAGACTAGGGATCGAATCCATGTCCCATGCATTGCCAAGTGGATTTTTTACCACTGAGCCACCAGGGAAGACCCAACACAACTTCTTTTGACATAAGAGCACCCTCAAAGTGGCACCTTCAGCCTGTATTAGCGAAGAACCACTATCTACACTCCCTGTGTTGCTTTTCCTTTTTTTTAAATGTAGCAACTATGAGACGTATTACACTTATCTCTTTAATCATCTCTCTCTCACCATACTGCAGGACCCTCATATCTCTGGCACCTAACATAATCTGGGCATATCTTCTGAGTATTCAAAAAACTCTGCTTCTTGAGTGGACAATATGGTGCTATGTTGTCCAATATGGCAGCCACTAGCCACATGTAGCAATTAGGTTAGTGGCTGCCATACCTGACAATGTGGGCTCCCCAGGTGGCGCGGTGGTAAAGAATCCAACTGCCGATGCAGAAGATGCAAGAGAAGCAAGTTCGATCCCTGGGTTGAGACGAGCCCCTTGGGGAGGAAATGGCAACCCACTCCAGTATTCCGTGGAAAATTCCATGGACAGAGAGCGCACACGCATACTGGACAGGGCAGACGCAGCATATTTTCAACATTACAGAAAGTTCTATTAGACATTGTGGGGAATGTCGCTTGATTCTGGAAGCACCTGAATAATCTACTAATTCATACTTTTTCCTAACAGGATTATTCTGAAAGAGAAAAGGTACAAAGAAAAATGTTTAAAATGTGCATCAAATTCCAATAATAAGCAATACAATCAAAGGAAAGGAGTTCTTATGCAAGACTGTCTCCAGTACCAACTATATTTCAAACTTCTCCAATAACACTTTATTGCTAAAGTTTATTTGATTTTCAACTAATCCTCTCCCCCCACATATCTCCCTATTTTGCCTAAAAGAAACCCTTATTAACAAAAAAGGGCTGTTGCCCATGCTCGAGGAAGGTGGGGAAAAATAAAAAGGATACATGTGACTATCTCTACCCTAATCGGGTTAATAAAATAAAAAGGCCAAAAAGGATTTTGGAACTAATTTAGTCTAGTTAGTTAGTTTTACAGAGGAAAAGACTGAGTGCAGAGAATTAAAATAGACGACAGAGCAGAACAGAGGCGAGAAGAACACCAAGCAGGCAAGGGCAAAGCAAAAGCAGAGTGCACACACGGCCAGAACACGTTTATTTTCTTTACAGAATTATGGCATATTATCTAAAATGTCAAAATAGTCTACACTTAAAAGGGAATCGTAAGTATTATACTAGTAAAAAGGTCAAGAAAATCTAAGTTAGACATCAAAGCTGTCTTGTGTATGAGGCCCGAAGTTTCTCCTTACAAACCCTATTATTTAACTGATTTCATTGACAGCTTACTTCTTTCCATAAGATAATCACATATATTATTCCCACAATCAGAATCTATTTATTCCTACTAGTCAGAACAGATTTCAATTAAGTCACCAATAAAGGAATCTAAAATTGAAAGCAGAATATTTACCAGTTCTCTTCAATGGACACACAATTCCAATGACAAGGTTAGAACATAAACACTAAAAGTGAAACTAAGGGGAGAGAAGTAATTTACTTCTCAAAAATGAACTCACTTCTGTCACTCGGAAAATGCTACCTGAATGAAAACCAAAGCAACAGTGTTTCTATTTAAGTGATTTCTATTTTCATGAACTATAAATACTATAGATACAGAAGGAAGGAAGGCATTTTCAGTTCTTACTACTTTATTATCAGTCAGTTCAGTCGCTCAGTCGTGTCCAACTCTTTGCAACCCCATGAATCGCAGCACACCAGGCCTCCCTGTCCATCACCAACTCCTGGAGTTTACTCACTCATGTCCATCGAGTCAGTGATGCCATCCAGCCATCTCATCCTCTGTCGTCCCCTTCTCCTCCTGCCCCCAATCCCTCCCAGCATCAGTCTTTTCCAATGAGTCAGCTCTTCGCATAAGGTGGCCAAAGTACTGGAGTTTCAGCTTTAGCATCAATGCTTCCAATGAACACCCAGGACTGAACTCCTTTAGGATGGACTGGTTGGATCTCCTTGCAGTCCAAGGGACTCGCAAGAGTCTTCTCCAACACCACAGTTCAAAAGCATCAATTCTTCGGCACTCAGCTTTCTTCATAGTCCAACTCTCACATCCATACATGACCACTGGAAAAACTATAGCCTTGACTAGACAGACCTTTGTTGGCAAAGTAATGTCTCTGCTTTTTAATACACTATCTAGGTTGGTCATAACTTTCCTTCCAAGGAGTAAGCATCTTTTAATTTCATGGCTGCAATCACCATCTGTACTGATTTTGGAGCCCCAAAAAATAAACTCTGACAGTTTCCATTGTTTCCCCGTCTATTTCCCATGAAGTGATGGGACCAACCAGATGACATGGTCTTCATTTTCTGAATGCTGAGCTTTAAGCCAACTGTTTCACTCTCCTCTTTCACTTTCATCAAGAGGCTTTTTAGTTCCTCTTCACTTTCTGCCGTAAGGGTGGTGTCATCTGCATATCTGAGGTTATTGATATTTCTCCCGGCAATTTTGATTCCAGCTTGTGCTTCTTCCAGCCCAGCGTTTCTCATGATGTACTCTGCATATAAGTTCAATAAGCAGGGTGACAATATACAGCCTTGACATATTTCTTTTCCTATTTTGAACCAGTCTGGCTGAGTAATACTCCATTGTGTTTATGTACCAAGACGCTCTTTAGTTCCTCTTCACTTTCTGCCATAAGGGTGGTGTCATCTGCATATCTGAGGTTATTGATATTTCTCCCGGCAATCTTGATTCCAGCTTGTGCTTCCTCCAGCCCAGCGTTTCGCATTATGTACTCTGCATATAAGTTAAATAAGCAGGGTGACAATATACAGCCTTGACGTACTCCTTTTCCTATTTGGAAGCAGTCTGTTGTTCCATGTCCAGTTCTAACTGTTGCTTCCTGACCTGCATATAGGTTTCTCAAGAGGCAGGTCAGGTGGTCTGGTATTCCCATCTTTCAGAATTTTCCACAGTTTATTCTGATCCACACAGTCAAAGGCTTTGGCACAGTCAATAAAGCAGAAATAGATGTTTTTCTGGAATTCTCTTGCTTTTGCCATGATCCAGCAGATATTGGTAATTAGATCTCTGGTTCCTCTGCCTTTTCTAAAACCAGCTTGAATATCTGGAAGTTCACGGTTCACGTACTGCTGAAGCCTGGCTTCGAGAATTTTGAGCATTACTTTACTAGCATGTGAGATGAGTACAATTGTGCGGTAGTTTGAGCATTCTTTGGCATTGCCTTTCTTTGGGATTGGAATGAAAACGGACCTTTTCCAGTCCTGTGGCCACTGCTGAGTTTTCCAAATTTGCTGGCATATTGAGTGCAGCACTTGCACAGCATCATCTTTCAGGATTTGAAATAGCTCAACTGGAATTCCATCACCTCCACTGGCTTTGTTCGTAGTGATGCTTCCTAAGGCCCACTTGACTTCACATTCCAAGATGTCTGGCTCTAGGTGAGTGATCACACCATCATGATTATCTGGGTCGTGAAGATCTTTTTTGTACAGTTCTTCTGTGTGTTCTTGCCACCTCTTCTTAATATCTTCTGCTTCTGTTAGATCCATACCATTTCTGTCCTTTATCGAGCTCATCTTTGCATGAAATGTTCCCTTGGTATCTCTAATTTTCTTGAAGAGATCTCTAGTCTTTCCCATTCTGTTGTTTTCCTCTATTTCTTTGCATTGATCACTGAGGAAGGCTTTCTTATATCTCCTTGCTATTCTTTGGAACTCTGCATTCAGATGCTTGTATCTTTCCTTTTCTCCTCTCTTCTTTTCACAGCTATTTGTAAGGCCTCCCCAGACAGCCATTTTGCTTTTGTGCATTTCTTTTCCATGGAGATGGTCTTGATCCCTGTCTCCTGTACGTTGTCACGAACCTCTGTCCACAGTTCATCTATCTATCAGATCTAGGCCCTTAAATCTATTTCTCACTTCCACTGTACAGTCATAAGGGATTTGATTTAGGTCATACCTGAATGGTCTAGTGGTTTTCCCTACTTTCTTCAATTTAAGTCTGAATTCGGCAATAAGGAGTTCATGATCTGAGCCACAGTCAGCTCCTGGTCTTGTTTTTGCTGACTGCATAAAGCTTCTCCATCTTCGGCTGATCTCAGTGTTGACCATCTGGTGATGTCCACGTGTAGAGTCTTCTCTTGTGTTGTTGGAAGAGGGTGTTTGATATGACCAGTGCATTCTCTTGGCAAAACTCTATTAGCCTTTGCCCTGCTTCATTCCGTATTCCAAGGCCAAATTTGCCTGTTACCCCAGATGTTTCTTGACTTTCTACTTTTGCGTTCCAGTCCCCTATAATGAAAAGGACATCTAATACATCTAATTTCTTATACCTAGAGTTACAAGAAAGCTTTGACTATGCTCCATTATGAAAACAGAAAATACCAAATTACAGCTGAATATTTTTTCAATGAAATATGACAGATGATATGAGATCTTTTAGGTTAACACAAAAAGGAAAAGGAAATTTAGAGTCACCATCATAAAAAATTTTTTCCTATATATATTCTGTTCTGTTTACTTCTATAACTCATGTCAATATTCATATCTACTCAGATATAGAAAATTATACTTCAAAAATATTAACTTTATAAAAACTGAAATATACCAGAGTAAAACAGCAATTTTATAATAATGAACTTGGAGGTGAAGGGAAAAAATAGCTGAAAATATCCAATGAAGATTCATCCTACATCTATTTCCACTGTTCTTTTAGTTCATTACTGAGATTTTCAACATTCTTTGACATACATAACAAAGATTTTACTGGTGAATTACTGAGTACCTTAAAGTTCAATATAATACACTATTAGAATATAACTGTGTTATTTGGGTTATGACTCAATTACATTCTTTAAAAGTCTTTTGTGTGTGGGTGTGTGGCACTGGCATAAGAAGCATTCAGACCAAACTACACCTTAAGAAGCCTACTTTTTACTATCTTCCTTTTCAACCGCTAGCTGATATCTAACAGATTCCTTTTGCGTTTTAATGAACTCCTGTTTAACTGTCTCATGTGAGTAACTGTGTGCTCAAAAAAATTAGAGCTAATTTAGAAAGAGGCTCTTTGTTTTAACAGGTATAGCTGTTAGCCCCTCCTCCTTAAATATCCATGGTGTATATATAATGGAGTAGTAACTCAGGCTTCCCTGGTAGCTCAGATGGTAAAGCTTCTGACTTGCAATGTGGGAGACAGGTTCGATCCCTGGGTTGGGAAGATCGTCTGGAGAAGGAAATGGCAATCCACTCTACTATGCCTGCCTGGAAACTCCCATGAATGGAGGAGCCTGGTAAACTATAGTCCATGGGGTCTCAAAGAGTCTGAGATGACTGAGCAACTTCACTTTCACTTTTCTTTAATAACTCAGCAGATAGAAGGACTGAAAGAACTGAATTATAAAACATAAACTGTTTTATAAACTGGACCCTCCACTAAAAGCCTATCACTCTGCTGCACAGAGCTTCATAAAAACCCCCTTTGCCAGAGGCCACTAGATGCCCCCCAATTTTTTGTCCTCCTCTCTTCCCTCAGTAAAAGTGGCATATGAGTCTTCCGGCAAGTGCCCTTTAAGAGAAGCAGGATCTCTTTGTTCTCTCCTCCCTGCTAACTGGAATGCAAGCTTACAGGCTGGAGCTGGAGCAGCCTTCTCGGACCACAAGATTCACCTGACCAACAAACGGCATGCTTTGATGGGAGTTTGGATTCCTGACACTGCAGAGTGCCTCAACAGCTCAGGATCAGGTAACTTGCTATCAGTGGAACAATGCAGATTAAAATCAAGGAGTCTCTTCATTATACACTAAAGAGTATGTCAACACATTCACTTCTGAGCATATATTGCTGTTTAAAAATCTTAGGCAGGTTTATGGTAATCCTAACAATCCTCAGTAACAGAAGCAGGACTATGCCTTGCACACAATAAACTTTGCTGGATTAACGAAAGTTCACTTCTGGGAGTTCCCTGGTGGCCTAGTGGTTAGGATTTTGGGCTTTCACTGCCATGGCCCAGGTTCACTCCCTGGCTGGGGAACTGAGATCTTGGCAAGCCACGTGGCGCTTCATAATAGAAAGAAAACAGATAAAGACTGTCAGTGCCCATTAATTTTTCAATGTGATTAACTGCAGATACCAGTAATAAAATATTTTAAGTTCTTCATGTTGCTGTATGGCAAAAACCATCACAATATTGAAAAGTAATTATCCTCCAATTAATTAACTTAAAAAGGGGTGAAGCAGGATTTTTTAGCAGAGATATGTGAGAACTTTTGGGGTGATGTAAAAATTTTATCTTTATTGACTATACTGTTGTGTGTAATTTTCAAAGTATCAAATTATGCCCTCAAAATCAATGTATTTTATTGTATGAAAACTGTAACTTAATAAAGTTTATTTAACTAAAGGCATCTTTAAAAATATATATATATATATTCACAGATGTGAGACTTAAAAATATATATAAATATATATATTCTTTTAAGTCTAAAAGGATGTCAGGTGCAACATGCCTGGTTTGCGCTTTAACATTTTACCAGGTCCCAGAATCAACGTATTTTAAAAGGTAAGAATATCTTCCTCTAGTTATCGGCCAAATCCAATTTCAGTATGAATCTTGATATGAAACTTAAAGGACATGTCTACGGAGAAGTAAAGGAATCATTCATTTCTTGATCATTAAAAATCAACAATCTTAACAAAGAATAGATTTCAAATCCAACAAGTATCATGCTAGTATTTAAAGCTCTCAGAAAAAGGTACCATCCAAATAATTAAACTAATTTATTGTCATTTACATAATATGTAAGACCTGATTAACAGGTCTAAATAAATAAAACAGGTCTAAATCCCTGTTTTATGTATTTAACATAGATACATAGATAACAGAAAATTCCACTTCTATTTAAGAATAAAACTCCTGTCTGTATATATAGACCTAACTTATTTAACTACCAAAAGAAAAAAAATAAAGATTATGTTACTTAAGGTCCCACAGAACATATTTCCTATTTTTTTTTTTATTTTTTTTTTTCATATTTCCTATTTTATATATACATTCCTGAGCTGTCTAAACATCTTACAAGAAGTGTGAGGTTTCAAGAAAATATTTGTTTTTAAAAGCTATGATTTAATGACAAACCTTAAACACAATGAAATATGCAGACTCACGGATTAATTTCCTAAAAATATTTTCAAGATTTATTACCAACTCACAATAACAAATGTCAGGAATAAAGATGACAGATTTTCAAGAAAATTACCATTTTTTTTAAAATCCACCAGTGATTTGCTAACTATCATCTCAGATAAAGAAGACTGTTTTCGCCTTCAAGGAGCTCACAGTCATTCACAGATGTGAGAAATGTATGACTCATGCTCTGCAGACTGCCCTAGTACTTCCAAGATCCTTTCATTCTCCCTATTAATATATCTGTCTATCAGACATCTGCTAGGAACTAAGATAATCAGTACAGATGAGACACAGAAGAAGTCACACTTCATCAATAATCTCACACTTCAACAAGTACGAATTTGACTTATCTAAACTTGCAAACTCTATTTCAACAGACCAAATGCTATTCAATTCAGGAGTGAATTCAAGTGTTCACTTGGTACCACCTAAAATATACTCAAGCTTTTTTTAAAACAATAGCTGCTTCTACATGAATTTTTTTTTTTTAACTACCTTCTTTTGGAATAAAATTTAAACTGTTAAGTATGCTAAAAACAGAAAACACGAACAAATTATTTGGCAAACAAGGAAGGGAAGAAGAATGCTAAATGAGCCATATAATTCAGTATTTTAAATGTATTATTTCCTTGGCCAAATAGAAAATTATGGTTTTAACAAAAAAGTCCTGGTTCCCTTTTATAATTAATGCCATTCTATTTATTTCTCCCACTTTGTTAAAAAAAAAAAAAAAATTTAAAGTGGCCAATTAGAACACATTTAATAAAGCAAAATAATACAAAGTAAAACATAAAAAAGAAAACAGAAAAACAATAAAGATCTAAATGGAATGAGGAACCAAACTATTTAAAACTCACAGTAGCTAATACTTAATGTTCATAATCTGTGGTCTACTTCATACTTTGCCATAATTCTCTTTTCATACCTTTTGGTCTACTTTTTAATTTATCCTCAAAATGCCAATTCAAGTATAAAAAGTATGTGTATAAGAACATTTAGTGCAGCAAGCTTCATAATAGAAGAAAATGAAAATAACCCAAATAGATTATAGGGAATTAAATAAAAATAAGTTAAGGAACACCCACACGAAGGAATTCCAGTCATTTCCAAAAAATGAGATCAATATTATTATTAACACAAAAATTTGCCCAGATTATTACAGAATATAGGACTGTAAAACAATAAGTATGTCATTCATTTTTAGTTTTTAAAATAAAAAATGTTAAAATAGGCTAGATTAATATTAGCATTATTTCTTGAGTACCAACTACACACCAATCAGTATACTTGGTATTCTGAAGAGATCTCATTTAAGTCACAAAACAGCTCATGAGGTATCATCATCAGTCCCTATTACTCAAGGCAACTGACACTCAAAACACATTAGATGTTTTGATGTGTCAAAGATCTGCCACACAGAACTGCCAAAGATCACATGATTGTAAATCACAGAACCATAACCTACCTAGGTCTGTTCAACTCCAAAGTTTTGCTTTTTCTTTTAAGTGTTCCTCACCAATATCTCTTAAAGCATCCAGTATTTTATACCTCATATTTTATCAAATGTAATTCATTTGAAACAAAATTATAAATATACACTGTGATGTCACTTGAGGAAAACAAATATTCAAGTCTGAATGGTAAGGTCTTACTTAAACCATTCAATTATCTAGGACTCATATTAATTTTGTTTACATACAGGCATACATAAAAACCTAGCCAATTGCACAAAATTCTGAAAAGCTAGAAACTACAGTAAATGAAAGGTTATTATATAGTTTTAACAGTTATACAAATCAGAAAAGTGATTTTATCATTAAATGTTAAAATGGTTTATTAGATGAGGACTTGACTATGAGAAAAATAAAGTCACAGGAGTTTTTCATTTCAACAAGAAAGTCTAGAAAGTACTACTACAAATCAATGATGGAAATGTAAAAATACACCTGAATTCTCCAAAAAACTAGCAAGTTCCCTACAGAGATGGATATTTTTAGAAATTTTAGGATCTCCACTCCCACAGTATCTATTTGTGAGAATATATGAGTCCAAAATCATAACTGCAATGTATCTGAAAAATACTGTGCATGAGGAACTTCACAAAACACAGTGCGCAAATATATAAAATGCTGACTCACTGCAAATCTGTCAACATGAATTAACAGGTTTATTCTGCCAATTCCATTTATATCAGTGGAATTTTTATTAGTAATACGCTTCTATTAATTAGCAATTTTTAATAGCAATATTAGTCCACTTTTATTAGTAATACGTTTCTTTAAAAATATTCCAAGAGAAAATGAATGCCCAAATACAGGAAAATGTCCTTGGCATCAGATCCCACTCACAATACTTAAAGACAACATTTGAGGACTATTACTCAACTGCAGGGAATCCATCTGCCAACTACCTCATCCATTCTACCTCATCTTTCATTTATAAATATGAATGGAAACTAACAATCACCAGACATTAAGAAAGCAAAGAACCAAGAGGAATAAACAGAACCAATCCTGCAGGGGGAGAGATGGTGCAGGCAAGAGAAAACAAGTAGCTATGAAAGGATTCACGGTAACATTGCAATCATAAGACCCAACTGCCGCACACCAAAAAGGAGCAAAACCAGAAAATTCTTAGACAGTAAAAACGTGCCAAGCGTTTATTATTTACATACTTGCCAGTTCAGCAATTCTATTCATAGGATTTCCATCTAAGGTAAATGCTCACACATATGGACAAGGATATCCACTACAAATTCTGATACACACACACCAAAACCCTTGGGCTTCCCAGGTGGCACTGGTGCAGGAGACGCAAGGGACACTGGTTCAATCCCTAAGTCAGGGAGACAGCCTGCAGCAGGAAATCGCAGTTCATTCCAGTCCTCTTGCCAGAATAATCTCTGGACAGAGGAGCCTCGTAGGCTACAGTCCATGGTGTCGCAGAGTCAAACACGACTAAGCGACTGAGAAGGCACAGAACAATCTGTAAGTATCAACATGGGAAAGATTTGTAAGAAACATAACAAAGCAATTACGAAGCATGCGAAGTATAATCACACTTATAAACTTAACAATATATGCTCAGTCACTCAGTCATGTCAGACTTTTTGTTACCCGTCAGACTGGAGCCTACCAGGCTCCTAGGTCCATGGAATTTTCCAGGTAAGAATACAGGGAGTGGGTTGCCATTTCCTACTACTCCAAGGGAATCTTCCCAACCCAGTGATGGAACTCGCATCTCTTGAATTGGTAGGCAAATTCTTTACCACTGTGCCACCTGAGATCCTGTTAAACAAACAAATACCAATAATACGAAAATAATAATAGCTATTTGTGACTACATAACACTAAGTGCTAGGTACCATGTTAAGCACTTTACATGCACAACTATTTAATCCTCACAACAATTTTAAGCACTAGAGTCTATAATTAGCCTTTACACAGGAGGATGTGCGAGCTGCGTGGCTTTAGCTGTGTCCGACTCTACAACCCCATGGGCTGTAGCCCACCAGGTTCCTCTATCCATGGGATTCTCCAGGCAAGAATAGTGGAGTGGGCTGCCATTTCCTTCTCCATACATGAGGACACTGGGGAACAAATAGGTTACACTGCTTTCCCAAGGTACACGGACATTAAATCATGGGAGCTGGGACTATCACCTACGGGACTCCAGGCCTCACTTCACATTTCCAGCAGTTAGGATACCAACCAGAGTCCAGCTCCAGAGTCCATTCTCTAACAACTTCACCTCTCTCCCTCTCCCTGACCCTCCTCCCTTTTCCACTTCCTCTTTCTCTCAATTTGTAAATGCATACAAAAAGATCAGTAAGGAGAGACAGGGCTGAATCCTCAACTGTGATAGCCTCTAACAATGGAAATGGAAGGTTTTTCACATTTTTAAATTTATAATACAGATGTTTAAAAGTCAATATAATTTGTATTCTTTATACAACAAACATGTATTATCTAAGTTTTGAAACTAAGATCTCAATCAAGACATGAAACTAGGCCATAAACAGGTAATTTTCAAATCAATAAATAAAAGTTAATAAGCATGGGAGAAAATGAAATCTTAACAATAGTCTAGAATGCAAATTAAAACTATATAATTTTTACCTATCAAATTTACAAAAATTAAAAGATTAGAATATTTAATACTGGTAAAAATACAGCAATGGTCACACCTGCTGATCCAGTAAGTTTTACTTTATCAAAAAAATATCTAAAATATTGAAAAACATTACACACAAAGATATTAGTCTCAGCATTTCTTTTAATGACAAAATTGTTAACTGAATAATCCAGTGATAAGGAATGTGTTTTAAGTATATGTGGTACAGCGACATACAGAAATTTTATAAAACCATTAAGGAAATCCTTTCAAAATCTTTACTGAGACAGGAATATATCAATATATTAAAATAGTATACTATTTCATACTGTGAAATAAATGTTCACAGCATGATTTGAAGCTATGCAAATATGAGTATATGCACATAAACATATATACGCCAATACATGTATAAATATATACATACATTTTAAAAATTCCTCCAAGGAAATATATGTAAAAATGCTAACAACTTTTATCCATGGGTGGTAATGTTGCAAGTTAATTTTTCTTTTTTCCTGTGATTTTTACAATGATCATAAATGGCTTTTCTGCAGGAGTTTTTTGGGGTTTTTTAAAAGCCTTTTCTCTTCATCATATTAAAAGAAAAGTGAATGAAGTTTTGTGTTACTCATCCAGGGGATCTTCCTGGTTGCTAAGCAGCCTATCCTAGAGATCCTACACCATGTCCGCCTCCAGTCACAGACAGAAAGGACAGGACCTCAGGCACAAACACGCCCCATCCAAGTGGCAGTGAAAATCCCTCGAGGGAGCAGCCTGAGCAGCACACACAGCAACTCCACTTCTTCAAGCCACTGCCCATCTCTCACCAGACATCTGAGATTCACTTTTGGCAAGATGCAATGTTCCTCACACAAGCTGCACATCACATGTGGACAGACCATTTTAATCCCCTACTCTGTGCCGCCCACTATGTCTCTGAGGGAAAATCTACTCGTTTAGTAAATTTATCCACCGAGCCAGAAATCACCATCATTCTGGACACTTCTCAGTCATCAACTGAAACCGACAGGTAAGCCTTGTTGCTTTTTAAAAATGGCCAGTCCTGCTCGGCAACACAACAGCATATGCTAAGACTTCTCACCCCTGCAGAGAATGGGTGGTTCCCCTTGCTAAGGCGGCAAATCCCAATGCACAGTGGCCTTCCCTCCCCACAGCAGCAGCTGCAATGTGCTCTCTCCTCCATGAGAAAAGTCCAGTCCTCTTGGCGACAAGCTTTCAGAGAATCCCGACCTCGAGCAGGCTTCTCCTGCTCCGTCACAGGAGCCACCGCAGCCCAGGCCCATGCCCTGCCTGCCCATGCTGCAGCAGCAGCCATTTTTGGCTCAGCCCTGCTGCAGCCCCAGATGAAAGCCAGGACAGCGAGGACAAGATGCCTAAGGACTCTAAAAAGGAAACTCCATAATAAATAAGAGGTATCGTTAAAAAGCGCTGCCCTAATCTGCCACATCGTTAAAAATAAGGCTTTTTCCCCCCCAATGATGTCTCTTAAAACACTTTAAATCGCTTCTCTTGGTGTCATGAAGACAAAATTTAGGAAGATCAGCACAAGTATTGCTATTATGGCAAAGATCAATTTAATCAGAAGGCTTAAAGAACAAGTTTTTACTTAATAATTTTAAAAAAGCTCCCTTGATTCCCTCTTGAAAATTTACAAATGTATTTTAAATCCTCTTCATGCTCTTAATATGATGTCTTTGCTGAACTGAGGAACTTGCAAGGAGTCACATTTTAGCTAAGTTTCATTTTTCAAAACAGAAACTGCTTTACTTTTCTGATTATAAAAGTGATACACGGTTAATGTAAACAAAAATGACTTAGCCGAGAAAATAAAATGAAAGTCACCCAATTTCAACAGCAACCAGAAATAGCCCTATGAACACCGCTGTATAAGCAAGAACCTTTTCAATATATTTTTTAAGATAAAATTAGATCACACATGCTATTTTAAACGGGCTTCCATAGAATAAATGTGGATACTGTTATCTCAGTAAGTGTTCTACAAGATTTTTAAGGGTTACATGGTATTTCAGTGCATACTGAGCCCAGAATTTGCCCAGAACTCTATTACTAGGCCTTTAGAATGTTTCAAAAGGTTTGCTCTTATAAATGATGGCATGACAACAATCAGAATTTTATTTGAACACTGGATTTCAAAGTACACTACTGTAAAAGCCAGATGATATTAAAAAAAAAAAACGAGGCTGATTTCAAAGTAATCCTTGGATATAATGTTGAAGCAATTCCTTAGAACCTTAACAAAGTTTATTTAATACAACAACAGCCCAATTTCTGTTTATCACCAAGGGGCACAAGAAGCAAAATCCTAGGTCAAGCTGTCTCATCCACCCACTTGGAAAAGAGATTCATTTTAGTCTCTGTCTCACCCTAGATACCTATTTAGTGAAAGAGAATAAGTTTAAAGGAAGACAGTGGCAGAGCCTGGGAAGAAATAAAAGCAATTCTGTGAGGTAAAACTGATCCAGGGGCTTCCCTGGTGGCTCAGTGGTAAAACATCCACTTGTCAATGTGAAGACACGGGTTCGATCCCTGATCTGGGAAGATCCCACATGCCAAGGAGCAACAAAGCCCGGTGCCGCAACTCCTGAGCCTGTGCTCTAGAGCCCGGGAGCCACGACGTCTGAGCCCGTAGTGCCACCAACTACTGAAGCCCACATGCCTAGAGCCTGTGCTCCGCAACAAGGGAAGCCACTGCAGTGAGAAGCCCACGCACCGCAACCAGGCTCAGCCCCACTTGCCACAATTAGAGAAAGCCCACGCAGCAACGAGGGCCCAGCAACAGCGAAAAATAAACAAAATAAAATAAATGGAGTTTTTAAAGAAATTCTAGTTGGGGTATTAGACATAACTTAAAAAAAAAAAGAACTGATCCAGGACCCAGGACTCTAAATGGACACTGTTTGAGGATGAGGAAATAAAAAGGCTTGGAAGAGATCCTGAAGACTCCCAGATCTTTGACAGGAAACTAAACACCTAGAGCAGCAATGCTCAGAAGTACACCTGCACATTCCATCACAGAAACTCCTCCAGGTTAACAAATCTATTTGAAAAGGGCAACTATTTCCAGTTCTGTATTCTGTAAATGAATGAGTCAAACCTGCTAACACCAGGAAAAGGAACAGGGATAATAAAATGCCTCATTTTCAGGGCCATCAACATGAAGCTTCTTCATGAAAATGAAATCCATTTCCCTATAACCCAAAGACTGGTTTCTAATGCAATTTCAATAACCCTTCCACACTTCACAAGTCACAGGTGAGTTGGTATCTACCACCATGAGCTCAAAAGCTTCCCAAATACTGTATAATGAAATACATCAACATTTGAAAAATCCGCATAACTTACTGAACTACGATCTTCCAGACAACCAATGCATGATGTTACAAAATCATGCTTGGGTAAAAGATCCATTCAAAGTACAATACAAACCAATGGATTTAAGTGCATCAAAAGTTCATGGACATGGTTTCAGGTTCCAAACTGAAATTAACCTTTGAGAAACTACCACCATCAAGTTTTGATATAATAATAAAGAATATCCATAATTATCTGAGAAAGACATGAAAATACTCCTTTCCAAGCTCCTTCGAACAAAATGCTGTATAGCAGAATGAATGCAGAAGCAGATAATAGTTATATTCTATTCCACTATAAATTAAAGAGATTTGCAAAAATATAAAATGCTACTCTTCTAATTTTTGCTTTGAAAAATGGTTATTTTTCATTTTTCAAACTAAGTTAATCCATAATGGATTTGTCCTTTTTTTTTAAGTGGTTATTTTTAAGTTTTCTTTATTGTCTAATATTACAAATATCAACAGACATAGCCCACATAAGAAAAGCTCTCTGAGGTCCTCAAAAATATTTAAGAATGTCCTCAATAATATTTAGCAATGTACAGGGGAGAAAAAAATCTGAGAACCACCATTTTAAGTCATTGGTTTTCACTGTTTTCTAGGGAAATTCTGAGTCAGCTTCTTGGAACATAGTTCCCAATCTTTAGAATTAAAATATGTGGGGAGTTTTCACTTCCGCAACAGATTCTTTTGCATCCACCGCTCTAAGAGCTCACATAAATTTATAAAAGCTTCTTTCACGCAGTCAGTATCAGGTGAACCAGCTTATTCACTCATTAATAAGGTGACTCCTAAACATTTCCCACTCCTTTCTCATATCTATTTTCTAATTCGATTGGAAGTTTTTCACAATGTCATCTTTCATTTTACTTCCCCCCACAGTCCTCCTACTGTATACAGCAGGGACTAAACATGTGCTGCCCCTGTAGTGACTTACAACCACTTTCAGAATAAAGTGTTATTTTTTTAAAAAAGCTAAAAAACATCTCAAGGATTTCTATACAGAAGAGAGTCCCCAGTCATTCAAGAAGACCCTAACAGTACTCTGGATAGCAGTATTACTAATTCGTATAACTAGTAGATATGGTATCCGCCATCATGACCTTTCTTTAGCTGAGGCCATCTGAGAAGGGGCTGAGTTAAAAGATTTCCATGATCCAATCCTACCCTCACATTCTAAGACTTGGATTCTTTTTATTCTCAATCCCAGCATTAAATAATGCTGGACCCTATGCTTGTTTAGGGGTTGGAAGATGAGTCAGCAGGTGAAGCCATTTGTGAGAAGCAGTTTCATTACACTTCGAACAACAGAGAAGCCAGCAAAAGACAGCTGCCATTGTTTACACTGTTGAACATGCTGTTGGGTTTCACAGGCCTAGAAAACCATCTATTGTCCAAGCTCCATTTTTCTTAGTTAAGGGCTAAGCAGCATCAGACTTAGCTACCAGCTCCTAAAGCACAGTGAACAATCTCTTTTCTCAAAGCAAAAATAATATGTGTCTAAAAGAGCATTTCAAAACCATTCTTGCAACTAGGAGTGTGTCTCTGATCGTAATAACCCATTAGACTACTACTGTGATACATGTTCAAACATAAGAAAATGTGCTTCCAATAAGAAAAATAAGCGTTAACCACATAATATAGTTAACTAGAGCATTCTTCAGTGCTTATTCAAAGGAACTGAAAACAAGTGGATAAAATATGAATTATTAATCTTTTTGGAGAGTCAGAGAAGCCAAATAACCTGAAACTCAACGGAATTACCTTCTCCAGTTCTGGTTCAATTCAGTTTCACTTCTCAGAACCAAAGGTGTTTCACCTTTAAGAATCTTTCTGTCGTAAGAAGGATCCCCTCCAAGTATATTTTTCAAAGTTGTGATTTCCAATAAAGTACTGCAATGAAACATCTCCTAATTGCTTTCTGGTTTCACATCCAATGGCTTATACAGGCATTGTATGCGTACATGCGCGTGTGTGCACACACTCAGTTGCTCAGCCATGTCCAACTGCTCGTGACCAAAATACTGGAGTGGGTTCAGCGGATCTTCCTGACCCAGGAATCAAACCCACGTGTCCTGTGTCTCCTACACTGGCAGGTGGATTCTTGACCACTGAGCCACCGGGGAAGTCCCATCTAGGCGTTACACCATAATAATTTCCTTTTCATTTCTAAGGCAGTCAAATTAACCTAATATTTCAAATTCCAAGCTGAACTAACAAGGAAATATAAATATATGCAATATATAGATGGACCTATGACAAAAGATGCCCTGTTAGCTAACCAGCAGGCACTTTCACTATTAAGTAAAGAAAAGCCTTTACTTAAGTACCAAGACAATACGGCTTTTAAACTATAAACTGGCAAGCTATCTGCTATGAACCTGTTACTAACCATGCACTAACTGTAAACAAAGCCTGAAATTTAAATTAGAACTATAACTGTACATGTTTTTTAAAATGAAGTACAAGTGATCTTTAAGTGCAGGTTGGGGAACAACTGTGGAAATTTGCCTAGCTCCAAGCCTCTTGAACAAACATATCTATATATAGTTCATAAACCCAAAAAACTGCAGACAAAAAAAGTAAACAAACTGAAAATCATCCTTAGGAAAAGCATATACAATCTATCTTAAAAGTCCCAAGTAGAAATTGTAACTCACATTATCAACCTTGGATTTTAACTGTTTACTAAACTTAGATAATCTGGTCCTCCCTCCTAACAACCTTCCAGAATGACGCTTCTAAAACACAATCTGGCCACATCATTCCCCAGCTTCAGCTCTGATGGCTCCTCGCGGTCACCTGGGTGAAATCCAGACAGAGGCGCCTAATGTGCTACAATCCCTGGGGCTGCAAAGAGTTGGACGCCACTTAGCGACGAGGCCACCACCACTAGTATGGCATATATGGCCTTTCCTACGGCCTCTGATTATCCATTTTTCCCCTCCCAACTGTTGTCTCAGCAATGATAAACAAGCCATTTGTCACTGTCCTGGGTCTCTCCATGTGCTGATTCCTGGCTGAAATACTCCTTGTCCTACCATTATCCTTCATATGGCTCATTCATCCTTCCCTCTTAAGTTTAGAAATACCCCTTTCTCCAGGAAGCCTCTCCCCTCATTTCTCCCAACTCTCCCACCCTACCCTCTTAAGTCAAGTGATCTCCTCCTCAGTGCTTGCAAAAAATCGCAGACAAACAAAGGATGATATGACCATCCTTTCCTTTTCACTTCCCTCTAGCCTGGATGTACAGCAGAAAAACCCTGGAAAAGTCTTTAATGGACCCAGCATACAATCTCCATGCCTCCTGTCTATCTCAACCCATTCAGCACAATCTTTACCTTCTTGTAACAGACCACCTGACCTGCCCCTTGAGAAACCTGTATGCAGGTCAGGAAGCAACAGTTAGAACTGGACATGGAACAACAGACTGGTTCCAAATAGGAAAAGGAGTACGTCAAGGCTGTATATTGTCACCCTGCTTATTTAACTTATATGCAGAGTACATCATGAGAAATGCTGGGCTGGAAGAAGCACAAGCTGGACTCAAGATTGCCGGGAGAAATATCACTAACCTCAGATATGCAGATGACATCACCCTTATGGCAGAAAGTGAAGAGGAACTAAGAAGTCTCTTAATGATAGTGAAAGAGGAAAGTGAAAAAGTTGGCTTAAAGCTCAACATTCAGAAAACTAAGATCATGGCATCTGGTCCCATCACTTCATGGGAAATAGATGGGAAACAGTGGAAACAGTGTCAGACTTTATTTTGGGGGGGCTCCAAAATCAGTACAGATGGTGACTGCAGCCATGAAATTAAAAGATGCTTACTCCTTGTTAGGAAAGTTATGACCAATCTAGATAGCATATTAAAAAGCAGAGACATTACTTTGCCAACAAAGGTCTGTCTAGTCAAGGCTATGGTTTTTCCAGTGGTCATGTATGGATGTGAGAGTTGGACTGTGAAGAAAGCTGAGTGCCTTAGAATTGATGCTTTTGAACTGTGGTGTTGGAGAAGACTCTTGAGAGTCCCTTGGACTGCAAGGAGATCCAACCAGTCCCTCCTAAAGGAGATCAGTCCTGGGTGTTCATTGGAAGCATTGATGCTAAAGCTGAAACTCCAATATTTTGGCCACCTCATGTGAAGAGTTGACTCATTGGAAAAGACTCTGATGCTGGGAGGGATTGGGGGCAGGAGGAGAAGGGGATGACAGAGGATGAGATGGCTGGATGGTCTCACCGACTCGATGGACGTGAGTTTGAGAGAACTCCAGGAGTTGGTGATGACAGGGAGGCCTGGTGTGCTGCGATTCATGGGGTCGCAAAGAGTCGGACATGACTGAGCGACTGAACTGAACTAAACTGAATGACCAAACATGTTAACAGTCTTCAAAAACCTCCACCTGCTCCAAGATAAAAGTACAGATGGTTTGCTACACTGCACATTCACTGTCTTCTGTTTCAGTCAAGCAGCTCTCTGACTAGCCCAAACACAACATGCGCCATTTCCTATCTGCTGTAAATGCATCCTCCCCAACTGTCTTCTGTCACTCCTCCCAATATGCCCTTCCCCTTCTGCCTACCCAAGTCCTGCTTCCTATTCCTCTAGTCCTCACCCATCTTCAGGCCTCTGACACCTCCTTACCTCCATTCAGAAAGCACCTTAAATTTTTAACTGTTTGACTAGAGTATGTAAGAGGCAGAAAGCACAAACCTCGAGTTTGTTTTGTATCTCCTTCACCAGTTAGCACATACTATTATTTAAGAAAACTTGCTCCTTGTTCACTTAATAATAATTGCTGTGCCTACTAAGCTTCAGGGACTGTTAATCTGTGGTATCGAAACAGTGACCAGCACGGCCCTTCTCTCTTCTGCCTCACAGGCTTTTCTCCAGATCCCGGCAGTTCTTTCCTTCTCCCTTGAGCACCCTAACCTGCCATTACCAGGTGCCCTCTTCCACTGCGTGGAGCCTTCTGTTGAACAGCAGCTAAGCTACTTTCACAAACATGTTTCTGGAATACAAAAGAAAAATGACTTGCCTCTCCAAATACTCTTGAGAAAAACTAGGAAGAGTGACCAGTAGTACGTCTGCGAAGGCTATTCTGCCACCTGCCAGTTGGCAGCTTCTCACAACTGTCCTTATCACTGACAGGCGTTTTCATACACAGCACTATTATGAATAGACCAAAGCCCTAATTTCACTGAAAGCATGTGGAGACTTACTTTTTGTACCTAGGCTCTGTGATGAATATATGGTTAACTGAAGAAAGGGGGTTGTTATTTTTAAAGGGCATATAAACTGCAACATTTAATGACTAAATTTCTATTTCGGTTAAGCTCCTTCAAGTAAAACAATTCACCAGACCTGGCATTCAAAATTTAACAATAAAAAAACAAGGCAGGTGGTTTGTCCATGGGTTCTACAGGGGTAAGTAGAGTACATCTCTGACTTCAAATCTCATCAAAAGAATTTACTCTTAGGCAAACTCAAAGAATGTGAAATATATACATCTGACTAAATCAAATTGTCAGATATGAAGTAAACACACTGGATGTGCAGTTCCCAATAGAACGTAAACATAAAAAACCCCTTCAAATTCACATCTCTGGGAGCAAAACAAGACAAGAACAATAACAAAAAGCTGTACACATTTCCTCCTTTTAACTACTCTGCTAATAGAAGGAATACTTTTAAAATCTGACCAAGTTTTAATATAAATTAAAAACATGACTGCTGGGGAATTCAGATGCTCGTCAAACTCAAAAATAAAACTAAATAATTACACATGATATACTGTGATAACCTAAAGCCATACTGAAAATTGGTAAAAATAATAATAATAATAATAATGAATACTGAAACACTAGAACAACAAAAACACTTTGTTTTAATTCCCAAACTGTTTCACAGTAACAAAAGCTTCTGATACTGTGTTACAAGGTCAAATAAGTCAAGTCCTTTCCCTGGACAGAAACCACTAACACTGTTTGTTGCCTTATAAAGGCCATCATAAAGTTTAGAAAGCATTTTCTCTTTCATTATCTCAAATCAGTATCAAAAACCCTTTGAAAAGGAGAGAGGTATGATCTTCCTCATTTTACAGATGAGAAAACTGGAACTCAAGGAGATTATGGGATTCACCATGACAACATGGCTACCTTCATGTAAGAAAAGAGAGAAAAGAAAATACACAGGTTATCTACTCATTTGTAAAAGAAATACAGAAAAGATAAACTAGAAATTAAGAAATAGGTTACCCCCAAGTCTAGGTGGAAAAGAAGGGGAGACAGGACTTCCTTGGTGGTCCAGTGGTTAAGACACCTCCTGCCAAGGCAGGGGACACAGGTTTGACCCTTAGTCCCGGAAGATTCCACACACCGTGGAGCAACAAAGCCCACGCGCCACAGCCCTGGAGTCCCTAAGACACCACAACTGAGGCCTGCGAGCCCTCGAGCCCATGCCCTGCAGCCAGAGAAGCCACTGAAGTGAGAAGCCCTCCCACCACAGCTGGCGAGCAGCCCTCACCTACCGCAACCAGAGCGCCCGACGAGGCCACGAGGACCCAGTACAGTCAAACATAAACGAGAAAGAAGAGGGACAGGAGATTAATTTTCAAAAAAAGAAGGGGAAAACAGACACTGGGCAGCATAGATAGGAGGAGTAATACTTCTCTGAGTGTATTTTTCATCTATTTTTTTTTAATATAATTCTGACTCTTAGAACCAGAGTAATGTTTCACATATTCAAAACAATCAATCAAAACCAAAAGTAGAAGAAAAGTGTTAGGAATTCACGAGCTCTTTTATGTGTACAATGAAGTGAGAAGATAATAGATATGGAGAGCCAGGTTTCTCATTACTAGAGATATTTAATAAACAAGGGAAAGGGGAATGTTAAAACAAACTGGGAGGCACAACAGTGGAACTCGAATGTATATATAAATACAGAAGTACAGTAAGGGGTTAGTATGCATATATTCCCTAATGTTGTCTGCTGAAAGGGCCTAGAAGCAAGGACATTCTAGTAACACTGAACACAACTAGGCCTAGAGCCTGGTCACTAACACCATTCTCCAATAAGAAGACTCAGGATTTCTTGGAGAAATGGCTGACTGCAGCACTGAGGCAGGGAAAATACAATATGAATCTGAAACATCTTGTGCTGGCAGAAAGGAAAGAAATGCTTTTAAAAGGGGGGGAGGGGAAGTGAATTCCCTGGCAGTCCAGCAGGTAAGACTCTGTACTTTCGCTGGCAGGGGCCTGGGGTCAATTTCCTGGTGGGGAACTAAGATACCACAAGATGCAAAACACAGCCAAAAAAAAGGTTGCTAGTTGGGTGGAAAAACACAGGCGCCAATCTGAAAGAACTCCTTATGGCCAAAGCTGGAATAGCCTGAGCAACAAAACATATAATGATAATACATATCCATGACTCAGTGATCATATAAATATATAATAGAATATATAATAATAAATGGAGGAGAGCTCTTCCTCACAGCAGAATTGCAATTAATACATGTAGAAGGAAAGGGAGAATTAGAAAGTCGCAATTAAGCATCCACAAACTTAATAAATGTTGCATGTAATATCCACCAGTTACTAAGATTAGTGGGCCAAAGTCTGAGAAGAACCAGTATTTGCTAAGTCTTCCGCAAGGTACTTACTATAAGGGTGAGACTGTACCTCCACAGCAGAAAGATCAATCTAACCAAGTAACCATTTCATAGTGACCATTCCATACTGACAAGGTGAACTTCTTGATATGATACACTAGGAAAGGGTGCATTTTGGTATCCTTATCAAAATTCATAACCTCATTCTGATCACAAGGAGACATCAAATAAACCCAAACTAACAGACATTCTACAAAATATCTGATTGGTAACCTTCAAAGGCATCAGTCATGAAAGATAAGAAAAACAGAGAAACAATTACAGACTAAAGGACACTAAGCAAAAATAGTAACTAAATGCAGTGTGCAATCCTGGAACAGAAAGAGGATAGTGGAAAAACTGGTAAAAATTCTATTAAGATCTGGAGCTTAGCTGAAAATACTGCATCAATGTTAACTTCCTATTCTTGATCACTTTACCTGGTTAGGGGAGACGTAACTGCAGGGGAAGGAGGTGAGAGACATAAGGGGACACACCCTACTCTTTTGGCAGGTTTTCTCCAAGTCTAAATTTAGCTCAAGTTAAGGTCGTTCTTTTTATTTAGCGAGCTGACGATACTTTGTTCCTGCTTGGTTCACATGCTAGCGCCAAAGACCTCTATAATAACTCTAACATCAAATACAAATTACTGCACCAATCGACATGAAAGGTTTTGCTGCCTCACAAAGCATTTTAGCAACATACTTAGAAATAACATAAACACTGTTAATTTTCTAAGCCACATAATCGTTACTGGGTAAGTGAGTGAGTCAAAGTAGTGTCTGACTCTTTGCGACCCCATGGGCTCTTACAGTCCAAGGAAAGTGGGTAGCCTTTCCCTTCTCCAGGGGATCTTCCCAACTCAGGGATCAAACCCAGGTCTCCTGCATTGCAGGCAGATTCTTTAACAGCTGAGCCACAAGGGAAGCCCGTTACTGGGTAGGATGACCATACAATTTACCACGCAAACCAGGACCATTACAGGAGGAAAAGGACCTTTGTTTACCCCACTAGCAGGTCAAAGTGTGCATGTTATTAAAGCTATCAAGTCAGTTTGAGCTGGCATAAACGAGATGCTTAGGTAAGTCACCCCCATCTCCCTTAGCCTCTGAACAAATGCCCCTGAGGGAGGGGCCAGAAAGTTAAATCAGGAGACCCCCAAAGGAGACTTACGTAATGTGAAAATAAGCTACTGCATATTTACATGCTTAGATTTTTTAATTATGATTTTTTAAAGAAGGTCAAGAATAAAATCACCGACCTTCCAGAGCAGCATTCAGCTCTCACTGCCTTGCCTAAAATGTACCACATTCAAGTACACTCACCCAGGCACAGCATACAGGGTAATAAGCTAAGGTCAAGTACTTTGCTATCTGCTTGTCAAACAGCAGTTACCTCACAAAGTTGGACCGGTTCCAAATTCTATTAGTTCCACAAAAGATCAACAACATAATATTAAAAGTTATCAGCTGAATATGACATATTAGCCTCAAAGACTCAACAGTATTAACCAGGTATAGAGGTCCTCAAAATTCCACATAGGGTAATTAAGACCTTCTTCCTTTGCATATTTAGTAAGAGCTAAGCTAAGTGAAGTGAAAGTTGCTCAGGTGTGTCCAATTCTTTGAGACCCCATGGACTATATAGTCCATGGAATTCTCCAGGCCAGAATACTGGAGTGGGTAGCCTTTCCCTTCTCCAGGGGATCTTCCCAACCCACGGATTGAACCCAGGTCTCCTGCACTGCAGGCGGATTCTTTACCAGCTGAGCTATAAGGGAAGTAAATACAATCTTTAAAAATCAACAACCCCATTCCCACACTGTAATATTTCAAGTCACTGAAGAAACTGTGTGTGAAAAATCTTCATCCAAAGCAAATAAACCCTGTTTTCATCAGACCTGAAAGGTTAGAGTTTCTTTAATGTGGTCTTTTCCTAAACAGTTAAAAAAACAAAAATCCTACTAGACAGAGGATAGCCGTTATTTCTCTATTTTGTTTCTTTATAATAACATATACATTAGGATAGCCTGAGGATATAAATAAATAAATAAATAATCAAATTTAACTTGAAAATTACATAAACACATTAGGTAGAACTAACATTCTATGTGAAATACAATAACCCAAGAATTTTTAACTAACAATTTCAATTCTTGACAAGACAGCAAAGTAGTCAAATGTCCATACTTTCTTACAAAATTGTCACTGCCTAATAGGAATTTACCTTAGTAACAGAAGGAGGCAAAATCTCCTTTTGAATAGTTTCAGGCATTATACAAAAGGTAGAAATGGTCAAAGTCTGTTTATTCAATAAGCCATAAAAAATGAGCACATCTCACTAAATCTCAAATATTTAATGGATTACAAAAGCTTTTACAAGTAGTTCTGTGATGCCATTCCTTCTTTCCTAATCTTTCCTGTTCCTTATTTCAACTTGCACACCTCAACCAAATAAATCTTCAAAACTACTGTTTTCCAATCAATAAAAAAGAAATGCAGCTGGTCTTTGACAGGGTGCCAAGACAATTCAATGAGGATAAAATAGTCTTTTAAACAAATAGTACTGAAACAACTAGATATACAAAAGCAGAATAAACTTAGACCCTTACTTAACATCATACATACAAATTCAGAATGGATCAGAGACCTAAGTATAAAAACTAAAATTATAAACTTAGAAGGAAACAAAGATGTAAATCTTCATGACCCTGAATTAGGCAAAGCCTTCTTAGACACAATACAAAAGCACAACTGACAAAAGAGAAACAGACAAATTGGACTTCATCAAAATTAAAAACTTTGGGGCTTCAAATGATACCATCAAGAAAGTAAAAAGTGAAAAAAGGTGACCGACCCACTGAATGGGGAAAAAATCACTGTAAATGTTGTATCTGAAAAGGGACTTGTATCCAGACTATATAAAGAACTCTTACAACTCAATCATAAAAAAACAACTAAGTTAAAAAGTGGGCAAAGGATTTGAACAGACATTTCTCCGAAGACAAATGCACAATAAGTCCACAAAAAATATGCACAACATCATTAGTCATCAAGGAAAAGCAAATCAAAACCACAATGAAATACTACTTTACACCCACTAGAACCTATCATCAAAAAGACATAACATGACAAGTATTGGAAGCTTCATATTTTGCTGGTAGGAATATAAAATGCTAATCACTCTAGAAAAGTTTGGCAGTTCCTCAAGATGTTAAACACGGAGCTACCTCATAAAACCCAACAACTGTAGTCTTAGGTATCTACTCAAGAAAAATCAAAACATGCATCCATACAAAAACACTCATATATAACAGTAAATGTTTCAACCACCCAAATGTCCATCAACAGATGAAGAAAACATGACAGCTGCAATATTCTCCAACAATTAAAAAAAAAGTTTCTACAACATGTTTGAACATAGTTGAACCACGAAAAAATTATGCAGAGAGAAATCACTCACAAAAGACCACTTATTATATTATTCCATTACACAAAATGTCCAAAAACCAGGCAAATCTCCACTTGCCTATGGTTGGCAGGGGTGGGGGGACAGGGTACTGGAGATTCTAATGAATTCTTTGGAGAGTAATGAGAAGATTCTAAAATTTATTGCAGTGATGGTTGCAGAATGATGTGAATAAATTAAAAACCACTGAATTGTCCACTCTAAATGGGTGGCTTGTATGGTGTAGGCAAATTATATCTCAACAACACTGTGCCCCTCCACTACCAAAAAACATCAATGCTTTATATAAACAATGTCTAACCTTTTCTTTTATTCATTCAAAGTCCTCTAGAATCTGGACCCATTATCTCAAGGACTGTACCACAAGAATCCTCCACTCCAAGCATACTGATCAAGACCCTAACAATCCAGCATGTTATTGCTATGTCTGACTCTTCTGTGACCCCACAGACTGTGGCCCACCAGGCTCCTCTGACCATGTGATCTCCCATGGAAGAACCTGGGAGTGGGTTGCCATCTCCTTCTCCAGGGGATCTTCCCAACTCAGGGATCAAACCCACATCTCCTGCACTGGCGGGCGGATTCTTTACCACTTGAGCCACCAGGGAAGCAATAATCCAACATACACCATACTTGTTTCAAGCCCAAATCTCTGTTCATGCGGATGACCCACTCACCACAATCCTTTCCTCTCTGCCCAACCAGACCCTGACTGTAATCTTAAACTTTTTAATTTTTTAAAAATTCATCTTACAGTTCAAATTCTATGTCTTATATGCTATTTTCTAGGGCCAAGAAAGAGTTGGGAGTCATCTCACTCACCCTTTCTTTCTTAACATTTCTCCATCCTATCTACAAGTTTCAGTCCTTTCCATTCTCAGTGTAAAAAATACTGTACTGGCACAAAACTGGCTGTACTTATTTCTACTGTGATGGCGTGTTGTTCCCACCTTGTCATTCCAAAATTCTGGTTGTTCCGATGCTTCCATCTTACTTTCTGAGTCCTACGTGAGACCTCACATGGTCTTATCCTCCCTCCAATCACTCCATATAAATATCAACATTTTCTGAAAATTGGGTATACATGTACACATGTATACAATTCCTAACTAGAAAAGAACACCCTGTCCACATCTTTTTAAAGTATGTTTATATGGATGAAGATGGATTGAAAGGAGTAATTTTTTAAATGCAAATAACTGTAGGGGGGAAATCTGTGTGAAGTTATGTCGTTTAGTCGCTAAGTCGTGTCAGAGTCTTTTGTGACCCCATGGACTATAGCCCATCAGGCTCCTCTGTCTATGGGATTTCCCAGACAAGAATACTGGAGTGGGCTGCTACTTCCTACTCCAGGGGATCTTCTCAACCCAGGGATCAAACCCATGTCTCCTGCATTGGCAGGCAGATTCCTTACCTCTGAACCACCAGGGAAGCCCCTATGAAGTTATATCGATATATTTAATGTTATAAATAATGCAAAATATTATAGGCACAATAACTCAAAAATGTCTGACTTATAACAGTTTCAGCCCTCCTCTTTCTAATGAGCAGTCATCACTTCTGAGCTACAAGCCAAAGGTGAAACAATATTCTCAAGAAAACCTTTCCAAAGCAACAAAAATAGTTCATTCCAAATTGATGAAGAATAAAACTATTCAAAAAGTAGTTTCTGTTGGCAGATAGTTAAGCAACAAAATAAGCAAGATACAAAACTATGTAATTTGACCATAAGTTATGTTCAAAAAAGGGCACATTTAAAAAAAAGGGGGGGGGCACATTTTAAGTCCGTTAAAGTCCATAGAAAAAAGGACAAAAAATATACCAAAATGTTAAACAGTGGGCATCTTTATATACTAAGATTATGGTTGACTTTTTACTTTTTTACATTTTTTAACCTTTCTGAATTGATGTATTATTATTAAAAGTATAAAACAAAAAATTTAACAGTAACGTTTGACTATGTTTTTTTCTCCTTGGCCTTTATATAAACTCTAATTCTCAGTATCTATACTTCAAATGCAATCCAGCCACTTTAGACGGCTTTGCAAACTGGGTCAATGCTTATGCCATCTCAAAGGAAATTATGGAACTATTTTCAGTTCCATTACACATCAGTGCAAACAATTTTAGGGCAGCTTTGAGTACCAGAATTGTTGTGATGTCATCTATATTATCTCAAAACTTACCTTAAACTGATTCCTAGACTCTAACTTAACATTTCATTCAACAAACATTTACAGACTTCCGACTACCTGCCAAGCACTGTTATAGGTGCTGGCAACTCAAGAGTGAACAAAAACAACAAAAATCTCTGCCTTTAAGGAGTTTACATTCTCTGTAGATAAAACTTAATGTCTCAGGAAAGTCAGGGAACACCCACACAGGGCTCAAAAAAGTACAGAATAACTACTAGTTAATAAAGATCATGAAAACTGACAAGTTTCTTTACATAGCTCAAACTATCTCAAATTTCAGCTAAGGGTATAGGAAAGTGAAAAACTCCTTCTGACTGGCAGCAAGCCAAAGAACTAGGAACCGACTGAGAATTCAGAAGTATCTCAGGATCCTGCAATATTTAATCCATGTAAATTCCAGCTGCAGTTTATTCACTGCCTGAAGTCAGGCGCCTGCCTAATAATCAGGAAATACTTCATTTCCTATTATATTAACTCAAAGCATCATTCCTAAAGTAAAAATAGAGATCGTTCCTCACCACAGGCATTTATTTCAGAACTTACTTTCTCCTTCATACCTCATAATGAACTAGCTGGGTCATCCCCCAGAGCAAGCCAGCATCAGACATGAAAACTTTATAGCCTCAAGTCATCCCACCACAGACAATAAAGTCTTCACTACTAAAGTCACAGAAGTATTTCAATCTGTTTGGCTAAATCTAACATTAACAAGACAAAAACCAGAGGCGGCTTCTTATACGAGCAAGCTGCCTTCCCTGTGGTCCATATTAGAATGCCTCTAGTATCAGTTAAGTCACCACAGAAACGTGTCACTGACCATCAAACAAACTAAGAAACCATTAATAGGTCTCTATAAATCCTTCCCATCTACTTGCAAGAACAAAACAAATTCTCAAACCATAATCTTCAGAATTAAAAGCCACTACAATTCAAGAGGATCACTTAGTAAACTAGTCTAACCTCTTCATTTTAGAGAAAGGGAAACTGATGCCCAAAGCAGTTACATGACAAGTCCAAGATAACACATTAAAATGGAAAAGCCAAACTCTAGTCCTGATTTTTTTTTAAACTCCCTATCAGCTGACCGTCTCAATACACCAAGTGAAATCTACTTATATTTTGAGGCCAGCAGGTACTGTTTCCAAGCCAGTCTAGTATCAGAAGGGCAGGAATATTATATTATAGGATGACCGGGAAGGAGGCTAGGAAAGAACCAACCACAGAAATCAGGATCCAATATATTAACATGAATGAATCTTCTCATATTCTCTTATTATGATGTAGAAGATATTTTCAATCTATAGCAACTGTGTTTTGATTGCCATGTTCTCTGGTATGTCTTTCTAGCTTCTCTACCACTGCTAAAAACCTGAAACATGCCTGAAATCCATTTAGTACTAACATTCTATGCAGCAGCAACAGCAAAGGAACTGGGAAGTTAAATGGCAGAAGAGAAAGCTCTCTAAACCTTGGGTAATTCTTACTCATCCTTGTAATTTAGCTCAGGATTTCTTGTATGAAGCCCTAATTCCTCCTTCCCCCCAGGCTAGGCTCTTACAGCAGAGTAATTGTACTTGCTTCATGGTATTCTGCTGGTTTACCTGTCTGGACCAAGTTCTTTGAGGGCAAAGACTTCAACCCGAGACCTAGCACTGAGTGGGGCACACAGTAGGTGCTGGATGAACAATTTTTAAACTTGCCACTTAAAGCACCAATATAAACAGCTAAAAGGTGGCAACCCTATTCTGATTTAAAACACGGTTTTCAAAAACATTTTTAGCAGACCTTTCTGTAAAAATCTTATCAGAAACCCCAATGTGAAAAAGCAACTTATCGGTCCTTAGGTAATTTAAGTTCTCCAAGTTTGACGGAAAATACCAGTGAGCCTAGTACAGGGCGCAGCAGCAGCAGAGGCAAGAGCTGATGCGAAGCAGCCATCTAACTTTGTTCCTTTATCGCCATCTTTATCTCCCTCCCGAGAAGAGGAGGGAGATCTGTGTCTCAAAGCACAAATCCATCTTTGTTGACGGTGGGGCTTAAGAGTAAATAGACTACTGGCCACTGCATAAGCTACACAGTTCTAGTTGCTAGTTATACAGGTATTTTGAGAGATGCCTTGGTAATATCTGAACAAGCAGAAACATGCACTGAATCAATGTGGCAGGCCTATTCCTATGCTTTAAGGTGCAATGAGTAAAGATCACCTACTTGTCTAGCAGTATGTAGCTATGAGCCAATTAAAACATGGTACAGCATCACTGCCCTTTAGGTTACTCCACAGAGATCCTTTACTTTATACAGACTTCCTCTAGCTATAAAATATGGGAGGGCATCCTTGCTTTCATCACTCCCACACACACACTTGGTAAGAAATAGCCCAGCAGATAGAAAGGACATCCATAAGCCTTAGGACAACAGTCTGAACCACAGTTCACTACCTACTAGACAGATGACCTTGAGAATGTTACTTAAATTCTCTGAACTTCACTTTCCTCATCAGTAAAACAGAGAATATTAGAGTTCTTGTGCAAATTAAATAAAATCATATACGTACAGCTCCTATAACAGTAGGCAGTCAATAAATAAACACCACTGTTATCACTACGGGCTTCCCTGGTGGCTCAGAGGTTAAAGCGTCTGCCTGGAATCAGGGAGACTGGGGTTTGATCCCTGGGTCGGGAAGATCCCCTGGAGAAGGAAAATGGCAACCTACTCCAGTACTCTTGCCTGGTAGGCTACAGTCCATGGGGTTGCAAAGGGTCGAACACGACTGAGCAACCCTCCAGAGGCAAAAAAGAAGAAAGCAAATGTTACTGGTTTCAGCCTATAAAACTGAAAAATCAACACAGAATGCAAAAAAGGGAAAACTACAGTACCGAAAATAAAGAGAATATTTGTTTTTAATGTATGTCATATCTAAGACAAAAGAGCTGAGGACACAAGTCATTTGGGGGTCACACAGGCCTTTACCAAATCGTTTCTTTAAAGAACCTACTGCTCTGATTTTCTTAACCAAACCAACTCCCCCTAAACAGTAACTAGACTCCCCAGAAGTGTCAGCAGCCCTGAGAGAAATTACATCCTGAAGCCTTTCCATATAAATAGAACACTGAGTATTCATAACAGACTGCAAAACTGTTCTGTTTAAGTCAGAACTACTTGGGCACTTGAATTCAAACTCATTTATCTTCAATTATCTCAAGGGTGAGCAATTTCCATCTAAAGAGCTAGGCTTTTAACGGGGACCTAAGAACTCCCTGAAAAATGTTAGCAACATTTTCTATGCATGTACAATTTTCTCTGGAGAGGGTCTACAAGGTTTTATCAAAATGTTAAAGTTGTTTGTTACCCAGAAAAGTTTAAGAATCAGCATGGAGATTCTCAGTACAGCCTCCTGGAACCTCACACTGGGAAGGTGAGTTGAGCAAATCTCAAGGCAAGGATCCCCAAGTGCCATTTCATAAACTATTCACACTGGATTACATTATAGAAACTCTTAAGCATATTTCTCCCTTGCCATTAGCACTTTCTGTATCAGGGTTTATCTTCTTTCATCCTCACCGTCCCCACCCACCCTCCACCATGGCCCATCCATCCTGGGACAGGTCCTATCCCGTGCCTCTTGGCAGTCAAGGGCCTCCACCTGACAGGGCCTTAGGAGCCTGCTACGCCTTACCTTAAGCAGGTTAGTTTAAACTCCAATTAGCATTTCTGATTTGCCACTTGAACACTACGTACAAATGAAGGACAGACATCTTGTTACATGAGTCTCCTCATATTTTTACAGATTTAAAATGCTATCTAAACTCATTAATTCAATTCCCACACAACTGCACCTGTACAAAGGGCAACTCCAACTTTGCACTCCAGTCTCAATGCTTCTGTGTATCAATTTATATGATAATCACTTTTATCAAACAAATACAAATCCTCACACTCCCTCAGTGTAGAAAAGCAAAATTACTCTATTTCAATCCATTTTTAACCAATTCCCCATTACCACGGATAACATTTCACCACTAGCATGTTCTAATGAAATCTGTAATCTACACTTCATTTACTTACAAGCTTTCAGATTTAGCAACTGTAACCTTTCAATGTGTAAAGCAAAAAAAAGATAACAGAACTGTGAAATACATTAAGAAGAAAACTTTTTCTTCCTTTACTGACATGAGGCAAAGTAAAAAAAGCCACATAAAACCAAGTAACCTATATTACTACATTTAAGTATAAAAATTATTTCCATTGGAAATTACATCTTAGATCTATCCCCTTTAACAACTGTTGCAGTATTACTAGCTTCTCTTTTATTGCAACCAACTCACAGCTTTTACAAGTCCTTCCTTTGTGAAATGCATTTGAAAAAGCACACTCGAAACGCTTAGTGTCCAAATAATACCACTAAACTCACCAAGCACTGTTATATTCAGCACCTTGGTCCTTATCACTTTGCAGTCAAGAACACATAACTACAGGCCTCCTTTCACGTGTTTAATTTCCAAAACAGCTCCAAGATGGAGGTAAAGAATAATTTACTTGGTGGCACAGTATAGAAACTTTAAGAGCGCTAACCAAGTATAGGCAATCAAGACCAAAAAAACCCTGAAATTGAAAAGGAATTTAAACCCACAAAGCATTAAGTGAAGATACCTTTAAGACATCTAATACTGAATTCTACCTTGAAGGAGGAGTACCAGCCAGTCTTCCCCCCAAAGTAAAGCAACTAGGGACACACTGATCAAAACTAACCAGGTTTTTCACGGGCAACAAACACTAAGGCATCACTAACCAGTCTCATCAGCGAGCAACTCTTAATTGAACAGAATCATGCAGTTAAACATTATGAAATCAGTACACACATCACACTGGAATGGAATTTATCTTACCCTGCGCCACACTGCTTGGATTGAAAAAAATGTGGACTAACAATATTCAAAGCACAGAGAAAATGGCACTTGACAGAAACCAAAACTATGACCTGAGATGACTCTACAAGGGGAGATACCTTTCCCTTCTCAAAATAACGGATACAGACAAGAATCAAACTACAGACTGTGAAATAACCTGTGGACCTCAAGGCAGTTAGTTTCGCTTGCTCCAACACCCTACTCTCTCTAAAAGTCAAACGCACGATGACACAAATACAAAAACACAACACATCTAAACATCCAATAATTATTTATTGATTTACATAAATACAACGGATTGGGGGGAGGGGTGTATGATGAAATGTTACTCTCAGGTAGGTAATAATGCCTTTCTAATTCTCCGTGGAATTCATGAATTCACCCGCTGGTTTTTAACTAAAATACCTCGTCACCAAGTCTTTTCAATCAAAGCTATCCAAAAACTCTACAGTCGAGCAAATAACATGAAATTAGACACATTCAACACTAGACTTTCCAGCCAGGAGCCACGGTACCCTCCAGATATCAGGCCTAGGAAGAGTAAACTCAAGCCCTTTAAAAATATTCAGCATTTAACACCAGTCTTCCAAGAAGTGAGACTTTTGGGGGTGATGGGTAATGTCAGTTAACTTCCTCTTCCTTTAAAAAGGTCAAAGACAGGGAAGCGTCCGGCGTAACATTTCCTCCTTAGATCGCGTTCCACCACAAACCACATCACAACTCTCCCAATCGCTAAAAAAAAAAAAAAAACACTAGCCAGAGGGAGTGCTTTCTGCAAAATTTCACCGTAAACTGAAAATCCAACTTACCTTTGTAACGAGCTGAGTTTAGTTTCACACGGGAAATTTACCAATAAAGTTTATTATGTATTAACCACGATAATCAAGGAAGCCCACCATGCCCCGCTGCAGGGGGAGCTGAAGGGAGATGAGAAGGAGGGTGTCGTCCTTACAACAATCAGAAAAAAAGCCTTCCCTGCAGGGCTGGTCACAGGCACCAGCAAATTCGGCCTAATAAAAAGGGGGGTGGGGGTCGGGTTTATGGGGAGAGAAACGGCGAGAGAGGGGAAACGGTGTCTCCCACCCCGCCCCGGCTCCAAAAGGGAAGGGCTGCAGAAGCAAGGCCGATGGAGCTAGTCTGCACAGTGCAGAGGGTCGGGGGGGGGGGTTCCCCACTCCCCGCAGTGCTGCTTCCAGGGCACCCCCAAAAGCTCCGGCGCCAGGCCGGGTGCGTGGGCTGGAGGAGAAGCGTCCCTGCCCGCGGCTAGGCAGCGGCTGCAGCCAGGAGAGTCCCCGGAGGGGGCACAGTCCCCGACACCCCCAACCCTGGTCCACGGCGAAGCGAGCCGAAGGGCTGGCAGGAAGGTGAAAAGGATACTGTTGAGGCGCCTGGTTCTGGAGGGCCCTGATGTTCGGGTGAGGAGGGGCCGCCGCCGCTGCTGCCGCCGCCGCCGCCGCTGCCGCCGCCGCCGCCGCCGCCGGGTGAGGAGGCGGTACCGCTGCCGCCGCCGCCGCCGCCGCCGCCGCTGCTCCGGTGCCGGGTCCGGTTCCTGCTGCAGCCGCTGAGCCTGATTTCAGAGCCGGTTTCTGCGGTAAACTCATGGCAAAGCGAAGCCACCAACCCCCCCAGAGCGGGACCGGGCGCGCCGGGGTGCAGGGGCCGGGGGCAGCGGGGGGGCGGGATGGGGGCAGACCCGGGGAGGCGGCGGGAGCAGGGGGCCGGGGGGAGGCTGGGAGGAGGAGGAGGAGGGGGCCCGGGCCGGTCACACACGCCCGCCGCCGCCGCCGCCGCCGCCGCCGCCGCCGCCGCCGCCGGCAGCAGCAGCCGCCCCGCGGGCCAGCACCACCGGCTGCCGGTCTCCGTGACAACGCGACCCCAGGGGGGGGGCCGGACCCGGCGGGGGCAGGAGGCGGAGAGACCGGACCTTTCACGGCAATATCCTCATGGGCCGGCGGCGGGGGGTCTTTATCCCCCTCCCCGGGGGAAGCGGCACCCTTCTCGGTAGCGGGGCTCAGGCGATGCCGGCGGATTTTCTTCCCTCAACGAGCAGAGCATCCAACATGGCGCTGCGGCCGCCTCCAGCAGTCCGGCAGGACGGCCGCTCGGAAAACTTCGGGCCTTTTCGGAATGGCTCGGGAGGCCGAGGGTGGGAAGCCCCTTCGGCTCTTTCCGGAGACTGGGAGCGATCGGGATTCTTCGGAAACGCTCGGGGGCGTCTTCGGCCACCGTTCGGGAGCTCTCTGGGGCGGACTCGCTTCCTCGGGAAAGATCGGCGAGGAGTCGGGGGAGGGGCGCCGGGGGCGGCTTCCCAGGCGCGCTGCGGCCGGGGGGTACCAGGCGGAGGGAGAGAGCAAAGGCGAGGTCTGGTCTGTGAGAGCCCTCCCCTGTCGCCCAGCCGCGAAGAACAATGGTAACGGCCGTGGAGCCCTGTGTCCGCAGAGCCCTGTTCGCGGGGGGCGGGAGACGCTGAGGAGAGAAACCCAGGTCACGGAGGTAGGAAGCGCTTCACCAGAGAGAAATCGCTCGAGAGGAACGCGCCGCGTGCCCCTATCTGCATCACACAGAGCGCTCGCCCGCCTGTAACGCAGTCACCGTCCATTGTGTCGACATTTCGCCCTCGCTCAGAGAAGCGAGTGGGATGAGGCGCCCCGGTCTCCAGAGCGCGCTGAGGAGAGGAGAGGGAAAGGGACCGGCCCAAGGTCACCCAGCCGAGAAAGGACAGAGCCAAACCAGGATCTGAAATCCACCTTCGTCTGAAGGAACCTGGCCGCCTCCCAAGTTGCGCGGGGACCTCACCCGACCGCCTTCTCTAATCGGCAGCCCTAACTTAGGGATCTGTGCACGGATTCTTCTCAGGCCTGCCTCAGGACCCGAGCGCCCTTTAACCGGCAGCCGGCGGCCGGCTCCCCAGTGCCCTGTGACACTCGATAAACTCCCTTTCTCCTCAGCATGACCAGCGAACATACCCCCCACACACACCCCCTGCCCACAAACCACCACCACCCCGCACTGGGGGTCTTGTCTAAGCACGGGAACATTTAGGGGAGAGGAACTGCAGAGATCAGGGAGCAAGCCAGGTAATAACGGTTCCCAGGCACTGAGCATTTACTGTCTCACACCGTCCAGTGAAATAGGGATAATCATTTCACAAAGGAAGAGACTGAGGCTCAGGGAGGCTCAATACCACCACCGAAAAGCAGGAGCTTTGAAAAGCCAGGCTCAAAACCCACTGAAGGAGACTGTCCTGGTGGCTCAGAGGAAAAGAATCCGCCTGCCAATACAGGAGACACCGGTTTAATCCCTGGTGCAGGAAGATCCCAGAGATGGTGGAGCAACAGCCCATGTGCCACAACTATTGAGCCTGTGCTCTAGAGCCGAGGAGCTGCAACTCCCAAGCCCGTCTGCCGCAACTACTGAAGCCGTAATGCCCTAAAACCGGTTCTCCACAAGAGAAGTCACCGCAATGAGAAGCCCCCGCACATCGCCTAGAGAGTAGCCCAGCTCACCACAACTAGAGAAAAGCCTGCACAGCAACAAAGACCCAGCACAACCAAAAATAAATAAATGAAGATAAAATCATTAAAAAAAATGGACAAGAGACTTTCCCAAGGTCACATGGAGAGGGTAATTGGCAGACACAAAATTGAAATCAGAGGTGGGTTCTAACTCCTGCTATACTGTTTCATACTGCCTTTTTCTTTTTTTCTTTTTCAATACACATGAAGCTCTACACACAGTGGGTGCTTAATTCTTGGCAGTCCCTGGGAACCCTAAAAGCTCCCTCTGAATAAAAAGCATCTGGAAGAAGGGTATACCTCCACGGCATCTTTCTGGGGAGAGTTTCACAGCTCCTAGTGTAGTGAAAAAGGAATATCATCCATCCATCATCTCCAGACTGAAAGTCAGGAGCTATTTCACATTCTGGAATCATTTGGATTTGTAACATCTATTTACCTGGGATTGGATTTTCTGGTCTTCTTCAAGCACTATCAGCTCCAGGAAAAATTCCCAACTGGTCCTGCCCTTCCCCAGGTTATCCTTCTGTGTTCCAGATCTCAGACTTCCTTCTCCCAGTGAAAACCTGTTCCAGGAAAGAATTTGGTTTCCCATTTACAGGGTGAAGCTACCTCTGCTTTATTGACTACGCCAAAGCCTTTGTGTGAATCACAACAAACTGTGGAAAACTCTTAAAGAGATGGGAATACCAAACCACCTGATCTGCCTCCTGAGAAATCTGTATGCAGGTCAAGAAGTTAGAACTGGACATGGAACAACAGACTTGGTTCCAAATCGGGAAAGGCGTACGTCAAGGCTGTGTATTGTCACCCTCCTTATTTAATTTCTATGCACAATACATCATGCGAAATGCCAGGTTGGATGAAACACAAGCTAGAATCAAGATTGCTGGGAGAAATATCAATAATCTGAGATAGAAAGATGACACAACCCTTACGGCAGAAAGTGAAGACCTAAAGAGCCTCTTGATGAAAGTGAAAGAGGAGTTAAAAAGTTGGCTTAAAGCTCAACATTCAGAAAACTAAGATCATGGCATCTGGTCCCATCACTTCATGGCAAATAGATGGGGAAACAATGGAAACAGTAAGAGACTTTATTTTAGGGGGCTCCAAAATCACTGAAAATGGTGACTGCAACCGTGAAATTAAGATGCTTGCTCCTTGGAAGAAAAGCTATGACCAACCTAGACAGCATATTAAAAAGCAGAGACATTACTTTGCAAACAAAGGTCCATCTAGTCAAAGCTAGGGTTTTTCCAGTAGTCGTGTAGGGATGTGAGAGTTGGACTATAAAGAAAGCTGAGCACTGAAGAATTGATGCTTTTGAACTGTGGCATTGGAGAAGACTCTTGAGAGTCCCTTGGACTGCAAGGAGATCCAACCAGTCAATCTTAAAGGAAATCAGTCCTTCTGAATATTCATTGGAAGGACTGATGCTGAAGCTGAAAGTCCAATACTTTGGCTACCTGATGAAAAGAACTGACTCATTGGAAAAGACCCTGATGCTGGGAAAGATTGAAGCCAGGAGAAGGGGACCAACAGAGGATGAGATGGTTGGATGGCATCATCGACTCAATGGACATGAGTTTGAGCAAGCTCCGGGAGTTGGTGATGGACAGAGAAGCCTGGCGTGCTGCAGTCCATGGGGTCACAAAGAGTCAGGACAGGAATGAGCAACTGAACAGAACAGAACTTACAGGGTGATAACAGACTGATAATTGCTTAATTGTTATTCTTTTCTGAGCTTGTTTCCTTTTCCAACTTAATAGCTACACTAGTCAGGCGATTACTGTGTGTCTGGTCTTCTAGCACTTTATGAGGGTTATATCTCTTAAAACAGATAGACCTTGAGCAAAATAATGTAACAGTCCCTGATAAGATTCTAGCCCTGGGCAATCAATGCAAAAGGCTTATAGGGAGCAAAGTCAGAAAAGTAGAGTGCTCTCCTTTCATCCAAAGCATAATCCTGCTCAACACCTCCCATTTGACACAGAGCAGCTAAAATTTGTTGAACACCTACTGTGTGCCAGGGCACAACTCTGCTAAGCATTCTACTTAGAGTCAATCCTATTCACCTCCACAACTGTGCAAGGTAATATTATATCCTATTTACAAAGAAACTGAGGTTCAAAGATGTGAAGAAGCAATTGTATAACTTTCAAGTGGAAATGCTGGCATTTAAACCCAGGCATCTGGGACTTCCCTGGTGGTCCAGTGGCTAGGACTCCAAGCTCACAGTGCAAGGGGCCTAGGTTTGAACCCTGATCAGGGAACTAGATCCTGCATGCTGCAACTAAGAGTTCTGATGCCACAGCTAAAGATCTGTGCTGCAACTAAGACCTGGTGCAGTCAAATAAATAAATATTTTAAAAAATTAACCCAGGCATCTGACTCCAGTTCTGATATGCCACCATTGACTTCCCCAGAGCAACCTCCCCACGCTGGCCAGGGGCACTGTCCACAAGCAAAGCTGATCTTGTGAATTTGCCTGCTGAGAACTGTCCCATGTCTCCCACATTGCCTTGACGATCTGGTTTAAATTCAAGACCCTTCAGGAGACTTCCCTGGTGGTCCAATGGTTGAGAGTCTGCCTATCCACTCAGGGGACATGTGTTCGATCCCTGATCCAGGAAGATTCCACATACTGCAGGGCAGCTGAGCCCATGCACCACAACAGTGCAGCTATAAACAAGTAAAGAGATAAAACAGCCTCAGGATCTGGACTCTGCTTCCATCCTGCCATTCTCCACCTCACATCCAGAGCTGCAGCCACCTTGCTCCACTGCAAACAAGGCCATCTTCCTCCACGCCCTGGGATCCATATATGGGCTACAACCCCAAACCATCCTCTCTTTTCTCAGCCCATTGGCTAATTCCCCTCCCACTTCAAGGTTGGCTTAGGCCCCACTTCCTCTAGACAGCCTTTCCTCACTCCCCAGGCTGAGCTATGCCCACCTCTTCTAGGTTCCCAAGTGGATGCTTAAAGCTCGTGTTGAGCAATTAAGGGTACAGCCTTTGGAATCAAATTGCCTGAGTTTCTCAGCCCTGCCATTGATTAGTTGTATGACCTTAGGGAAAATCACTTAACCTCTTATGCCTCAGTTTCCTCATCTGTAAAATGGAGATTATCCCCTATCATGAGGAATAAGATAATACACAGGAAGTCCAGTCCCTGAATCATAATAATAGTTGGATGTTGGTGGTCTAGTCACTCAGTCGTGTCCAACTCTTGAGACATCGTACTGTAGCCTTCCAGGCTCCTCTGTCCATGGGATTTCCCAGGCAAGAATAACTGGAATGGGTTGTCGTTTCCTTCAGGGGATCTCCCCAACAGGGATCAAATGCACATCTCCTGTGTCTCCTGCATTGCAGGCAGAATCTTTACCAGTGTACCACCTGGGAAGCCCGCAATAGTTGGACACAGGAACATTACCTGGTCCTTTAAAATATCCTTGATATCTAGCACCCAGTTAATAGGATGTGAAGCTCACTGAAGGAGAGAATAATTGTGAATTGCCAGAGGATTTCAGGAGAGGCCCTGGGTACTGCAGAGCCTAGGCTGGGCCTCACTGCACAGGGAGCGAGAAAGTTGAGAGGATCCTGCTGGCCCACCAGAGGAGTTTTGCATTTTTAACCAGCCAGACACCGTTCCCAGAGCCCACCACACTACCCCCAGCAGAGGCCTGCATTCCCTCCCAGAATCAATATACCTCTCCATCCTCACTCAAAGAGCCAGCAGGCAGGTGAAGATCTAGTTTATACATCTTCTCAAGGCTGAGTGATGGTGCTTTGCTTCTTTGTTATCATGTGGGGTCACCATGCTGTTTCTCTAAATGAATGGAAGATTGGACTCAGGGGGACCCTTTAATTTCTGAATTGAAAACTTTTGAAAATATTCTTGCAAGCTGTAATTCTCTGGCCCTTTCACTTGTTTTTCCTCCTGGAGGGGACTAGCCTTTTAGCATAATAGAAGCCATCTTTAGTAGCCACAGAAGGTTTGCATCAGGTGTTCCACTCTGAGTCATGCAAACCTCCACCAAGGCCTGGGCGTGGAACTTAGTGACGTAAGATCTAGACCCTAGGGAGTTAAGACGTAGAGATGAGAGACCAAGAACATTAAAAAGAAGAAGAATGCCGAGGTGGATTGAAGAAGTAGCGACTATAGGGCACTCATCTGAAATGAACATGGATAGGAGAAAAGCCCCTGTGGGGAAAAAAAGTAAATATTTTGCCCCATTGCCTATACTGAAGCTGGTTCATAATTAGCTATAAATGTTCTTCAGTAAAGAGCTGTGCCAGCAGGCCCTGCCCAGCATCACAGGGCCTGGTGGTAGGCTGCCCTGTAAAGGTGGTAAGTAGTTCCTTTCAAAGGTTGTAAACTTTCAGAGAGATCTGGATTCTAACCTTGCAGACTAGCTGATCAACCTTAATCAAGTTTCCTAATTTCTCTGGGCCATTTGCAAAAGGAAGACAGGAGGTCTGCCTTCAAAAGATTAAAGCAGGACTTGGAGGAGCTGGTCCACAGAGAGCATCACCAGGGCCTAGAGCATGGTCAGAACCTCAACAAAGCTACAGCCTTTAGCTCTTCCCTCCAAGGCAAAGCTTGCTGCCACAGCCACCCCTACTTCCCAGGCCAAGTCTTCCTACCCGTTTGCCTTTGCCCGTATGTGCAGTGGTCTTCATTTCTCAGGTATTTTTGCAGCTAACCATACCCCCCAACAGTTCTGCAACAGCAAATACTGCAGCTTCACCAGGATGGAAGAGGGAACAAAAAATATTATCATAAAATGGTTAAGACAATAAACTTGGCTTCCCTGGTGGCTCAGAGGTTAAAGCGTCTGCCTCCGATGCGGGAGACCTGGGTTCGATCCCTGGGTCGGGAAGATCCCCTGGAGAAGGAAATGGTAACCCATTCCAGTATTCTTGCCTAGAAAATCCCATGGACAGAGAAGCCTGGTAGGCTACAGTCCACGGGGTCGCAAAGAGTCGACAGGACTGAGCAACTTCACTTTCACTTTCACTTATTTACCATAATTATTTAAAGTCATTATAATGGGTCTAGTCAGGACTGAAGGTGCCTTAGGAATTGCCTTAGGGTCCTGGTTTTAAGATTAGAGCCCAGATATGATTTTTCGCAAGGTCAGCCTGCAAGTGAGCAACACAGCCTGGACTGAAACTCACAAGCTCTTCTCACTGCTGGACCAAGGTGCTTCTCATGACCTGATACCATCCTCTCATTAAGAAGTTGGATATCCCTACACGCATCCATGCCCCTCTTTTCCCACTTCGAGGATGGGCCATTCGTCCCCTGTGTGCCTCTGGAATCACAGCCAATCTTCAGAACTTATTTAACAGGCATTTACTGAGTGACATCTACATAGTAGGCTCTGTGCTGGGACCCTAGCAAGACCACATCTAATAGGGAAGAGAGAGAGGTAATTCGACCTACAAGTTAAATGATCCCCATAGAATTCCCTGGTGGTGCGCCAGTTAGGGCTCTGTGCTTTCCTTGCAGGAGGGAGGCTAGGATCCCACCAGCTGCCATGGCCAAGTAATAATCCCCATAATGATCTCCATTGAGAAGTTCAGATCCTGTCCCTTCTGTGCCCAGAGCCCTCCACTGCCCTCAAATTCTGGGTTGGAGTAAAAACCTAAATCTCTTCAGGGGCCCATGAGGCGCCCGGGGAGCTCTGTCTCCCACCACCACCACCTTTACCTCCCTGAGCACCTCCTCTAATCTTCTTCAGTGCACTGGCCTTTTGGATGTTCCCTTTTTATTTTTCTTAATAACTAACATTTTATTTATTTATTTGGCCACATCACAAGGCATGCGAGATCTTCTCTGACCAGGAATAGAACCCGTGCCCCATACAGTGGAAGTGAAATCTTAACTGCTGGACCAGCAGGGACGTTCCTGGATGTTCCTTTTATACACTTCAGGCCTCAGGGCCTTTGCACTTTCTGTTTCCTGTCCTTAGGATATAGTACTGCTTATCCCCTCACTTCCTTCTTGTCCCTTCTCAACTGCCACCTTATACGAGAGGCCTTCCCTGATCATCCCTTATAAGTTAACAACCCACTCCCAACCTCAGCCCACTCTGTCCTACTGTAATTTCCTTCATGATACTTATCACCATCTAACCAGTGACATATTTACATATTCATATTTCCAGTCTATCTTTCCCCATTAGAATGTTAACCCTATAAGAGTAGAGATTCTGTTTCGTTCATTGCCCTAGAATAGTGCCTGACATATATTGTGTGCTTGTGATATTGTGATTTATAATAAGAAATATATATTTGGTCTTCATTCCATCCCTGGAGTAGAGCTCCTAGAACCCTTAGAATAGAAAAGGTCAGTTTCCATTCCAATCCCAAAGAAAGGCAACACTAAAGAATGCTCAAACCACTCCACAACTGCACTCATCTCACACGCGAGCAAAGTCATGCTCAGAATCCTCCAAGCCAGGCTTCAGCAGTATGTGACCTGTGAACTTCCAGATGTTCAAGCTGGATTTAGAAAAGGCAAAGGAACCAGAGATCAAATTGCCAACATCTGTTGGTTCATTGAGAAAGCAAGAGAGTTCCAGAAAAACATCTGCTTCTGCTTTATTGACAATGCCAAAGCCTTTGACTGTGTGGATCACAATAAACTGTGGACAATTCTTAAAAAGATGGGAATACCAGACCACCTGACCTGCCTCCTGAGAAATCTGTATGCAGGTCAAGAAGCAACAGGTAGAACTGGACATGGAACAACAGACTAGTTCCAAATAGGGAAAGGAGTACTTCAAGGCTGTGTATTGTCACCCTGCTTATTTAACTTATATGCAGGATACATCATGTAAAATACCGGACTGGATGAAGCACAAGCTGGAATCAAGATTGCTGGGAGAAATATCAATAACCTCAGATACACAGATGACACAACCCTTACAGCAGAAAGCGAAGAACAACTAAAGAGCCTCTTGATGAAAGTGAAAGAGGAGAGTGAAAAAGCTGGGTTAAAACTCAACATTCAGGAAGCTAAGATCATGGCATCAGGTCCCATCACTTCATGGCAAATAGATGGGGAAACAATGGAAACAGTGAGAGACTATTTTGAGGGGCTCCAAAATCACTGCAGATGGGGACTGCAGCCATGAAATTAAAAGACACTTGCTCCTTGAAAGAAAATCTATGACCAACCTAGACAGCATATTAAAAAGCAGAGACATTACTTTGCCAATAAAGGTCCGTCTAGTCAAACCTATGGTTTTTCCAGTAGTCATGTATGGATGTGAGAGTTGGACTGGGAAGAAAGCTGAGTGCCGAAGAATTGATGCTTTTGAACTGTGGTGTTGGAGAAGACACTTGAGAGTCCTTTGAACTGCAAGGAGATCCAACCAGTCAATCCAAAGGAAATCAGTCCTGAATATTCATTGGAAGGACTGATGCTGAAGCTCACCTGATACGAAAAACTGACTCATTTGAAAAGACCCTGATGCTGGGAAAGATTGACGGCAGGAAGAAGGGAACGATAGAAAATGAGATGGTTGGATGACATCACCTAATTGATGAATGTGAGTTTGAGTAAGCTCTGGGAGTTGGTGATGGACAGGGAAGCCTGGCGTGCTGCAGTCTGTGGGGTGGCAAAGAGTCAGACACGACTGAGACTGAACTGAACAGAACTGAAGCTAGGAGAGTGATAAGGCTTCATTTGTTATGTAAATGAAGTGATGTTTGGGAAGCCCCTAGGTCACCTAAGGAGGAGGGGCTGGGCTGCCAAGGGAATATACCTTATGATTAGAGAGCTGAACTTTCAGCCCCTCTGCTGGAGGTTGAGTTCCACCACCAGTGGCCCAAGATTTAATCAATCAATCAATCAATCGTATGTTATGCGTGTGTGCATATATGTGTGTGTGTGTGTGTGTGTGTGTATGCTCAGTCATGCCCAACTCTTTGTGACCCCATGAACTGTAGCCCTCTGTGATGAGGCTTCCATAAAAACCCACAAGGACAAGGTTGTGAGTGCCTCCAGGTTGGTGCAGAGAGAGGGCTTGGAAGCTTCTGCACCCCTTTCCCTGTCCTTTGCTCTGTGCTGTTCTTGAGTCACATCCTTTCATAATAAACTGGTGATCTACGAAGGGAAACGTTTCTCTGAGTTCCGTAAGCTGCTCTGGTAACTAACTCCAACCCAAGGAGGGATCATGGGAACCTCCATCTCTAGCCAGTGGATCAGAAGCACAGATAACAGCCTGGGCTTGTGGCCGGCATATCTGAAGCAGAGGGGTGGTTGTGGGGCAACCTTGTAGGACTGAGCCCTTCACTTCATCTTATCAGAGAGGCCTTCCCAGACCATCCTTTATAAACTGTGAGATTTGAAGGTGTCTTCAGGTCGATGGTGTCAGGGTTGACTTAAATTGTAAGGTACCTGGCTGGTATCTGAGAGCCAGCTCGTGGTATACCAGAGGGCTCAGTAAAATATTCGTTGACTGACTGACACAAAATGATACCTGCTGGGGGCACAGGAAGTGGGAGTGGGGGGGGTCAGAGAGAAGGAGCACAGTTACTACGTTCTGACTCTTCGACATTCTAATTCAGAACCTGCCTGTCCTTCGAGTTGATCACTTGCCAATGCCTTGTTTGGATAAGAGAACTAATTCTGACTGGGTGTGTCCATCAGCATCAAGACATAGCTTTTCTCTCTACTGCTCAGTAATTTTTTTGTTTAACTTTTTGGCCACGCTGCATGAATATGGGAACTTAGTTCCCCAACCAGGGATAGAACCCACACCCCCTGCATCATAAGTGCGGATCCTTAACCACTGGTTCTCCAGGGAAGTCTGTCTGCCGGTCAGCTTTGAACAAAAATGGAGTGCATTTTCCTGGAAAGGAGAAAGTGGGCCCAGGGAACCATCCCAGGGGATCCTGGGGACAAAGAGACCTGGGTCCTGATCCAACTCTGACATTTATTTTTCTTTCATTTTTTTAGTTGTAAGATATAACATAAAAAATACAAAAAATAAAAAACAAAAATGTAAGATAACAACATGAAATTCACCATTGTAACCATTTCTAAGTGTGCAATTCAGGGGCATTAAGTGGCATTCACATTGTGGTGCAGTCATTACCTTGAGTATTACCAGAACTTTCCAACATCCCAAACTGAAACTGTGTACCCAATAAACAATAACTCCCTATTCTCTCCTCCCTCCAACCTCTGGTGACCACCATTCTACTTTCTGTCTCTTTGAATTTGACTGCTCTTGGTACCTTGTGGAAATGGACTTATACAATACTTTATTGTCTGGCTAACAGCAATGGCACCCCACTCCAGTACTCTTGCCTAGAAAATCCCATGGACAGAGGAGTGTGGAAGGTGGCAGTCCATGGGGTCACTGAGAGTCGGACACGACTGAGCGACTTCACTTTCACTTTTCACTTTCATGCATTGGAGAAGGAAATGGCAACCCACTCCAGTGTTCTTGCCTGGAGAATCCCAGGGATGGGGGAGCCTGGTGGGCTCTGTGGGGTCTATGGGGTCGCACAGAGTCAGACACGACTGAAATGACTTAGCAGCAGCAGCAACGTCACTCATATTTTTAAGGTTCATCCATCTTGTAGCATGTGTCAGAATGTAATTCCTTTTCAGGGCTGAATACTAACCCATTGAATGGATGTACCACATTTTGTTTATCCATTCATATATCAGTGGAGATTTCCGTTGTTTCTACTTTTTGACTATTATGACCAGTGCTGCCATGAACTTATGGGTGTACAAGTGTCTGTTCACAAGTATCAGCTTTGAATTATTTGGGGCATATACTTAGAAGTGGAGTTGCTGAATCATATGGTGGTTGTATGTCCAACTTCTTGCAGAACCACCATACTCACAGTTTTTCTACAGCGGCTGCTCCGTTGTGTATCCCACCAGCAATGTACAAGGTTTCCAGTTTCTCCACATTCTCGCCAGCACTTACTGTCTTCTTTCTTCCTTTCCTAATAGGTCTGAAGTAGAATTGCATTGTAGTTTTGATTTGTATTTTCCTAATGATTACTGATGTCAAGCATCTCTTCATGTGCTTACTGACCATTTGATACTTTCTTCAGAGAAATGTGTATGTATTCCAGTCCTTTGCCCAGTTTTGAATCGGGTTGCTTTTCTTTTTAGTTGTTGCGTTGTCGAGGTTCCTTTCAGCTCTGTCACTTTCTTAACTGTGTGCCCTGGAGTGAGTTATGTTACCCCACTGTACCTCAGTTTTCTCACTTGTAAAAAGTACACTTTTTTTAACCTATTAATTCCTACTTCCTAGAGCTGATGTGAGGATTAAATAAGCTAGCAAATGGAAGACAACCATTAGTATGTCTAGCAGATAAAAACAACAACTCGGGACTTCCCTGGCAGTCTGGTGCTTAAGATTCCACACTCCCATTACAAAGGGCATGGGTTAGATCCCTAGTCAAGTAACTAAGATCCCCAATGCTTCAGGGTTTGGTCAAAGAAAGAAAACAACCCAACAATAACAAACCTAACATTTACTGAACACTCACTATGTGCTATTCATTGGGCAAAGCTCTTTACATACATTAACTCATTGAGATATATTAACTCATTACCCTCCAGTGTGGTTACCAATACTGCCTGCACATAGAAGTTGAATCTGAACAGGGCCTTCCTTCCTCTCTTGTCTGCCTGTTATCCAGCATGTTCAGGACATGTCTGCTAGGCCCAGGGCAAAGCAGCAGGTGACCTCACTGCTCCAGACCTTATTAACAGAACCCCCTACACACCCAGGGCTTCCCTGGTGCTCACTGGTAAAGAATCTACCTGCCAGTGCAGGAAACGCAGGTTCGATCCCTGGGTCGGGAAGATCCCCTGGAGGAGGAAACGGCAACGCACTCCAATATTCTTGCCTGGAGAAGCCCATGGACAGAGGGGCCTGGTGGGCTACAGTCCGTGGGGGTCGCAAAAGAGTCAGACACGAGTTGGCAACTAAACAACAGCAACCCTCACACCAAATCTTCCAAGCTGTCCCGTTACTGAGACCGACCTGATGGCTACTGGGCCTGGCCTAGTGAGAGGTCTCTAGAACCCGCCCAGCAGGCCACCAGCACGCTCTAAACCAAAGGACTTCACAGAGCCACCCACATACCCCATCCTGGATCTGGAAACCACATCTTTCTATCCTGGGTGGTCCGGATATCCTTCCCCCTGGCCCTTGTCAAGCCTAATGCCATTTTATCATCCTGCCAAGCTTACTGCCTTGGGAAAATCCTGGATTCTGATCTTCCCCCCTATCTAATGACAAGAAGAGGAAGCTGGATTTCCAGATGCCCACAGCTGGCGCCAAGCAGCAGGCTGGCCCCAGTGATCTCCGTGGGAGCCGGCCTGCCAGTGCTCCAGACACCTGGAAAAAGGCTGAGGCGCGTTGCTATGCTCTGCCTTTCCCACCAGCGCAAGAATGAAAATAGCAGCGATGTAGAATTAATTCTGCAGATGAACGTTTTTCAGCTTCCCAAATTTGGCAATCACGCTCTTCCCCGCCCCCCCTTGTGTGCCTTTGCTTCCACTTGGATAGAGAAGTGGAAGAAGATGCTTGGCTCCCACCCTTCTGCAGGGAACGTGGAGATCAGACAGAGGCCAGGTTCCTCAGCCAAGTACCTAAGGCCCTGTGGCCTCTGACTCAGCCATCTCTGCACCCTCAGTTCCTCTCACTTCCTTACTGACATGCACCTTGAACAGCCAAACACTTTCACGTCTCCAAATCTTTCCAGATGCTGTTTCCTCCACCTGAAGTGTCTCCTGCTCCTGGGTTGCCTAGTGAGATCCTACTTATTCTTCAAAACCCAGCGCAAGTATCATCTTACAGGAGAAACTTTCTTTGACTTGCTTCCTTCCCAGACAAACTTAATTCATCCTCACCTTCTGCTCCTTTTGTAGTGGGACGATGTGTGTGTGTGGGTGAGTCTATCGTGCTGCCTGTGTAAAGGACTGATGTAGCCTGGTACCTGGCACGTAATAAGTGTTCAACAGACGTTAGCTTATTTACCTTTTCTATGAAGCTGGAAATGGCTTGGGGAGAGGAGGTGAATCCTAACGGTACCACAGCCTGATTTCTGAACATGAAGAAAATAGAAACCTCTTTCATTTCATGCTGTAGCTTGGCCAGCTTTCAGCTTTGGCCAAAAGCACTGAGTGATATCCTTGACCTTCTCAAGTCCTTGAATAAATGTAAAACACGCTCATCAGTTATCAGCCCAGGCCCAGCGGTCTCTTATCCACACCCACAGCTCCCTGGATATCTCACACAGGTACGTACTTGGATCATGGCTATTCGCGGCTAGAAGGTAAGCTCCCCACCGCAGGGTCAGTGACTCGCTTTCACTGCTGCACGCCCCGGAGCCTGGCAGTAGGTGGCGCTCTGGAAATAGTTGAGGGATGGGTGCTGGTTGAGTTACTGAATGTAACCCTACCCTGGCAGATTTGAGAGAGCACCTCGATCTGGGCAGGTCTGAGTCCTCTGCCTTAAAAGGGTTTCCTAGAATGGCTTTGCCCGTTCTCAGCAAAACACCTGAACACTTCTTTGGCACTATAACTGAGAAATGTAAGAGAAGTGCCCAGGGCAGTGCTATCTTATTCCTGGAGCATAGGGCTTGGACTTTGGAAAATGTAGGTCTTGGCTCAAATCCGAGTTCTGAAACCTTAGCCAATCACTTCACCCAGCTGGACCTGGACTCCTGTCATCTGTATAAAGGGGATCCTAGTAGTTCCAATGGACTGGCAAAGTTCTGAGGTAGAAAGATGTAGCTCAGGGCTGAACACACCAATAAAAGAGGACCCTCAGGATTTCCCTGGTGGTCCAGTGGTTATGACACCAAGCTTCCACTGCAGGGACACGGGTTTGATCCCTGGTTGGGGAAGTTCCACATGCCTCGAGGTGCAGCCATGAAAAATAAAGGAAGATCCTGTTTCCTATTACTTTAACTCTTCTTACCTCTCAGCTGGAGCTGTTGGGGAAGGGAGAGTCCACGTGACTGTGCAGAATCCTAGCTCATGGACCAGAAAGGCTCAAGTGCCAAAACCAATTTGCTTGGGTTCAAATCTCATTAGTTGTGTGATCTTGGGCAAGACATTTAACCTCTCTGTATCTCACGTTCTTTAGTAGAGTACTAGTAGAGTAATGATATGATAACATTGGTCTCACAGACTTTATAATATAAAGAACCAAAGAAGCTCTCATGGCACCAAAACACAAGCCAGCTCCTGTATTTACAGTGAAGGTAATGTCTGCATCCCATGGACAGAGGAGCCCAGAGGGCTACGGTCCAAAGGGTCGCAAAGAGTTGGAGATGACTTAGCAACTAAACAAACACACGTCTGCAGAGATTCGATTTGTTCATCTCTCGGCCCCCTAGGAAGGGGGTCTGCCCCTGTGACTTGAGGTTTGTACCAGGACTTGCACCTCTGGGCTGCCATTCCTGGTGGCCTCTCCCCTCAAATCCTGGCCTGGATTGAAAGGAACCTCTGGCTGCAGAGAGGGCTCCAGTGGCTGGAGCAGTGGGTAGAACCCTGACCCTGGAGTCAGCCTTCAGCCTGGGTTTGACTCTCACAGCTTTACCACTTCCTGACTCGGCCCCTTTTTCTCTCCATCCCAGTTTCCTGCTAAGAACTACAGTGTCTGTCTGACAGGCTGGATGGAGGATTACAGGAGATAACGTATGCAAAGCACCGAGGACCGGGCCAGGCCCCCCGAGGAGCTGCGTGATAAAGAAAGAGCACGTCCCTTCTCTCCCCCTGGCCGGCACTCTGCCCCTCCTAGCTCTGGCACTGCCTACCAAGTTCAAAAGTGGCTGCTGCAGCTGTCGTTTCTGAAAATACATTCTCTGGCTGCTTTTGTCTTTTCATCCAAGTCTTCCCCAAAGCCTCAAACATTCCCAAATCAAGGGTTTAAAAAGACAAAAAGCCCAAGCTGACCTATCCATGCCGCTCGCTGGCAGATGTCCAGGGGGATCTGGCTCTGCCAGTCGCTGAGCTTGACATTCAGCCCCCCACCCCCCCACCCCCCAGTCATTTTCACTCACATCCGACAAGATCAATGAGAAAAACAGGCAGCAATGATCAAAAAGGCCGACAAAGGCTCTTGGGGGAACTCTCCCAGCAGGATGGTGCGCCGCACAAAAGTACATGCAGGGGGTGTTCCATAAAAGCTCCTCCACTCACAGGCAGCCCTCATGCCCAGAGACACCAAAAAATGGTTCCCATGACAACGCTGCTGCAAATGTTAAATATAAATGTGTGTGTGTACACAGCCACACAGAGATGCACGGAAATAAACTCTTGGCACAATTTTTTTTTTTCCCTGTTCCAAACACAAAATAACCTGCAGGATTGATTGCTGAAAGAGAGGACAAAGAAGGGTTTGAACAAACATGCTTCCAACAGACTGGCTGTCAGTGCTGGACACCTGTTTTGATGTCAGTCTGTTTTGTTTCCTGCACCTGCAGTATAGTAGATACTCAATAAATAATTGTCAGCTGAATGAATAAATGATGGGTAGATGGAAGAAAGGAAGGAAGCAGGAGGAGGCTGGAGGGAGGGAGACAGAGACAGCCTGGCGGGTCAGGGCTGGCATGGCTCCTACTGAGGATCCACTCACCCTCTTGTTCTTCTGTTGGAGAAACTGAGGCTCAGAAAAGGCAAAAAAAAGGGAAGGAATCTTGCCAAAAGGCGCAAAAAGAATTTCTCTTAAAGCTCTAATCCTGCACTTAATGAATCTGAGTCAAATTTCTGTCTGCATAAGAACCATATATCGAGCAATTAATATGGTCTAAGCACTAGAGACATTATCTCATAATTTGCAACCCGCAAGGGATGTATCAGGATTTCCAGTTAACTGGGGCTTTGACAGGTGAAGTCACCTGTGGTTGGAATGGAGACTAAACTCAGGTGACTCAAACACTAGGCTCTGAACCCCCTTACATTTCTCTCTGAAATGAGGGCCGAGGGAGCAAAGGGTCCCTGGTCCAAATGAGGGAGCAAAAGGGAAACAGTAGCAAGGATTCTTGCAGATGTTGGGGAGGGGGAATCAGAGATATGAAGTACTTTGCCCACGTCTGGGAGCAGTGGGGAAATGGATCAGAGCTCAGGTTTTCAGGCTCCCTGTCCATGATTCCTTCAGTTTATTCACTGTTTTCTAACAAAGCAACTGGAGGCTGGCTCCTGTAGGCCCCGGACTCAGCCCTTTAATTGGGAGAGGGGAGGGGACGCCTGGGGCTGTCTTTGAGTCCTGGGACTGTCTAGCGGGGTGGAGGATCTGGGCTGATCCTGAGACTCTTTAGGGTGTTTTGCGCCCTCTGGTGGCCATATCGTAGAACTGGCAAGAAACTTGGACTTTCTAGCAAATTCCCTTTCTCGAAGCAGGATTTTGTCTTGGGGCTCAGGAGGGAAAAGGAATCGGCTCACAGGGTCCAGATGCATACTCCCTGCTGCCTTGGGTGTGCCGTGGTCCCAAGCTCGCCTCAGATCTATTCTTTGCACAGCTGGCAGAACTGCTTTTAAAAACCCGAAGCTGATCATGTCATTCTCCGGCTTATCTGTCTGTCTGTCGCTAAGTCGTGTCCGACTCTTGCAACCCCATGGACAGTAGCCCGCCAGGCTTCTCTGTCCATGGGATTCTCTAGGCAAGAATACTGGAGTGAGTTGCCATTTCCTTCTCCAGGGGATCTTCCCAAACCAGGAACTGAACCCAGATCTCCTGCATTGCACACAGATTCTTTACCAACTGAGCTAGAAGGGAAGCCCTTCCCTATGAGGGAAGCTCTGGCTTATACTCTCCAATAACTTCCCATTGATCTTTTTCCTTAAAAATTCGTTATTTATTTTGGCTGCACTGGGTCTTCATTGCAGCCCCCTGAGCTTCTCTAGTTGTGGCACCCGGGCTTACTTTCGATATGTGGGATCTTAGTTCCCCGACTAGGGATCGAACCCAGGTCCCCTGCATTAGGAGCTTGGGGGTCTTAGCCACTTGTCTTCCCTTGTGGCTCAGCTGGTAATCCGCCTGCAATGCAGGAGACCTGAGTTCGATCCCTGGGTTGGGAAGATCCCCTGGAGAAGGGAAAGGGTTCTGGCCTTTCCCAGTTACTGGCCTGGAGGATTCCATGGACTGTATAGTCCATGGGGTCACAAAGAGTCAGACAGGACTGAGCGAATTTCACTTTCACTTTCCACCAGGGAAGCCCCTCATTGATCTTAAGATAAAATTCAACTCTGAGGATGAGGCCTATGGCTATTCCCTCCCCACCTCCCTCTCTCTCTGGCCCCCTCCACCCTCCTTCTCACCCTGATAGGTAGCCTCCCTGGCCTTCTTCCAGGTGCTTGCATCTTCCTAATTCAGCCTTTACACATGCTGTTCCCTTTGCCTGACACACTCTTCCCTACACTGCCCACCCCCAGTTAAAAAAATTGTCTTGGCCTCACCATGTGGCTTGCAGGATTTTAGTTCCCTCACCAGGGATCAAACCTGAGCCCTGGCAGTGAAAGCACCAAATCCTAACCATTGGACCAGCAGGGAATTCCCCCCACTCTTGCCTGCCCTTTATCTACAAATTCCTGCTTGTTCTTCACATCTCAGCTCAAAGGTTGCCTCTTCAGACATACACTTTTATATTCCACATCCCTTTCAAGTTTCGAGTGCTCTTTACAATGGCAATTTCTTGTCCAGTGACTGCTTTTCTTGATCACTAACAACAAGAACCCTGTCGCATTCAATAGCCTATTTCCAGCACCTTGCCCAATGCCTAGTGCATACAACTACTATTACTGCTGCTGAGTCGCTTCAGTCGTGTCCGACTCTGTGCGACCCCAGAGACGGCAGCCCAGCAGGCTCCCCCGTCCCTGGGATTCTCCAGGCAAGAACACTGGAGTGGGTTGCCCTTTCCTAGTGCATACTAGGTTCTCGGTATTTGTTGAACAGATGAATGAAGGGATTTGTAAAACCAAACAAAAATCCTTGATTTCTGTTAAGTACTTTATGCCAAGTACTATTCTAAACTCTTGACAAGCTTTAATTGAATTATCACAAATCTCAAAACCCATTTTACAGATGAGGAAACGGAGTGGTTATTTACCTTACTCCTTCTTCCCTGGAGAATCCCAGGGATGGCGGAGCCTGGTGGGCTGCCATCTATGGGGTCGCACAGAGTCGGACACGACTGAAGCGACTTAGCAGCAGCAGCAGCAGGTCAAATAGGGATTTACTGTGGGAGCCGGAATGTAAATCCAGACTGTCTGAACTAGAGCTCCCCTTTGATTTGCAGCCTCTCTTCCCACCACTGTCTCCACCACACATGCCATGGCACCCACACCCCTCTCACCCTCAGTCCTGGTCTCCCCGCACTTCTTAGCTTTTCCACAGGTGAGGAAGCAGAGATCCCAGGATTTACCATCTCGTGTGTGTATCTGCTGCTGTCCGCTTCTTCTGGGCTTCCCTCATAGCTCAATCGGTGAAAAGAAAATCTGCCTGCAATGTAGGAGCCCCAGGTTCAATTCCTGGATCAGGGAGAGCCCCTGGAGAAAGAAATGGCAACCCACTCCAATATTCTGGCCTGGGAAATCCCATGGACCAGAGGAGCCTGGCGGCTACAGTCCAGAGGGTCACAGAGTCGTACACGACTTAGTGACTAAACCACCAGCACTTAGCCCAAACCCTCTCATAGCCGTTGCCGCGTGTGAGCTCTCGGTGAGGTGGGCCTCATCACCCCCATTTAACAGGTGCAGAAACAGACTTAGAAGAGTCCACAGTTTCCTCCCACTGTGCGGTAGGTATGTACTGTGCCTCTGCCTAGTGCCAGGCACGTGAGGGGTTCAGGCTAAACCTGTAACTCATTGTACAGGCCTCCAGTGGACCCCCAGGAGTCGCAGACGCTCGCACCATCTTGCAGGTTTCTCTCCTTAGGCCTCCATCAAGCCTGGAGGAGAGGACTGCTTGCAGCTGCAGGAAGGGCGGGAAGTCTTGCCCTCCCCAGGACCCGTCTCCTCTATAGCATGAAAATCTGGAGCTGCTGGGGACTGGCGGCAAGCCCTTACCCCACAGGGCACATGTGACGACTTGTCAGGGCTGGGGGAGATGGGAGGGGCAGAGACCGTCGTGGACCAAGATCCTATGCTGATACCATTACCAGGCTCCTATCACTGGGGGTCGGGCTGGGGCAGGAAACTCCCCCACACGGAACTGCCAAAATTCAAAGCAGAGTTTTGCTGCCTTGGGGAGGAGGAGTGGATCACTAAGGAAGCGCATGATCTTTGAGAGCAAGGCTTCTCAAACCCAGGGATACAGTCACCAGACTGAGGCTGGATCAGAGCAAGAGCCACCTGCACCGCCCCCCAGGCTAGCAAGCGCCAAGTAACAAGCAACCCAGCTGAGGGATGGAAAGTTGAGCGGGTGAAGCAGGACCACTGTTAAAAACCCTCCAGCAACCCAGTGCTCATCTGAAGTTTGAGATGATGCTAGAGGAGCTGGAAATCAGTAGTGCAAGGAAGGTAACCATAGCAACAACAAAGTCCAAACCAGCTCAGCCCCTAAGTGCACTGACTTCAGCTCTTACACTGCTTGTCTAGCGAAAGATGCATGCTCATTTCCAGGAACTGGTGCTACTTAATTTAGTCTCTACTGCTCTACACACAATGTCCGGATGTTTGGTCAAAAATTATAAAACACTAAGAAGCAAGAAAAAAATCCATTCGCAAGAGACAAAGAATCAACCAAGCTAGATTCAGAAATGATGCTGTTGTTGAAACTACTAGAGAAGGATTTTTAAACAGTCACGATTTGTGCATTAAAAATGGTAGCAGAAGAGATGGACCACATGCACAAACAGATGGGGAATTTCAGCAGAAAGGAAATTATGAGTCAAACAGAAATTCTAGAAGAAAAACAAAACAGCATGGTAGCAGAGATGAATGCCTTCTATGGACTAATCTCCAGACTCAACAAAACTGAGCAGAGTTGGTAAACTTGAAGATAGTTCAATAGAAATTATCTAAACTGAAACAAGGAGAGAGAACTAAGTGAAAAAAAACAAATAAAGCCAGAACAGAGCATCCAAGAGCTGTGAAACAAAATCAGATTATCTAATATATGTATAACTGGAATCCCAGAAAGAAGAAAGAGAACAAGGCAGATGAATACTTGAAGAGATAGTGGATGAAACTTTTCCAAAAATTATGAAAGACATCAGATATAGATGTAAGAATCAGATAGAACACCAAGTGGGATAAATAGCGCCCCCCCCCCCATAAAAAAGGGCTTCCCAGGTGACCCTAGTGGTAAAGAACCCGCCTGCCAATGCAGGAGACTAAGAGATGCGGGTTTGATCCCTGGGTCGGGAAGATCCCCTGGAGGAGGGCATGGCAATCCACTCCTGTATTCTTACCTGGAGAATCCCATGGACTGAGGAGAGTCTGGCAGGCTACCATCTATAGAGTTGCAAAGAGTCACGAACTGAAACAACTTAGCATGCATGCATCCCATAAGAAAACAAAAGCAAAAACACCTAGACACATCATAGTCAAGCTGCTGAAAACCAAAGATAAAGAGAAAATCCTGAAGGCAGACAGAGGGGGCCAAAGATACTTTAATGCATACAATGGAGCAAAGATAAGAATTACAGCAGACTTCTGCTCAGAAACTAAGTGGGAGGACAGAGGGAGTAAAAAGTGTCCATTGAGCTGAAAAGCGAGGGAGGGAGCTCCATGTGATCAATGGATCAGTTTATTAAAGGATAACTTGCAGGATGGAATCAGCAGACTGCTGATGCAGACAGAATTCTGGGTTGATGCCCAGAAGCATTCTCAGCTGCACTGTACACCAACGAGAGGCCCCTGGGACAATTTTAGTTAACCTCAGATGTGGAGGTGCGTTCTTGGAGACACGAAGTGCATTCCTAAGTCAAGATATATGAATGGGTAACTAGTCTTGTGGGCGCTGGGAATGTCAGTTAAAGTCTTCACCATTGTGGAGCATGGAGGCCACCTGGACCTAAACCACCATTAAACAGTGTCTGTTAACTACAGAACCTTTGACCACAGAGGGGAGATTTACTCACTACCCAGTCCAGCCGCAGGCAGGCTCAGTGGGAGGACCGGAGGAACTGAACGGTCCCAAGATGGCGTCAGTTATGCTAATAGCCATACAAACTGTACAAGCAGGAGACAACAAGCTGACATCTTTGGCGTTTTTATGATTTTATTTATTTTATTTTTAGCTGTGTTGGGTCTTCATTGCTGCGTGGGCCTTTCTCTAGTTGTGGAGAGTCGGGGCTACTCTCTCGCCATAGAACGCGGGCTCCTCTCGCTGCAGAGAAGCAGCAGGCTTCTAGGTTGCAGGGGCTCAGTGCTCGCGGCCCCCGGGGTCTAGAGCGCGGGCTCAGTAGTTGCGGTGCGTGGGCTTAGTGGCCCTGAGGCACATGGGATTTTCTCGGATCAGGGCTCGGCCTCACATCTCCTGCACTGGCAGCCAGATTTTTTACCACGGAGGACCAGGGAAGCCCTGACCTCTTTAAAGTGCTGAAGAAACATCAACCCAGAATTCTATCTGCATCAAGAATATCTTTCAGGGGACTTCCCTGGTGGTCCAGCGGTTAAGATTCCACGATTCCACTGCAGGGAGTTTCAGTTCGATCCCTAGTAGGGGAACTAAGATCCTGCCTGCCACATGGCATGGCCGAAAAGTTAAAAAAAACTTTCAAAAATGAAGGTGCTGATAACATGAATCCATAAATGGCCTAAATCTGCACACAACTATACACTCACACAGAGACACACATAGAGAGATATGAATGTGTATACAAATTGGTGAAATGTAAATAAGGTCTTAATAAGTTTGATTAATAGTATCCCATACTAATGTAAGTTTCTTGAATTGACGGTGTTAGGTTTTGATGTTTTGTAAGAGGTTACCACAGAGGAAGTCTAGGTGAAGGGTACACAGGACTTTCAATGCTATTTTTTTGCAACTTCCTATGAGTCAATGACTATTTCAAAATAAACAAACCCACCCCCTTTTTTTTCTTTTTTAATGAAAGCACAACTATTCTGTGTCCTGATTCTGGTGGTTAGAGGACGTTAGGCACACGTGGTCAGTTGCTCGGTTGTGTCCAACTTCTTGAGACCCCAAGGACTGTAGCCTGCCAGGTTTCTCTTTCCATGGTATTTTCCAGGAAAGAATACTGGAGTGGGTTGCCATCCCCTTCTCCAGGAGATCTTCCAGACCCTGGGATCTAACTCACGTCCCTTGTGTCTCCTGCACTGGAAGATTCTTTACCACTACGTCACCTGGAAAGTCTCAGAGGAGCCTATGCAAATCTCAAAACTCATCGAACTGTATGCCAAAAAGTCAATTATACTGTATATAATTTTTTAAGAATGAGGTGAGCTGAAGACTTCTTCAGATACACAAAAGCTGAGAGATTTCACCACCAGCAGACCTATACTACAAGAAATCTTAAAGGAGTTCTTCATGCAGAAGACTATGATACCAGAATAAGCACTTGGACACGCTTCATTTCTTACACAAAGAAATGAAGATCTCCAGAAATGGTTAAAATAAAAGTAAATATAAAAGGCATGTTTAGACTGTTTTAATCACCTTGAAAGATAATTGACTATCTAAAGCAAAACTAATAGCGGTGTGGATTTATAGCATATACAAAAATACAATACATGACAGTTATCTACAACAGGTGGGAGGGAGGAACTGTGAGTACACCGTTGTTTCTTTCCATGTGGGAGACCTGGGTTCGATCCCCAGGTCGGGAAGATCCCCTGGAGAAGGGAATGGCTACCCACTCCAGTATTCTTGCCAGGAGAATCGCCATGGACAGAGGAGCCTGGCTGGCTACTGTCCACGGGGTCGCAAAGAGTCGGACACGACTGAGCGACTGACACACACACAGCACAGCATTCTCAATCCCCAAGGCAAGGACTGGCAAACCGTGCTTTCGGAACAAATCCATCCCTCTGCTCTTTTTGTACAACTTGCAAGTTAAGCATGGTTTTTTGGTGCTTTGTTTTTGTTTTGGCCACACTGCTAGCTTGTGGGATCTTAGTCTGCCAGCCAGGGGTGGACACTGTCTGGACCCTGGCAGTGAGAGCACTGAGCCCTCACCACTGGGCCACCAGAAAGTCCCAGTGCGGCCCCACTAGTGCTTCACTTTGTATGTGATGTTGTTGCAACTGTGTGTATATATATATACACATATAATAGTGATCACTTTAACCATTCGTGAGTGTACGATTTAATGTCATTAAATGCATTTAAAATGTTGTGTAATCACCACTATCTATACCTAAAACTTTTTCATCATCTCCAACAAAATCTCTGTACTCATTGAACTATAACTTCCCCTTCTCTCGTCCCTCCAGCCTCTTGTAATCTCTATTCTATTTTCTGTCTCCATGAATTTGTCTATTCTAGGTACCTCATATAATATATGTTAATTTTTTCAAAGTCTGCCTTTCTAAGTTAGTTCATATTTTTGTCTGGAGGCCCTGAATGTTTTCTATCTTTAAAATCCAATAACTTTATAAGAATCTATCTTAGAGTTGATGATTTAGCATCAATTTACATGATACCCAGTGAGCCCTTTTGATGTGTAGAAGCGGGTCTTTCATTTCTAGAACGTCTTCTGGATTACTGTTTTAAATTTTAGCTCATAGGACATATGTGGCGATTCAATGGTTAAGAACCCAACTTCCAGTGCAGGGGACGTGGGTTCCATGCCTGGTCAGGGAACTCAGATCCCCTGTGGCTCAGGGAAACTAAGCCCGTGACCCGCAGATACTGAGTCCACATGCTACAACAAGAGAGAAGCCCGTGCACCACAAGGAGAGACCCCACTTGCTGCAGCTAACACCCGACACGGCCAAAAATAAATATTAGCTTGGTGCAAGAGTAATTATGGTTCCAGACCCTGAATTTCAAATTATTATAACTAGGCTCAAACATGTCTTTATTAATCAAAATAGGAACCATTACAATCAACATATTTTTGCCAATGAGAAATAATTTCGTTTATTCCTGTAGCATAAAAATCCGTGCTTTGGGATCCGACGAATGCTCAGACAGCATTTTCTGCATCCTGCTGGTTGTGGAAGTGTTTTCCCTGCAAAAAGTTGTCAAGCTGCTTGAAGAAATGGTAGTCGACTGGCGAGAGGTCAGGTGAATACAAAACTATGTAACCCAATTTGTTCAACTTTTGAAGCTTCGCTTGTGGGACATGTGATCGGACATTGTCATGGAGAAGAACTGGGCCCTTTCTGTTGACCAATGCTGGCTGTAGGCGGTGCGGTTTCCTGTGCATCTCATCGATTTGCTGAGCATACTTCTCAGATGTAATGGTTCTGCTAGGATTCAGAAAGCTTTGGTGGATCAGACCGGCAACAGACCACCAAACAGTGCCCATGACCCTTTTCTTGATGCAAATTTGGCTTTGGGAAATGTTTTGGAGTCCCTTCTTACTCCATCTGCTGAGCTGGTTGTTGCTGGTTGTCATATAAAAATCCACTTTTCGTTGCATGTCACAACCCAATCGAGAAATTGTCATTGTTGCATAGAATGAGAGAAGATGATGCTTCAAAATGATGATTTTTTGATTTGCAGTCAGCTCAGGAGGCACCCACTTACCGAGCTTTTTCACCTTTCCAGTTTGCATCAAAGGCCAAACAACCATAGAATGGTCGATGTTGAGTTCTTGGGCAAGTTCTGTTGTAGTTGTAAGAGGATCAGCCTTGATGCCCCTCTCAGCTGTTCATTGTCAACTTTGGATGGCCAACCACTGCACTCCTCATCTTCAAGACTCTCATCTCATCTCCTTTACAAAACTCATTGAACCACCACTGCGCTGAACACTCATTAGCAGTTCCCAGACCAAATGCATTGTTGATGTTGCAAATTATCTCTGCTGCTTTATGATCCATTTTGAACTCGAGTAAGAAAATCACTCAAATTTGCTTTTTGTCTAAAATCATTTCATAGTCTAAAATACATATAAAATAAATAGCAAGTAATAATTCATTAGCAAAAAACTTACAATGCAAGAAATGTGCTTGAAAATGATGTATAATGTAACTACATTTATTTAAGAATGTATTTCAGTATCAAATGGGAAATTTCAACAATCATTTCAGTTCATTTGCTCTGTTCAGTCTGACTCTTTGTGACCCCATGGACTGCAGCAAGCCAGGTCTCCCTGTCCATCACCAACTCCCAGAGCTTGCTCAAACTCATGTCCATTGAGTCAGTGATGCCATCCAACCATCTCATCCTCTGTCATCCCCTTCTCCTCCCGCCTTCAATCTTTCCCTGCATCAAGGTCGTTTCAAATGAATCAGTTCTTTGCATCAGGTGGCCAAAGTATTGGAGTTTCAGCTTCAACATTAGTCTTACCAATGAACACCCAGGACTGATCGCCTTTAGGATGGACTGGTTGGATCTCCTTGCAGTCCAAGGGACTCTCAAGAGTTCTCCAACACCACAGTTCAAAAGCATCAATTATTCTGTGCTCAGCTTTTTTTATGGTCCAACTCTCACATCCATATATGACTACTGGAAAAAACCATAGCTTTGACTAGATCTTTGTCGGCAAAGTAATGTCTCTTCTTTTTATCTTATTTTCAAATTGTATTTTATTTATTTTTTAAATTTATTTTTGGCTTCACTGGGTCTTCAATGTCATGCATGAGCTCTCTGGTTTCAGCATGTGGGATCTTATTTCCCTGACCAGGGATCGAACCTGCATCCTCTGCAGTGGAAGGCGAATTCTTAACCACTGGACCACCAGGGAAGTCCCTCTCTGCTTTTTAATATGCTGTTTAGGTTGGTCATAGCTTTTCTTCCAAGGAGCAAGCATCTTTTAATTTCATGGCTGCAGTCACCATCTGCAGTGAGTTTGGAGCCCAGGAAAATAGAGACTGTCACTGTTTGAATTGTTCCTCCATCTATTGGCCATGAAGTGATGGGACCCAATGCCTTACTCTTCATTTTTTGAATGCTGTGTTTTAAGCCAGCTGTTTCACTCTCCTGTTTCACTTTCATCAAGAAGCTCTTTAGTTCCTCTTCACTTTCTGCCATAAGGATGGTGTCATCTGCATATCTGAGATTATTGGTATTTCTCCTGGCAATCTTGATTCCAGCTTGTGCTTCTTCCAGCCCAGCGTTTCTCATGATGTACTCTGCATATAAGTTAAATAAGCAGGGTGACAATATACAGCCTTGACGTACTCCTTTCCCAATTTGGAACCAGTCTGTTGTTCTATGTCCAGTTCTGACTGTTGCTTCTTGACCTGCATACAGATTTCTCAGGAGGTCTGGTATTTCTAAGGTGGTCTGGTATTCCCATCTCTTTAAGAATTTTCCACAGTTTGTTGTGATCCACACTGTCAAAGTCTTTGGCATAGTCAATAAAACAGAAGTAGATGTTTTTCTGGAATTCTCTTGCTTTTCTGATGATACAATGGATGTTGGCAATTTGATCTCTGGTTCCTCTGCCTTTTCTTTTTTTTTTTTTTCCGCCGCCGCCACCTCCTCTGCCTTTCCTAAATCCAGCTTGACCATCTGGAAGTTCTCAGTTCATGTACTGTTGAAGCTTCACTTGGAGAATCTTGAGCATTATTTTGCTAGTGTGTGAGATGATCGCAATTGTACGGCAGTTTGAACATTCTTTGGCATTGCCTTTCTTATGGATTGGAATGAAAACTGACCTTTTCCAGTCCTGTGACCACTGCTGAGTTTTCTAAATTTGCTAGCAGATTGAGTGCAGCACTTTCACAGCATCATCTTTCAGGATTTCATATAGCTCAACTGGAATTCCATCACCTCCATTAGCTTTGTTTGTAGTGATGTTTCCTAAGGCACACTTGACTTCACATTTTAGGATGTCTGGCTCTAGGTGAGTGATCACACCATCGTGATTATCTGGGTCATGAAGATCTTTTTTGTATAGTTCTTCTGTGTATTCTTGCCACCTCTTCTTAATATCTTCTGCTTCTGTTAGGTCCATACATTTCTGTCCTTTATTGAGCCCATCTTTGCATGAAATGTTCCCTTGGTATCTCTAATTTTCTTGAAGAGATCTCTAGTCTTTCCCAGTCTATTTTTTCCCTCTATTTCTTTGCAATGATCACTTAAGAAGGCTTTCTTACCTCTCCTTGCTATTCTCTGGAACTCTGCATTCAAGTGGGTATATATTTCCTTTTCTCCTTTGCTTTTTGCTTCCCTTCTTTTCTCAGTTATTTATAAGGCCTCTTCAGACAACCATTTTGCCTTTTAGCATTTCTTTTTCTTGGGGATGATCTGATCCCTGCCTCCTATACAATGTCATGAACCTCCATCCATAGTTCTTCAGGCACTCTGTCTATCAGATCTAATCCCTTGAATCTATTTCTCACTTCCACTGTATAATTGTAGGGATTTGATTTAGGTCATACATGAATGGTCTAGTGGTTTTCCCTACTTTCTTCAATTTAAGTCTGAATTTGGCAATAAAGAGTTCACGATCTGAGCCACAGTCAGCTCCCGGTCTTGTTTTTGCTGACTTTATAGAGCTTGTCCATCTTTGGCTGCAAAGAATATAATTAGTCTGATTTCGGTGTTGACCATCTGGTGATGTCCATGTGTAGAGTCTTCAACAATGCAAAGTTCAACAACGCAAAACTGAAGTTACTTTTGCACCAACTTAATAAATATTTTTTAAAATGTTAACCCTTTGCCTGTCTTTCAGTTCCACCTTTTTCTCTCTGACAAGTTTTACTTTTCACTCTCATGGTTGTTTTCTGGCTTTTCTTCAACGTCCTTTATTAAGTTTACATTTGGATCTATTCTCCCCTGAACATCTTTTTAATCTTCACTTATGATATGCTTTTGGTATTTTATTCTCCATCCCTCTCTGCACCCACAGGCTTGTAGCAGTATCTGATGTGACTTTTCTTGGAATTTGGATTATTTCTCTGCTTTGGTTAATTCAAAGATTCTTGTGTGGTTTTATTTCCTTTCTTTGTTGATTTACTTTCTTTTGGGAGGAGGGTGAGTGGGTAGATTTGAAATTAAGGAGCCACTGTTGTCTGCCAAGCCTAGAAGTCCTGGTAAGTGCACTGGATATTGAATAAGTGCTGTCGAATTGGCCTCTGCAGTGAGCGGCAGTGCCTAGCTTCCTTTATTCTCACCAATGCTTCATATCAAATAGAATCACTTTTGTCAGACTGATGGGTGAAAAGTGTTACCTGATTGCCATTTTAAATGCATTTCCCATATTATTAGCAGGATTCTCTTTTCAAAATAATTTTTTTTAATTTTTTCTTCTCTGAATGAACGCTTTAAATCTTTTGCTCTCTTTTCCACCTAATTGGCTGTTTTATTTTGTGAGTTTTTACATATGTTCTGGATCATTAGCTGCACATGTTGCAAATTTTTTTTCTTCCAATCTGTCGCTTATCTTTTAATTAATTTTTCAAATTGAAGCATAGTTGATTTACAATGTTGGGTTATTTTCAGGTGTACAGCAAAGTGATTCAGATACGTGTGTGTGTGTGTGTGTGTGTGTACTTTTTAAGATTCTTTTCCATTATAGGTTATAACAAGATATTGAATATAATTCCCGGTGCTATATAGTAGGTCCTTGTTGTCTATCTAATGTTTTAATTTTATTTATTGTATCTGGTTTATAAATGAATTACATTTTGATGTTGCCAAATGTATTAATTGTTTCCTTCATTTTTTTTTCTTCATTTGTGTGTCTGAGGGTGTGTCTGTGACTTTTTGGATGATAGGATTAAGGTATGTTTTCATTTCTTTAGAGGTTTTTATATTTTTGGAAATTCTACAATTACGTTCCTATTTATGAATAGTTGTGTCTTTTCAAAGATAGCTTTGCCTACCCAAACTCATAAACATCTTCTGATTCATCTGACACCTTATCGTTACTGATGTTTAGGTTTCTAGTATATGTGAAAGTTATTGCTCTGACCACTACATGTGAGAACTGTGTGAGAAAGGCAAGATCTCATTTTTTCCCGGGTGGATATCCTACCATGGTTTATTAAATGGTTCATCATTTCCCGACTGATTTAAAGGGCATTTTTTATTGTTTTTCAGTTGTTAAGTTGTGTCGGATGCATCTGCCACTCCGTGGACTGTAGCCTGCCAGGTTCCTCTGTCTATGAGACTTCCCAGAGGAGCCTGGTGGGCTACAGCCCACGGGATCACAAAGGGTCGGACAGGCTGAGTACTGAGCATGCGCCACTTGGGAAGCCCCCCTCTTTTCTCCTATACCAATTCCTGCATACACATAGAATTGTTCCTGGTTCTCTAATCTATTCAAGTGGTTTTCATTTCTCTAATCCTATGCCAGCATCATGTTATACAACTTACTAAAGCTTTATAACATATTGTGAGAGGCCCAGCTCTCTCATTACTCTTTTTCAAAATTGAAAAATTGGCCTTGGTACATTTTCCATTCCATGTGAATCAGCTTATCAAATTCCATGGAAATTATCTTGGAAGTTTGGTTGGAAGTACATGGAAGTTAGAGATTCCCGTGGGGGAGAACTGACATCTCTTACTGTGTTGGACTTTTCCGTCCGTGATAAGGATACTCATCTGCATTTATTCAGGTCTTCTTTCACGTTGCTCAGGAAAGTTTTACAGGTTTGTTTTTTTTTGGTAAGGGTTTCACCCATTTTTCATTGTTTTATTACTGTACCAGATCCTTAAAAGTTTAGAATATTGTCTTATCCCTCCCTGTGCAGTTCCTCAACCCTCATGGAGAGTCTCTGCTGAATCCTTTGGCTTTCACAGTTGATTCTCATTATAGGTTGCATGTGCGTGCGTGCTAAGTCACTTCAGTCGTGTCCGACTCTGTGACACTGGGGACTGTAGGCCGCCAGTCTCCCCTGTCCATGGGGTTCTCCAGGCAGGAACACTGGAGTGGGTCGCCTTGCCCTCCTCCAGGGGACCTTCCCGAGCCGTGGGCTGAACGCACGTCTCTTATGTCTCTGCACCGGCAGGCGGGTTCTTTGCCACTAGCGCCGCCCGGGAAGCTGTAGGTCGCGTACGTTTTCTTGTTCGTCACACCTTCCGTGTGTTTCTATCTCCTTAACTGTAGGGTAAACTCCTAGAGGATCCAGTTAGGGTTTTAATATTCCTGCTTGGGGAGGGGGGCATGCTTTAAGAGGGGAGGATCTGTCGCTTACAAAAAAGGGAGGAGGTTCAGGAAGGGAGGGGCAGGAACTCCAGGGCAAGAAAGGGACCTGTTCACTTGGTCATGGGGAAAGGGAGAGTGTCAGGAAGAGGGGCTCTGCAGGAAAAAATGTCTCCCTTCTGCACCTTCATCCCACTCCTGACAAGCCAGCCTTTTGGACTTCCCTGGTGGCTCAGAGGTTAAAGTGTCTGCCTGGAATGCAGGAGACCAGGGTTCAATCCCTGGGTCGGGAAGATCCCCTGCAGAAGGAAATGGCAACCCACTCCAGTACTCTTGCCTGGAGAATCCCATGGAGGGAGGAGCCTGGTAGGCTACAGTCCATGGGGTCGCAGAGTCGGACACGACTAAGTGACTTCACTTCTGCACCTTCAGCCTGCGTGTGTGTGTGTGTGTGTGTGTGTGTGTCTGATTGTCAGAGCGGCCCTGTTCTTGGCAGCCTCACACGGCTTCAGGATCCATCTCTGCCGCTGCTCCCCAGTGATCTGGGTGATAAAGCACCTCTCTCGGAACACTGCTGTGAGCATTCAAGGAGAGGGTGTGTGTACAGCGTGCAGCCCAGCTGGCAGCAGGCACGCAGTACAGGGAAGCCTTTTAAAAAATTCTGTATCTAAAAATTCTGTATCCATTCATTCATTGGCAAGGGTGTGTGTATGTGTTGGAGGGGACATTCTACTCCGAAGGACAGGCAGGAGAGGGCCTGGACTGTATAAGGTGCAGAAAGGAGACTCAGGCAGCAGAGGGAGCTGGTGATGGGGAGCGATAATAAGATCTTTAAACAGCTTACTCTCTTTTAATCTTCAGACTATGAGTGACTTTTTTAAAATTTTTTTTCTTTGTGGTGGGAGGGTATAGTTCTAAGCAGCTGACTCCTCTGAGGACAGAAGAGTAGTGGGCAGGCAGGAGGCCAAGCTGGCCCGCTGAGAGACACTGGCAGCTCGGGGCTCAAGCGTGCCTGTCGGTGAGCAGGTTCACCCCATGTGAGCCTTCTGACGAGCCTCCAGGTGCATCACCGTCTCAAGGACCTTCACATCTCCGCGGTACTTGTGGCTCACAGCAAAGGGCTAACTGTTTCAGAGCTCAGAGAAGTGAGTCACTTCCTTTAAAGCAAGGCAGGGGGAGGAGTCTTGCCTCTCAGGTAGGTGCTTGGCTTGGGCGGTCACTCCGTCCACCGGGGTGCGATCTCAACCCTCCCCCTTCAGCCAAGGCGCAGGTGAACTCCCTCCCCTTTAGGGAGTGTTTCTCTGGCCGCCTCAGCCCCCGGAACTTGGCCTCTTTGGTGCTGGTGTGCTGTGGGGCGGCCGTCTCAATCGTGGCCTCACTTTCAGCTATTGCCTGTTCCCTCATCCACCCACCCCCCCCACTCGCCCGTTTGCCCAACAGTCCCTGGCTGGTCCAGGCGCCGGGCTGCTGGGGGTGGGGCAGGCACCTCCGAAGCCTGCAGAATTGGGGCTGCACTAGGAGTTGAATTTGCCTCCGCCCCTCCACTCACGTTGAGGCTGAAATCCGCAGTACTTCAGAATGACCTTAGAGGGTGATATTACATGCATTTAAGATGCATGTAATAATATGTAATATATATTTAATGCGTGTAATATAAGTTCATTACATGAACTTTCAAGCAGTTGAGGTCAGGGGAGTTCCCTGGTGGTCCAGTGGCTAAGACTCTGTGTTCCCAATGCTGGGGGCCTGGATTCAATCCCTGGTCAGGGAACCAACTCCCTCACACCACAGCTAAGAGTTTGCATGACACAAATAAAAGACCCAGCGTGCTACAACAAAGACCCAGCACGGCCAAATAAACAAATGAACACAAGCGAGTTCACTAAAGTAGGCCCTGGGCTTCCCGGGTGACTCAGACCATAAAGAGTCTGCCTGCAATGCAGGAGACACAGATTCCATCCCTGGGTCAGGAAGGTCCCCTGGAGAAGGAAACGGCAACCCACTCCAGTACTCTTGCCTGGGAAATCCTGCGGACAGAGGAGCCTGGCAGGCTACAGTCCATGGGGTCGCAGAGGGTTGGACAGGACTGAGAGGCTAACACTTTCAGAGAAGGCCCTAATTCAATATGACTGATGTCCTTATAAAAACAGAGAAGAACACAACATTGTTAATTGACTATACCCCAATATAAAACAAAAATTAAATTAGAAAGGAATTTGGATACAGAGACAGACACACACAGAGAGAACATCATGTGAGATGAAGGCAGAGACTGCAGGGATGTTTCCAGAAGCACATAAAGGGAGAACTTTTGGGAGCACCAAAGAGGACCAGCAAACCCCCAGGAGGCACCAAAGACCAGCACCAAAGTACTGTCTCCACTCAGCAAACCCTGGGGAGGCGGGCTGGAGGCCTAGAGTCTCCCTCACATTCCTCAGCACGAATCAGCTCAATATCAGACTTACAGCCTCCAGAACCGTAAGAGAATACATTTCTGTTGTGTAAGGTACCACGCTGTGACATTTTGTTATGGCAGCTCTGGCATTAAGACAGTCTGGTAGGAGAGGGAAGCCTGTATGAGCCACCTGATCTGGACTGCAGGGCAGGAGTGGCTTCCTAGAGGTGATGCTGACCTGGGCATTGCAGGATGAGTAGGCTTTCATCAGCCAAAAGAAGTCAGGGCAGCGTATTGCAGGCAGAGGGAAGAATCTATGTAAACCCAGGAGAGGCTTGAGGGTATGTCAGAGACTCTTCCTTGAACTGCCTGCCCTGCCCAAGCACCTGAGGCCCGGCACTGGTGATGACATCCTTCATTCCAAGATAATGGAAGCATTTTTACCAGGAGGTCCCTGGGGGCCCTCACATGCTCTTAGTGACGATAGAAGAGGGGCCAGGTGGGCACAGGCATTAGTCAGGGTCCAGAGCTTCTGCTTCCCTGGTGGCTCAGCTGGTAAACAATCCACCTGCAATGCAGCAGACCTGGGTTCGATCCCTGGGTTGGGAAGATCCCCTGGAGAAGGGCAAGGCTCCCCACTCCAGTATCCTGGCCTGGAGAATTCCATGGACTATATAGTCCACGGGGTTGCAAAGAGTCACGCCTGAGCGGAGTTCACTGACTCACTCAAGGCCTCTGCTCTGGGGAGAGGTGCGGCCAGCCCCGGGGGGCACTGGCAGCACCACAGGACACAGCTTGCCTGGGGGAAGACACACCCGGTCACATGGCCCTGGTGTAAGGACTTTATTTCAGTTACAACGGTGCCGCAGAGAACTACAGTCCACGAAACGTGGTAATACAAAAGAAAAGATCCCCAGCTCCAAACCCCGCACCCCTGTCCCCGCAGAGACGCCGGCCCCGGGGGGCTCCCTCGAGGGGGGCGGCTCAGAGGGCGGCTGCCCAAAGCTCCCGGGGAGGGGGCGGCACCAGGCGGGTGGAGGCTCCCCTTCCTTCCACGCCTGAGCTCCGCCCAGTGGGGGCGTCCCCAAGCGGCCATCCCGACCAGCTGCGGCCGCGCGGAGGAGACGGCATTCCCGGCGCCCTGACACCTCGGGCCAGACCCACCGTGCCTGCCCCCTGAACCAGCCCCCCGGCTCAGAGCACCCCCCAAGAAGAGGAGGGTCCACGGCAAGCACTGTCTCCACTCAGCCCAGAGCTGAGGGTGGGCTGGAGCCCGGGGCACGTTCAGGGGGTCCTCAGACTCCTGACCGCGGTGCCGCTGAAAGGCAGGCCCGGGCCTCTGGGTAGCAGAGGGGGCTGCCCTCTGAGGGGGCAACTGTGTGGGCCCTGGCACGGAGGGCGGTCTCCTCGGGCGGGGGCCTGGGCGCAGCCCCAGATAAGGCACTCAGCGGGAGGCCAGGGCTGGCTGTGGTCCTGGGAGCCAGGAAGGGAGGTGGCGGAGGTCGGAGCCCAAGTGAGGACCCGGGTCCCGGGGCGAGGAGCGCTGCTTTCTCCTCTCTTCTTCCCCCAGGAGAAGAGGCGTGCAAGGCAGACTCCGAAATGGCTGGGATGGGGCGCTGCAGAGTGGCCGCAGGTCCCAGGCTGACCGAGGTGCCCAAAAGCAAGGGGACGGAGAGAGGACCCCGTAGCATGGCAGAGAGCTCTGACGGGGGGTCTCAGCCTCGCAAGGCTCGTGACCCAGGTCCAGGGTCCTCGGGCACCTCCTGACTGGGTTGGAGGGCACAGACCTGGCCTCACACAGCCATCAGTCCCCTAGTGTGACTCTGGGGGCCAGAGTTTCCTTGCTGGGGGGTCCCCACTGATGGACTCTAGGTTCAGAGGCAGGTATCCCCAGGAGGTGGTGCCAAAGAGCTGCCCCTTCCTCTGCTGGGAGCAAGAACCAGGGGAGGGGGCTGGAACCACACACCCCACGGGCGGAAGCACCTCTCTACGTGGGGACCTGCTCAGTGGCCGGGAATCCTGCTTCAGCCCAGTCTTGTAGCGAGGAAGGAAGAGAGGGGGGCTTTCCCTTGTCCACAGGTTATTTAGAAAAACAGAACATAATAAATATACCGATCCTTTCCTTAAAAAAAAAGTGTTTTAAATGCATCATTTCCCTGAAGGTTTCCAGTGTATTCCACAATGTTTAAAAAATAGTTTCCCCAAAAATATATCTTTAAAGCATTTGACACAGTGGTATTTGTGGTATATCTGGTGCTGCATGTGGGCAGAGGGGGCTGGGCCCCCCTGCCCTTGTCAGCGAGTGTCCAGACCCGGTAGGCAACCCGCCTGACACCCCAACACCCATCAGAGCTGACACACGTGTGCCTGGGATGACTGGGTCTTCACAGGGGGTCAAATCTCAGATTACGGTGAGAGCTCACATCACAGGCTTGGTTCCGGCTGACCACCCTGCAGTGTTGGGGGAGGGGGCTGGCCGCCGGATGGAGGGAGCAGTCTTATGGGCCCAGGGGCATGTTCTCGGCCCCCGCCTCACCCTCCATCTCGGCTCTGGGTGCCTGGCCCTTCACCAGACTTCACACTTGTGATGCGGGTTCATGGGTGAGCCGGGTGGGCAGTGGAAGTGTTCCGAGAACTCCTTGGAGTTGGAGATGGAGCCAATGACCCGGAAGCGGGAGGGGCTGTGGGGGTCGGTGATGAGACCTTCGTGCGAGCTCTCGGGGGTGCGGACGGAGCACCAGACCTGTGAGAGGGTGACAAGGAGAGGGCAGAGTCACTGCGGGTCCCCGAGGTCGCCAGATTGGCCCCATCACTGTAACAAGGAAATAAGTGCCCCTCTGGCTCTGAGACCCCCATGACGGGCCTGCCACCTGGGTTAGGAAGAAGCAGAGGGCTAGGGGGCCTTCACCCAGCTTCCTCTCCTGCAGCCAGACCAGCTGAATGTCTGTCCCGGGCCTCTGCGTTACGCTTCACCTGCGCAAAGGATTCTGCCCCCAAATCAGTCTGAACACTTTGCACTGAATCCAGGTTACTCCTTTCCTGGGCAGGACCAGCTGTCTCGTGGCCTTGTGGCTCTGGGCACCAACAGAAGGCTACATGCTGACTGCCAACTCTAGGGACAACCTGGGATGCCTTGAGTTTAAGACATTTCTAAAACCGCAGAACTGGGAGGGCCCTTAGCCATCCAAGCAAACCTGTCCTCTCCTCTACCTGATGCAGGAATTCCTCTAACAGGGTTCTCGACCCTTCCTTGAGTTTCTCCAGAGATGAAGCTCGCCTTCTTACAGGGTAAATGCCCTGTGGATGCACTCACAAGCTAGGGCTTCTCTATTTAAGGAAATTTGCCTTTTGGTTTTCAGCGTTCCTGGAACTCAAAATGGCAGACTATGCCTGGGTATTAGTTTTTCTCTAAAGAACTCACCTGTGCAAAGCCCAGGAAGAAGAGCTGGTTGTTGGTGAGACCCAGGGTAGGCAGTGTCTGCTCGGCCCCATTCTTCTTGACCCAGTTCTGGTAGGCCTGGGGGGAGAACAGAGCTCAGGGTCCCCGTGACAGTGTGGCAGTAGAGGGATAGTGGGGGAGACCTGGGAACATCCACCCTGTCAGGACAGGGCCTGGCTTCTGGGGGTCTTGGGCCTCAGCTCTGAGCCTAACTCAGCCTAGAGGAGCCGCCCTCTACCTGCACTCATCCCGAAGGGAGCTCATTCAACGCCACAACTTTAAACACCACCTCCACCTAAATACAGATGCATCCTGCCAGCTCCAGCCTTTCTTGGGAACATTCAACTGCTCCAGCTGGTCATCCAAGATACACACACACACACACACACACTGCTTTCCCATCACACACACACACACACACTGCTTTCCCATCACACACACACACACACACACACACACACACACTGCTTTCCCATCACAGTAAATGATGCCAACCACGAAAGCTGAGCACCAAAGAATTGATGCTTTTGACCTGTGGTGTTGGAGAAGACTCTTGAGAGTCCCTTGGACTGCAAGGAGATTCAACTAGTCCATCCTAAAGGAAATCAGTCCTGAATATTCATTGGAAGGACTGATGCTGAAGCTGAAACTCCAATACTTTGGCCACCTGATGTGAAGAACTGACTCATTAGAAAAGACCCTGAAGCTAGGAAAGATTGAGGGCAGGAGGAGAAGGGGACGACAGAGGATGAGATGGTTGGATGGTATCACCGACTCGATGGACATGAATTTGAGTAAACTCCAGGAGTTGGTGATGGACAGGGAGGCCTGGCGTGCTGCAATGCCATGGGGTCGCAAAGAGTCGGACAGGACTGAGCGACTGAACTGAACTGAACCACCCAGTTACTCAGGCCCAAACCCCAGGACTCTCCTTTGATTCATCTTCTTTCAATCAATCGAACAACCTCAATCTAACCACATCTCACCCTTCATGTTGCTCTAGCCCATCTCTTGCCTGGACAACCTCACAGCAGCTTTCTAACTAGTCTCCTTGACCTCAAACTGGTCCAATTCCAAGCCCCTCCCAACACAGCAACTCAGGTCATCCTCATAAAGCAGGGGCTGGCAACATTTTCTGGAAAGGGTCAGAGAGTAAGTCTTTTCAGCTTTGAAAGCCAAACAGTTTCTCTGCTGCAACAGCTCAAGGAACACCCTGATATATGAAAGCAATCACAGGCACCATGGAGATGAGTGGGTGTAGCTGTCCCCTCTCTCCCACAACTTTGATTTATTTTTATTGATTTGGCCAGCTAAGGGCTGGATGCGGCCCACAGGCTGTAGGTCTGCTGACCTGGTTGTAGAGGGTGACGCAGATCCTTCCCCTGTGTAAAGCCCTGCAGTGGCTCCCGCTGCAGCCAGAACAAACCCCAAGGTCCTTGCTCAGTCGACAGAGGCTGCAGCCAGGACAGCCACTCCTCCGGCCGCCCCTCCTGCACAGGGCCATGCCCTCCATCCCTGCCACGTCCTTCTTCCTGTCCTGGGCTGTGCGAGGCTTGGGTCCACCTCACGGCCTCGGCATTTACTCTTCTTTCCCTGCCTCTTTCTCACCCTACTGGACTCCGTTCAAAGGTCATCCCCTCTAGAAGGCCTCCCGACCACCCTCTCCCCTATTTTTCTTTATTCCTTTGGCCTGTCTTGTCTTCTTCATCTTACCAGCACCTGACATCATCACATTTATCCGTGGAGGTGTGAACTGCCTTCCTCCCCCTCCTTGACCCGCTACAGTTGGGGGCTTCATGAGAGCAGGACCCGTCACTGTTTCGTCCCAGAACCGCCAGCATCAAAAACAGGACACAGCGGGTCGAAAGTTTGCAACACACTTTCACCGACTAACAGACGTCGGGCAAGTCACCGGATGTTTCTGGGTTGTTTCTGGTTGGTTCTGTCGCCTGCACAGCGGGCGTGAGATACCTAATCGTAGAGCTCCGGGGGCCCTGGCCCACAGGCCTCAGCACACGGCATCTCTCGGGCTTCCTGCGCTTGCTGCCACGGGAAGGAGGAGGAGGTTCTGCCTTAGCCTCTGGCATCTCTCCCTTCCAACTCAGCCAACATCGCCGAGGGCCACCCCAGACTAGACCCAGCGCCCAAACTGTCACATGCCATCTCTCTCACACCCAGCAATGCAGGGACGAACACAGCCACATGCACAGAGGCTCAGGGAGGCTGAGTGACTCACTCCAGAACCAGGACCGGAGCCGGAACTGGCTCCGTGAGCAGTGTCCCCCTCCCTCCCTTTCCGGGCCCACTGCTGCCTGGGTCAGGGGCGGCTTCCCCTGCAAAGGGAGGGACAGGCAGGTCTTCAGGTGGGTCCAGCCCAAGCCCCTTCTGGTGACCCTCAGTGGGGGCTGGACTTGGGGTACACAGCCTCTGTGTGCCAGGTCCGAGCCGGGTGCCTCACAGACACCCTTTCACTCGGTCCGCACTGCCACCCATTCCACAGATGTGGCCACTGAGGCCCAAAGACCCCGTTGCGCATGCCCCAGCTTGTCTCCCACCACTCTTAACCGAGAAGCATCTGGACAGACCCAGAGCCGGGCGTGGGGCGTGCAGAGGGTCCTACCCGGTAGGCCGCCTTGAGGCCGCCGTTGTCTGCGATGTTCTCGCCGAGGGTGTGCCGGCCGCTCACCGGCTCCCCGTTCACGCTATAGTTGCTGTACTGCGCCACCATGCACTCGGTCTGCTGCTTGAACGCCTCCACGGACGAGTTCTTCCACCAGGGCCGGAGGTTCCCGTCCTTGTCATACTCTCGGCCTGTGGGGTCAGAAGGGAGCGTCAGGCTGGGCGGAGGGGAGACGCAGCTGGGTGCTGAAGGACCTGGATGCATCAGTCGGTCTGGGGTGGCTGTGTGGGGGGGAGGAACGTGACCCGACTAAGGACCCGCACATTCAGAGTTTCGGTGGAGCTGGATTCACCGTCGAGGCTGGTGAAGGGCCTCTGACCCTGCGCCCAGCAGCAGGGGGGAGATCACAGGAAGGTCCTGCCTCCTCATTCTCGGTCTCAGGGTCCCCAAGGCAGGAGGCAATGAGGGGGATCCTGGACGTTAGCTGGGGAGGTACTAACTCTTCTACTTGTCGTTGGACCAGAGAAGTCTCTGGGGTGGTGGAGGAATGTCCACTCCCCACTGACTACAGTGGGGAGCGCTGTACTACCTCCCAGCACCGCACACCCTCGGGGAGCAGGGTGTCCCACTGTGAGCCTGCCCAGTCCTCGCAATCACATGATCAACACGCCCATTTTACAGATGAGAAAATAGAGGCCTGAGGAAATGATGGGGCTTGTGAGAGTCCACACAGATTGGCAGGTGCCTGGGCCAGGATTTTATCTTTCCATGTCCTCCTGTCGCCAAGGCTAAGTTGCAGAGAAGCAAAAGCAGCAGCAGCGGCGCCAGGAAGCTGGTGGGGATGGCATCTGAAGGGGACCCTGGGGAGCCCGTACCTTGGTCGTCAAAAGCATGAGTCAGCTCGTGGCCCACGACGACGCCGATGCCGCCGAAGTTTAAGGCACTGGGGGGGGAGACACCGTGGTGAGAGTATTGTCGTGCGGGGCGGGCCCACCACTTCCTCAGTCTGGAGACACAGCAGAGTCCTGCAGGGCTCCAGCTGGGCCCCCGAGCCGGTCAGAACCTGGACAGCTGGCTGCATCAGCCTGTGCCTGCTGCACTCCAAGCACCGTGCCAGGCACTGCCCTTGGGTCAGCGCAAAGAGCTAGGCCCCAGTAACTGACTATAAGGGAGCAAATGGAGGTGTGGGATGGTTCAGCCACTTTGCCCAAGGGCTACTAAGACAGGAGAGAGCAAGCCTGGGGTTCAGATCCAGGCCTGTGGGGAATTCACTTCTGAGACTTCTCACCCTTCCCAACTTCTCAGCTGAGACTGTTCTAGAATATCACTAGAGGGGCACTCCCCTGTTTGGGGTTCCTGCCTCCATGATGGCATCACCGACTCGATGGACATGAGTTTGAGCAGGCTTCGGGAGTTGGTGATGGACAGGGGAGACCAGGCGTGCTGCAAAGAGCCGGACACGACTGAGCGACTGAACTGAACTGCCTCCATGATGGGCCCCGAGTTCCCATTGTGTAGGGACTCTGAGGTCTAGGAGACCCCAGAGGAAAGCACAGGGAGTGAGAGTTCTTTCCACGGCAACATCTCCTGGCCGGTGGGACAAGGAACCCTCGGTGAGACAGGTTTGGAGGCGGGGTCAGCTGTGGGCTGACCCAGCTACCAGGCTGGCCCGAGGGGTCTGATGAGGGGTTGTGAGGGTGGGGAGGAGATGGGACGGAGCCCCAGGAGCGTCCTACTTGGGTGAAGAGCGGGTGTAGAATGGCGCCTGCAGGATTCCAGCTGGAAACACGATCTCATTCTTGGTGGGCGAGTAGTAGGCGTTCACCATGGGAGGGGTCATGCTCCACCTGCAAGCAAGACACACGTGGAAGCCTCGACCCCACAGCAGGCGGTAGGCAGGGCCGGCCCACTGGGGGGTGTCGGGAGCCCTGGAAGTGTGGATTCCCCTTGACCTAGCCCAGGGCGTGCAAGCATGAGGTAGCACTGCTTTCGAGAGAGGAAACTAGAAACACCCAAATGTCTGTTAGGAAGGAATTGGTTGAATTTGATGTCACATCGCACAGTGGAACAGTGAGACCCCGGCAAAGAGCGGAATGCAATAACTAGTAAGGACCCACTGTAGAGCACAGGGCTCAAGACTTCTCAAGGCTCTGTGAGGCCTATATGGGGAAAGAATATAGAAAGAGTGGATGTATGTACATGGAGAACTAACTGGTTCATCTTGTTTTCCCCTGAAACTAACACAACCTTGTAAATCAGCTGCACTGCAATAAAAATTAAAAACCAAAAAAGAGAAAAAAGCTCCCCGTTCTCCACCATGGTTGTACCATTTTACACCTCCACCTGCCAGGCTGGATATTTCCAGGTGATAGTTAGAAACTATCAACTTTGGCCGTGTTAGCAAGTGTACAATGAAATCTTGCTTTATATTTCATTTCATTGTACTATTAAAAATCTTGAACATCTCAAAAAAACACAAAGAACAAAATGGACCATTCTATACTAAAAAGTCATTACTCTCTAGGCTCAAAAATGAATCTCTCAGTAGTTTTCAAAGTGCGCTCCATGGATACCCGATGAGATGGGAAGCCCCCAGTTCCCTTTCAGGGGCTCTGTGAGGCCGAAACTATTTTCATTAAAATACTAAGATGCTATTTACCTTTCCCACCGCGTTGACATTATACGAATGGGGGAAAGGCAACACTGGGTAAAAGTGCTGGAGCCTCAGCTGAGTCAAGGCAGTGGTACCAGTTCAGTTGGTCACCATGTTCTTCACCAAAAAATAAATGAATAAATAAAATCTGTTCACTTAAGAACATCCTTGATGACGCAGCATAATAATTAACTTCGTTAAACCTAGACCCTTGAGTACAAGTGTCTTAATAGTCTGTGTGACCGGATGGGAAGCACTTGTAAGCATTTCTGTTTTTATTTCTTTTTTTAATCTTTTGGCCAACACTGTGGCATGTGGAACCTTAGTTCCCTGACCAGGGATCGAACCCTCGTACCCTGCGTTGGAAACATGGAGTCTTAACCAGTGGACCACCAGGGAAGTCCCAGCATTTCTGTTTTTGTTTTTTTTTTTTTCACGGAATGCCATTTGTACTTGAGAGGATGATGGGTGTTTGACAGGCATTTTCTTGAAAATGAACACAGTGAGCGCATCACCTCAAGCAAAACAACTGATGCGGTTTGTTGCCAGCGATAAAAACTCAAGGTTTCAAAACAACTGAAATTTCAAGCAAAAACTTGAAAACCTGGTGTCAGCCACGGCAAACCTGATAGCTGTCCGATACTTAAAGACTTTTTCTCTGGAGGTCAGCAGCGACATTACCCGCTGTAGACTTTTTTTCTGGATATATAATGTATAATGAAGATGCCACTGTTTGGAAGATATGTGAAACTCAGTGAAGCACTGTTTTCCAGATGACCAATGCATGGTGTTACAAAGTCATGCATGGGTAGAGGAAGGATCCATTCAAAGTGCAACGCACACTGATGAAACATTAGTGTAACAGAGTGTGAAAAGTCTATGAGCATGGTTTCAGACTCTGCATTGCAATTAACCAGACAATCTTATTTGCAAAATAGAAACAGAGACACAGAAGTAAAAAACAAACCTAGGACACCAAGTGGGGAAAGGAGGGTGGGGTGAATTGAGGATTGGAATTAACATACATACATTACTGACACCATGAATCAGATACATAACTGATGAGAACCTACTGTGTAGCTCAGGGAACTCCGCTCAGTGCTCTGTGCTGACCTCAATGGGAAATCCGAAAAAGCAGGCATAGGTGTACGCACACAGCTGATTCATTTTCCTTATGGTAGAAACTAACACAAAATTGTAAACCAACTATACGCCAATAAAAATTAATTTAAAAAAATTACTGCCCATCACTTTTTGGAGTAGTATCAATGAAGCATGTACACATGTATCAAAAAGACGGTTAAAATATTCTTTCCTTTTCTAACTACATGTCTGTGTAGGGCCAGAATATCTTTACATATTTCAAAACAATATATTGCAACAGACTGAAGGCAGGAGCGATGTGAGAATCCTGCCATCTTCCATTAAGCCAGACATTAAAGAAACTTGTAAAAAGTAGAACAATACCTCTCTTTTTAGTAAACTTTAAAAAAACTGTTCTTTTTCATAAAATTTTCAGAAAAGTCAGTATAATCCCCATAAACAAGCTTCTGGGGGTTCAGTGATTTTTTCTTGAGCGTAGAAGAGGCTCCGATGGTAGATATTAATGAAAAATTTGGCAATGATTGTTCTGATATGAAGGACCAGTGGGGAGTGGAGTGAGACAGAAAGGATATTTTCTCTGAGAGCCTAGCTAGTACTATGTCTCCTCCAGGTGAGTCCCACAGAGATGCATTAAGCGTGGATACATTAATGAGTAGGAGACTTAATTTAAATGGAAAAGTTTAAGTTAAAAGACTTCTAGTAAATTCACAACACTGGGGTAGTGCCTGCACCATATTCTGGAGATAAAAGACCACTTTCTTGTATGTTTAGGGTGTTGAGGACAGGAAAAGAGGAAACAGAGCTGTTCAAACCCCTGTTGTCCACAAGGGGGAACCAGGGGCAAAGAGAAAGAAGAGGCTTTCACCCTTTGGCTTCCCTAATGCCTCAAGCAAGTGAAGAAGCAGCCTGCAACGCAGGAGACTCAGGAGAAGCGGGGTTGATTCCAGGGTCCAGAAGATCCCCTGGAGCAGCAACTGACAACCCAGCCCAGTCTTCTTGCCTGGGAAATCCCATGGACAGAGGAGCCGGGTGGGCTATGGTCCATGGGGTTGCAAAGAGTCAGACACAACTGAACACACGTGCGCGCGCGCACACACACGCACACACACACAGAGGGCCGTCAGGACAGTTACATCCCTGCACACGATTCAGGCTGAAGGAGCGCTGGGCCCCCACACCCGCCTGCAGGAGCCAGCGTCCTCCCAGCGAGGCCCAGGGACTCACTGATCTCTGTTGGGCGCTTTCCGGAGCTGGTCGGCAGTGACCCTCCAGGAGAAGTTGAAAAACCGCATGGCGTTCTCAAAGTAGAGGTCTGGCACGGCGGTGTACTGGGCAGGAGGGAGTACGTCACAGGGTCAGAGCACGCTCAGGTCCTCGAACGCAAACCCCATCTTCTAAAACCGAGGAAGTTGAAACCCTGCGTGGCCTGGGCACTGGTCCGCAGGGCAGACAAAACCAGGGGGCTCAGGGCTGCAGGCTGGGATGCTTTCCTTGAACCTCATTCTGGCCGGGGGCTGGCGCCCTCTCCCTTCAAGGACACACTAAGAGCTTCACCTAGGGCGGCCCAGCAGGGTCTCGGGGCAACAGGAAGCCCCTGCCATCGTGCCAGGGCCTTGGGTGGGCAATACGTCCAGCAGGGTCCAAAACTTTCTGCGACGATGTCCAGGTTCTACGCATGTGTTGTCAGGCACAGTCAGCATCAGCCGCATACGGCTCTAGCTCATTTCAAATGTGGCGAGTACAACCTTTTAATTTAATGAACTAATTGATGTTAATTTACTAAGGCAGGGATCTGTGGCTAGTAGCTGCCACTCTGGCCAGCACGGATCTCATAAATCCAGCTGGGATCTGTGAACTCTCAGGGCGCAGGCGTGACTGCACACTTCCTCCCCACTCAGCCTGGCCTTTCGGCTCTTGCCACAGGTGTGAGGTTCTGTCTCAAACCTGCTCTTTACATCAGGGCTCCAGTGAAAGGCCAGGCCCTTGGGGTTCAGACTCTAATCCAGATGGGGTCTGCCTGGGCTGTCTCCAGGAGCCCCTCACCTTGTATCACGATACCCTGGAGCATCTAAAATTATTCTCAAGGAAAAAGGCTGCGGATGAGTCCCATATTCTCAGCCGTAATTTTCATATTCTTAGATTTTAAATATAACCACGACGAGACGTTATTATAATTTCACAAACGCCTGAATTCACAAATTTCAATTACAAGGTATAAAACGTTCAGGGCAGAAGTACAATCCATTTAACGGAGTGATTTGCCCAAAGCTCTAACCACCAGGGACGTATCAACTACCCTGCTGCCTAAATTAAGCTTAAACGTGCATCTGGGGTTTAGGCTTCCTCCTTCCCATTAGCATTTCAAGGTCTGAAGAAGAGGCCCAGGTTTCTCCGGGGAGGTGGGGAGAAGAGGGGGACAGGAGGCAGGTCCCGGTTTCTCTGGGGGCTGGGAGGCACAGGGGGCTCCACTCTGACGCTTTAAGGGATGCAGATTATCTCTATGCCTTCTAGGGTCTGGTCGCCCCCCTCCCACATTATCTCCCACTCACTGAATGGAGCGGACTGTGCTGTGCTGGCCACAGACTGCTGGTGGGTCCTGGGAGGCAGGGGCCACTGGCTGGCCCCGGGGAGGAAGGAGGAGAGATCGGCCCCCTGGAGCCCAGCCCATCCCCAGACCCCATACCACTTCATCTCAAGACGTCTTGACAGTCATGGTGCCCCCAGCAGCCCACCCAGATCAGCCTCTGCCCTCTCCCAAGCGGAGGTCCCTCAGGGGCATTTCAGGAATGCAAGGGGGCAGCGTGCAAGGGAGCTACTCACGTCATTGAACACTTTGTCCAGCTCCTTGGGGTCCATGATGAAGCTGGGGTAGCCTATCATGTTGTAGATAGCGTCCGCCTGGGCAGGAGAGACACACAGGACAGTGGGCGCTCGGCAGGGCTCTGTGGGTGCCGGGCTCAAGGTCGGGGCCCAGGGAAAGCGGCCAGGCCCCTCCCCGCTCAGGGCTTTCATGTTCCTTTCTCTTGTCTAACTCCTCCTTATCCTTGGGATCTCTGCCTCAATGTCACCTCTCCAGGGAAGCTTTCCGTGGCCTCCCTGCTGCTGCTGGACCATGTCCAATCCATCGTCATATCACTCTGTACCTCTCCCTTGCACACATTTTTTTAAAAAATTATATTTATTTGGCTGTGCTGGGTCTTAGTTGCACGTCGGATCCAGTTTCCCAACCAGGGATCAAACCCGGGCCTCCAGCATTGGGATCGCAGAGTCTCAGCCACTAGGCCACCAGGGAAGACCCCCCCTGGCACACTTAGCACGGTCTGTTTTCGCCCAGTCGTTAACCCGAGCCACGTGTTCATGGCTCTCCTCGCATCATGCTGGACTGCCCATGGCATCCATGTTGGGCTCACCGGCTAGTCCCTCCTTTGTCCACCTCCTCCCCGGAGGTCACGGCCCTCTGTGCAGGGCCCCTCCCAGCTCCTGGCCGGCCTCACCTTTTCCTTGGCCGATTTCCGAGTGTCTTCATCCATCCACTTCAGGGTGCTCAGGCTCTCTTCAAACGCCTTCTTGATCTCCAGGATGATCTCGCCGGCCTGAGGAGACAATCAGGTGTGGGCACTGAACTTGTCCATGGGCAGCGGGCATCCCATGGAGAAGGATGCTGTGGGGCTAAACTCAGATCCTGGCTCCAGGCCTTGTGCTCCAAGGTGCTGGGCTGAGGAAGGGGGTCCACAGCCACGGTACCCCAACCTCCTTCCTCTGAACACTAGTATCCTGCAAGAGACGGGTTTCTATAAACAGGGCTCCCTGGTCAAATACACTCAGGGCAAGCTCTGGGAACACTGGAAAAGACTCTCACGGTAGGACTTATCAGTGCCTTTACTGTGTGCCGTGCACTGCGATTCTTTTCAGAAATGTTAGGACATGTATCTTTTCTCAGAGGTACTGGATCATGGAGTTCCTTTAGGATGGACTGGACTTTAAAATCTAGAGAAGCCGAGTTTTGAGGGGTGGTTCCAGAAAGACTCTATTCAGGCTGGAGATGAATGTCAAAAGCAGATCCAGAGGCTGAAAAAGACTCTGGAGCAGGGGAAGGGGGAGTCGGGCAGCAGGAGGAGCAGACAGACTCACGATGGACAGAACTTGACTCAGAATCTGCATCAGCCACGAACAGGCAGGTCACGTAAGAGGTGTGAGTCAGTTTGCTAACCTCTGACTGCAAATAAAAATCTGTGCAGTTAAAGTTAGCAATAAAAATGGTACCAAAGGAAATCAAGCCTGAATATTTATTGGAAGGACTGATGCTGAAGCTGAGGCTCCAATACTTTGGCCACGTGATGCCAAGAGCCAACTCTTTGGAAGAGACCCTGATACTGGGAAAGACTGAGGGCAGGAGGAGAAGGGGGTGACAGAGGATGAGATGGTTGGATGGCATCACTGACTCGATGGACACGAGTCTGAGTAAACTCTGGGAGGTAGTGAAGGACAGGGAGGCCTGGGGTGCTGCAGTCCGTGGGGTCTCAAAGAGTTGGACACAAGTTAGCAACTGAACCGCAACAGTAATGACACAGCAGCTACCCCTCCCTGAGCCCTTATTCTGCTCCAGTTGCTGTCCTGTGCACAATGCCGTTCAGTCTCCGCCTGCGGGATGGACGTGCCCACCTCCATGTCCTTGGGGTCAGAGTATTGTCCCAAGACCCCCACCAGGAAGAGACAAAGCCGGCATCGGGGCTGGGGCCCAGCTGTCTCCAGGTGCTCAGCCACGGGCGTCCTGTGCCCGCCACCACTTCATGTCAAGCTGTTCTGCCAACATGACCTCTCTGGGCCCTGCCTACCCTTGGAGGTGGAGACGGCCAGACTAACCTCCCTGGGAAGCGGGGAGGGCTACATGAAATCCTACAGACAAAGTGCCTGCCACTGTGATCGTATCTTCTATTGTAGGTAACTCAGATTACGCAAGGCTTTGGAAAATGGAACCTTGGAGTTAGGGCTGGAGCCCTGGCCCAGGGTAGGGCCAGTCCAGAGCAGATGAGAGCATGGCCTGGCAGGCTCACGGGGGTGGCGGGTGTGACGTCACAGCCTCCGTGTGCGGGCGGGGGCACTTACTATGTTCTTGCTGTCCTCGGCGAAGGTCGCTTTGACGAACATGGGGCCCAGAGCGAAGCCCAAGGTGTTCTCCGTGTCACTCACGCAAAACTTCCAGCGGGGAAGACACGTCTGGAAAACACAAGTCAGAAGGGTTAGTTGGTACTGTCTGTCCAGGAAGTGGCACAGCAGGGTCCGTGCTTCTGTCCAGAACTTGAGGGAGACCTTTCCTGACCCAGCAGAAGTGACTGTAGGCACTGGACCAAAAGGCCCGGGGATCACCCTAATCCCTGCCATCAGTCGCTTCCTGCAGAGCACTCCACAGATGCTGAGGTACCCTACAGAGCCACCGAAATGGGCCTGGGAGGCAGATGAGGACACAGTCCACAAGGGGAAGCCGCTGGTCCGAAGTGGCCCTGCCGCCGGAACCGTGACATGCTGAACTCCACACCCCACGCCCCGCCTCTCTCCTGGAGGATGCTAAAGATCCTGGTTGCAAAGAATCTTGGGAAGTTCCCTTTCTACCCCCAAGTCACAGAAAACCCCAGAAGGGCTGCAGCCCCATTGAAAGCCTCTTGGAGAAAGAGCTGCCACCGGGACCCGGCGGGATGACCGAGGTTCATCCGACCTCGGTCTCACCCGCAAGCCCGCCAGCCCACAAGATGCACTGGGGACTGGGCTGAAGCCTCCCAGGCCTGGGGCCTGGGGCCAAGCACGGGCTGGGCTCAGCCCCGCCTGCTCCTCCACCCAGGCCGCCTTTGTGGACAGTCTGCGTGACCAGAAGCGGTGGCCCTGATCACACAAACCCCCGTGCTACAGAGGAAGCCGGTCCTCTTAACTCTGAAGAACAGGTGGTGAAAACCACCCAGGCTCAGGGCAGCCTGCTTCACGATAGCCGTCAACTGAAAACCACCCAGATGCCGGTCGACAGGCAGATGGATGAACAAAATGTGGTATTTTCATACAACAGCACACGACTTGGCAACAAAAGGGGAAGGAGGGACGGATGCACACAACATGGGTGAATCTCACTGCCGCTGTGCTGAGCGAAAGAAGCCCACACAGTGTGTGGCTCCATCACACCCACCTCTGGGGGGACAGGGCTGATGGGGGGACCGATGGGGGTGCAGGGAGCCTCCTACACAGAGCACTCTGGACAAATGGGTGATGGACACGCTTGCTACCTTGATTGGGCTGGTGGTAATGGAGCGATTTCATTTGTCAGCACTCACTGAACTGCATACTTAATGTACGCATTTTTAGTCCATTCAGTTCAGTTCAGTCGCTCAGTCGTGTCCAACTCTTTGTGATCCCATGGACCACAGCACGCCAGGCCTCCCTGTCCATCACCAACTCCTGGAGTTTACTCAAACTCATGTCCATTGAGTAGGTGATGCCATCCAACCATCTCATCCTCTGTCGTCCCCTTCTCCTCCTGCCTTCAATCTTTCCCAGCATCAGGATCTTTTCTAATGAGTCAGCTCTTTGCATCAGGTGGCCAAAGTACTGGAGTTTCAGCTTCAGCATCAGTCCTTCCAATGAATATTCAGGACTGATTTCCTTTAGGATGGACTGGTTGGGTCTCCTTGCTGTCCAAGGGACTCTCAAAGAGTCTCCAACACCACAGTTCAAAAGCATCAATTCTTCGGCGCTCAGCTTTCTTTATAGTCCAACTCTCACATCCACAAATGACCATTGGAAAAACCATAGCTTTGACTAGACAGACCTTTGTTGGCAAAGTAATGTCTCTGCTTTTTAATATGCTGTCTAGGTTGGTCATAACTTTCTTCCAAGGAGCAAGTGTCTTTTAATTTCATGGCTGCAGTCACCATTTGCAGTGATTTTGGAGCCCCCTAAAATAAAGTCAGCCACTGTTTCCACTGTTTCCCCATCTACTTGTATGTAGTTGGGCTTCCAACGTGGCTCAGCGGTAAAGAATCCACCTCCCCAGCAGGAGACTCGGGTTGCATCCCTGGGTTGGGAAGATTCCCTGGAAAAGGAAATGGCAACCCACTCTAGTATTCCTGCCTGGGAAATCCCATGGACAGAGGGGCCTGGTGGGCTACAGTCCATGGGGTCACAGAGGAGTCAGACACGGCTCAGCCACTAAACAAAAACAATAGCAAATTATATGTTAGTTTAAAAGATCCTTAAATACCAGAGGGAAGAAAGAAAAAGGCCCTCCAGCCTTTTCTAAGTTCTTTTACTTCCGGGTTGCTAAATCCATTTAAACTCTCCCAGCCCTGTGCCCCGCCCTGTCCCAGGTGCAGAGGCCGACCATGCAGGAGGTCGGGACCAGAGGACTGGAGCTCCTGGGTTCTGTGAAGGCTCCAGGCTGAGGTGGCTGAATCATGGACCGATTCTTATTCATTGTCTTCTCAGGAGATTCTCTGCATAAACCCATCCATTCCTGTCTGTGTTCATTAATTCACACAGTCAGTGTTCTCTGAGCCGTTCAGCTGTACCCTGACAGCTGGGGCTAGGTCCTGCCCTTAAGCGTCTCAGGTGAACCACCCAGAACATCTGGGGGAAGAAGCAGATGCAAAACAAGCTCAACAGCATCAGCAGCAGTAGCTAATGCTTATTAAATGTCTGCTGGGTGCATTACTTTACTGACAAAGGTGCGTCTAGTCAAAGCTATATGGACCTTTTCCAGTGGTCATGTATGGATGTGAGAGGTGGACCATAAAGAAAGCTGAGCGCCAAAGAATTGATGCTTCGGAACTGTGCTGCTGGAGAAGACTCTTGAGAGTCCCTTGGACTGCAAGGAGATCCAACCAGTCCCTCCTAAAGGAAATCAGTCTTGAATGTTCACTGGAAGGACTGATGCTGAAGCTGAAGCTCCAATACTTTGGCCACCTGATGCGAAGAGCTGACTCATTGGAAAAGACCCTGATGCTGGGAAAGATTGAGGGCAGGAGGAGAAGGGGACGACAGAGGATGAGATGGTTGGATGGTATCACCGACTCGATGGACATGAGTTTGAGCAAGCTCTAGGCATTGGTGATGGACTGGGAGGCCTGGCTTGTTGCAGTCCATGGGGTCACAAAGAGTCAGACACAACTGAGCGACTGAATTGAACTGGCTTCTGGGCCCTATCCCCTAGAGCCCTCCTACAACCCTACGAAGCAGGTTCTCTCTGTGCTCCCTCGTGGAGTGTGGTACCCTTTAGAGCAGACTTTGTGGGGAATCCCCTGTGTAATCCCAGTCAGCCCTCTGGTAAACAGGGCAGTGATGAGTTATCCCATTTTGCAGATAGAAAGACTAAGCTCCCTGATCTAATGAAGTGATTTGCCCAAGGCTGTGTGGTTAGGAGACTCTTGAGAGTCCCTTGGACCCTGATGCTGGGAAAGACTGAGGGCAGGAGGAGAAGGGGACGACAGAGGATGAGATGGTTGGATGGCATCATCGACTCAATGGACATGAGTTTGAGTAAACTTCGGGAGTTGGTGATGGACAGGGAGGCCTGGTGTGCTGCAGTCCATGGGGTCACAGGGAGTCGGACACGACTGAGCGACTAAACTGAACTGAACTATGTGGTTAGGAACTCCCGGGCTGGTCCAGCGGTAACGGATCCACCTGCCAATGCAGGGGACGTGGGTTGAATCCCTGGTCTGGGAAGATCTCACATGCCATAGGGCAACTAAGCCCGTGTGCCCCAATTACTGAAGCCCGTGCACCTAGAATCTGTGCTCCGCTCTAAGAGAAGCCACCACAACCAGAAATCAGAGCACTGCAACCAGGGAAAGCCCCTGCGCACAGCAGCGGAAGACCCGGAGCAGCCTAAAATACACGAGTGACTAAATGAAATTATATTAAAAAAAGGCTGGCTGGTCAGAGGAGGCAATGGAAATTCAGATCTTCTGACGCAAAGTTCTGCGTTATTATCCCCCTATATCAATGGACAACTGGATGCTGTATAAAGCTTTAGGAAATTAAAAGTGTTTTTCCACATAGAGGCCATTCCCCAGAGTCCTGTGAGATGAGGTCAGGAATGATCCCAAACAACAGATGGGAAAACAGAGGCTGAGAGAGGCGCCAGGGCTACCCAAGGACACACAAGGGCTGTCCTGTGAGTTGTGCTGGATACAAGCTGGGTGGACCTGGCCGGGACCCAGGAGCAGTCATGACAGGGGGTGAGCTGGAGAAGGAGAAATAGATAGGCAGTACCTTCCATCCCTCCATCTGGGGGCATCCAGCGACCCCCGGCCCAGAGCCTAGCACCTGCAGGGTCTCCCAGCTACCCCTGCCTCTGCCCAGGCCTCCCTGTGTCCCACCAGCTCTCAGCATCTTATTAGTCAGAGCGGCAGCTGCACTTTGAGCCTGGCCCAGGGAACTCTAAGTGTAAAGTCCAGTAGTTTTATATCTACCGGTGCTGCAACCAATCTCCAGAACTTTTCACCTTGCTGATCTGAAACTCTGTACCTATTTGACAACTCCCCACTCTGCCCTCCCCTCTGCTGCCCCTGGCAACTATCAGGTCACTCAGTTGTAACTTTTCCTTTCTGCAGAGCAGAAGCTGAGTGCTGCAGAGCTTAGAAGGACAGGCTGTGGAATCAGACATGTTGGGTTTGAAAGCCACTGTCCACTTATGGAACTCCCAGATGGCTCAGACAATAAAGAATCTGCCTGCGATGCAGGAGAGCTGGGTTCGATCCCTGGGTTGGGAAGAACCCCTGGAGAAAGGAATGACAGCCCACTCCAGTATTCCTGCCTAGAGAATCCCTTGGACAGAGGAGCCTGGAGGACTATAGTCCATGGGGTCGCAAAGAGTTGACATAACTGAGCAAGTAACACTTTCACTTTCTCCACTTAGGAGCTGTGTGACTCTGAATAAGTCCCTTCACCTCACTGAGCCTCAGTCTCCTCATCTGTAAAATGGGATGATGGTAATAGTTTCCAACACAGAGCACTATTGTAGGAACTTGGTGGAGATAATGTCTATAAAGGTAAACATCCAACAGGGATATTTTTTATTTATTATTACTAATAGTGGGTAGCCAAAAGTACTAAAAGTTCTAGTCATCCAGATCTCGGTTTGAATTTGCTCTTGACTGCCTCCTTGCAGGGTGACTAGGGAAAGCCCTTTCCTCCCTGAGCCTCAGTTTTCTCATCTGTAACCAGCAGGGTCGGGGGAGAGCAATGATGGAGGTGTGTGCTCCACACACAGGGCCGTCTCAGTAACTGCCATGCCGGGTACTGGTCAGGCCCCTCCTGTATAAAGGCCCCAGGAGGCCCAGGGCTCCAGGGCAGAGCCCCTGCGTGCTCAGGTCTGCACCCAGGCATTCTTCCAGGGCTGGACCAGGGTAGGAGGAGCGGCTGGAGCAGGGAGCCGGGCAGGGCAGCCAGCTCTTCCCTTCCCTTCCCTGCAGGGCCAGGGTGGCCCTCAGGCTGAGGAAGCCCCTCTGATTCGGTTCAGGGCTTGTTCCTCAGCACCCTTCCCACCAGAGAGAGGGACACGGAGAACCCTGCCCCAGGATGAACTGTGAGACCCACATCCTGCCATCCCCTGAGTCCTTATCTGGCCCCGCCCACTCTCCCTGGACTGTGGGAGGGGTGGCGGGGCAGAGTCCATGGGAGCCAGCTGTGCCCACCCTCTAGGGTCTTGCAAGCAGTGGTCCTGGGTGGGGACAGGTTGCGCTGGCCAAAGGCTTGGCTCTCCAGCTTCTCCTGCTCTGCATCTGGGGGACCTCTTGGCTTCTCACCGGGGCCCTGGGTTGGGGGTCCCTTCAGCACCTGCAAGGACTGTTCGGTTTCTACCAGCTCCCTCAGCAGACACGGGGGCCTAGGGCACAGACCCCACCTCAGTGTTTGCACACTGTGCTCAGAGCCTCGCACACGGTGGCATAGGATGGTGGGCACACAGTAGGTGGCCACGACAGACAGAGATGACCTCCACTTCCTTGAGGAGAAGGTGGAAGTAGCCGGTGGGCAGGGGTCACAGTGGGGCATTTAAAGTAGCAGAGACCCCCCTGGACTGGGGCCTAGGAGGATAATAGCATCAGCGGACACTGGTGTACTTTCCCGGAGTCAGGGGGGCTGCTCCAAGGGTTTTACATTTATGGGGAAGGAGGATTACTGGAGGGCCCCTGTGTAAAAGGGGGCTGAGGGTGGCACCCACTCTGCAGGGATGTGACAGTCACGTGAGTTCTATTATACAAGGAAAGCCTTAGAACCATCGCACCTGAGAAGAAGTCAGCAGGGAGAGAACAGAAGCCACCTTTTGCAGTAAATTAGCTAAATCTCTGGGTCTGCTTTATACTTGTAGTTCAGTAGTGTCTGACGCTTTGCAACCCTGTGGACCGTAGCCCGCCAGGCTCCTCTGCCCATGGAATTTCCCAGACAAGAATACTGGAATAGGTTGCCATTTCCTTCTTCTGGGGATCTTCCCGGCCCAGGGACCGAACTCAAGTCTCCTCCTTGGCAGGTGGATTCTTTGCCTCTGAGCCACCTGGGAAGGAAGCCCTTAAACTTGAAGACTCAGTGTAACTGCCCCTTCCTGGGGGCTCCTGACCACCCCGGCTGTCTTAGGTCCCCTCCCACGCACTGATGCACCACAGGGCGGGTCCCTTGGGTGGCCCTCTTCCTCCTCTGCCTGGCACCTACCTCCCTGTGAGTTCTAGGGCCTGGTGCCCAGCAGGCGCTCAGCGTGTGTGGGGGAAACGCATGCTGATAGGCTCACCTTCTTGGTCCCATACATGACTTCCATGAACTTCTCGTCGGCGTCCTGGAAGCGCTGATCGAGGAAGGAGCTCGTCTTCCGCACCAGGTTCCAGATCATGTAGTTGTTCAGCAGGCTGCAGCAGGAGCACAGACAGGCTCAGAAGTGCCTAGGGCTGGATGCAGCAAGCCCTCCCCGACCTCAAGGGGTCACAGACACACACGCTGGATGGTGGGTGCCACTCGGCCAAAGCAGGGAAGGGGTGGCCACTTCCAAAGCTTGAGGGTGTCACGGCCAGAAGGCCAGAAATGGGAAAAGGGGCCTAAGAATTGGATGGGTAGGAAAGGATGCTCTGACCAGCCAGGCCCAAGTCTCCATGAATGGGAGCTCTCACTACCCCCACCCCGCAGAGCACAGAGGGTCATCAGGGGCTGACATCACCTTTGTAGGCAAGGCACCTTCACACACACAGGGTGTTCACTATAATGAACATCCAGCCTCAAACTGGAACCAATCTAAATGTCTGACAACAGGGAATGGTGAATAAATAATCATATTTATACTCGATGGACTATCATGGAGTTATGAAAAATGAGGTGTGCAGAGGGCCTGGGTTGACATGGGGAAATGTTTATGATAAATGTTAAGGAAAGGCAAACTATCCATGTGGTCACAATGATGGGGAAAAAGAGGAACAATGTATTAGAACATCCATCTCTCTCTCCCACTTACACATCCATGCTTCTCTCTACAAATGCACACACACACTTCCCATAAGATCAACATGAGCGCTCTGGGTAATTTTAATTTTTGTTGCTTTTTTCTGTAGTTCAAAAAAATTTCTACAATATATCCTTTTTATTTGCCCGTACCACAAGGACTATGGGATCTTTGCTCCCTGACCAGGGATTGAACCTGGGACTCTGCTGTGGAAGCCCAGAGTCCTAACCTGTTGGATCATCAGGGAATTCCCTACAACAAATCTTTAACATTAAAAACAATCATAGATATTAACTAAAAGTGTTAGAACATTTACTGAGTCCCATTCGGGATCAGGCACCGTGTTAACACACTTCACACCAACTGTTTCACTCAATTCTCACAACAACCCTGTGCGGGAAGTGCTATTTGTATCTTCATTTCATGGATGAGGAAGATGAACCCAATAAAGGGAAAGAAACGTGCCCCAGGCTACCAAGGGGGCCGGTGGAGGAGTCCAGGTGCCTTGCAGCCTCTCAGAAAAGCCAGGCCAGGGGACTTCCCCGATGGTCCAGTGGCTAAGACTCTACTCCCAAAGCAGGGGCCCTGGTTTGAACCCTGGTTGAGGAACTCGATGCCACTAAAAGCTCCCGAGTGCTGCAACTAAGACCCAGCGCAGCCAAATAAATATTTTAAAAAAGGCAGCCTGTGGGCCGATTTCCCTGGTCAGCGTGTCCCCATTCTGGCTGAGCAGAGGGGCCATGTGTGACCTCAAGGCTGCCTTCGCAGGGCCCGTCCCCGGCCGCTGGGTGCCCTTACCACTTGTCTGTGCTGTTGATGAGGGTGGAGACTTTGCTCAGGTATTCTTTGTCGTAGATGACAATAGGCTCTGATTCATTGATCTCCACGGGGTAGAAGATGGTGTTGAGGAAGGGCAGCCAGTTGATGGCAGGCGCCAAGGTCTGGAAGGGAAGCGGACAGGGTGACTCTGGCTGGGCTGCCTCTCTTCAGAGCCCAGGTCTCCAGGTCGCTCTTCTGAAGAAGGAGCCCTCCTCTCCCCACCCACGGACAAAGCAGAAGAGTTGGGCGCTGGCTGATAGTGCACTGGGCAGACGTCAACCTCAGGCTGGCTGGCTGCTGTCAGAGTCCCTGTACACAGAAGGACGCACATGAGGCTCCGAACACCGAACTGCAACTTGAAATGAAGGAGAGCCGACGTGGGGACAGAAGCAGCAGCTGTCGGTCAGGCCCCTCTACCGCCAGGAGCCACCGGGGGTGACACACGTCTTCTCTCAGCCAGACTGCCCGACAGGCCTGGGGGGTAGGCACCATTATCCCCACTTTACTGATGAAGAAACTGAGCCTCAGAGGGGTGTCATGGGGGTGTGCAGAATCTGGAGCCACACTGCCCGGGTTCATACCCTTACTAGCTGTGTGATCTCACGTAAGTGGATGAAGCCCCTTGTGTCTCAAGGGCATCCTTGGTGGCTTAGACGGTAAAGAATCCGCCCGCAAAGCGGGAGACCCAGGATCGATCCCGGGGTCGGGAAGATCCCCTGGAGGAGGGCATGGCAACCCACTCCAGTATTCTCGGGCTTCCCTGGTGGCTCAGATGGTAAAGAATCTGCCTGCAAAGCAGGAGACCCAGGTTTGATCCTGGAGTCGGGAAGATCCCCTGGAGGAGGGCATGGCAACCCACTCCAGCATTCCTGCCTGGAGAATCCCATGGACAGAGGAGCCTGTGGCGGGCTATAGTCCATGGGGTTGCAAAGAGTCAGACACGACTGAGAGACTAACACCTTACTTTCTGTGCCTCAGGATCTCTGAAAAGTGAGGCTTACCTTCATAGACACCATCCCATAGGGTTAATATGGGGATTAAACAACTTAAACGCATCTGTTTTACTCAACACGTGCTTCTGTAACATTCATCAGTGTCTATATGAGCGGTCCTCTACATGACTGGCAATTACAAGAATGTTGGCTGTAGAATGTGGAGTGCTTTGGCCCACAGGGGAGTTTTTCTCAGGCATGGAAGCTGGAAAAGCAAGTGCAGGATGTTAACCTCAGCAAGAAAGGGAGAGCCCTCAGCTCAGCTGAGGCACACACGGGAGGCCGGTCGGCTCTATTTTAAGAAAATGTAAAAGGAGCACCTGCAGGGCTCTGTCCCCACAGAGGCACATGCCTGCTTTGCATAACTCAGCTCCCAGAGGGCTGCGCTTGCCCTGGGCCCGCAGAATGGCACCCCACTTGCACACAGCTCCTGTTCGTCCGTCTGCAGGGCCTCAGTGTCCACAGCCAGGAGCGCCATTCCACCCCCTAGGCAGCCTCCAGCCGTGCCGAGCTATCTCTCAAGGTTCCAGATACCGTCTTGGGAGTGTTTTGATTACGAAGTCATGCTACATTTTAAATAATTATGGTAAAATGCACATAACGTGAAATTTACCATCTTACCTATGGCATTAAGTACATTCACCATCCATCCCCAGATTCCATCTTGCAAAACTGAAACTGACTCTATTAAACAGTATCTCCCCCACCCTCAGCCCTAGACAACCACCATTCTAGCCTCTGTCTATGAATCTGACTACTCTGTAGCTCATATAAGTGGAACCATGCAGTATTTGTCCTTGTATGACTGGCTCATTTCACTTAGCATAATGTCCTCAAGTTACACAAATTTCGAATGGTCTGCTCTAGTCCTATTTTCCCCACATGTTCTGTTATTTTTAGTCCTGTAATTTTATAGAAAGAAAGGTTTTTCAGGACTATATATCCTGTGTTATAGTAAAAATGCCTCTAATATCAATGATATCTGGCATTGAGCAAGCACTCAACCAATGTTAGTTATTATAATCATTGATTAACTATTGCAATCATTGCTCAACGTCTCCCAAGAGTGGTCCTGGGACTGAGTCCATCTTTTCTTTGTTCCCTTGAAAATGGACAAAGTGCAAAGACAAATTAAGGAAGTGAGAGTTGCATTGTAAACAGCCTTCATACAGGAAGATCAATTAAGAAAGTGAACTCAACCTGTTACACTGATGAACCCATAACCCGCTGGTAAATACTTATAATGCCTTCAGTGACACAGGCAGCCATGGAAACCTACCACTTGACAGTCTCTCTGGTTTTAAAAGGCAGCTCAGCTGCTGGGGAGCAAGGACCTCAAAGGACAGAAGGGGGCCAGTCCTGTGGGCAGTGGTGAGCTGGGAAACATTTAACAAATGGCTCTTGGGGATTTTTTTCTGGTGGTCTAGTGGCAAAGACTCCATGCTTCCAAGACAGGGGGCCTGGGTTCAATCCCTGGTCAGGGAACTAGGTCCCACATGCCACAACTAAGACCCAGCATAGCCAAATAAATAAATAAATATTTAAAAATATATATATATAACAACTAGCTCTCAGTGATGGGGGGTGATCTGTATTCCCAACATAACCTATTGCAAACTGCCCACGGAGCTGGGGAGAGCTCTGTGTGCCCAGCACATCCCTGCCTGCCTGGGAGCAAGATGAGCTGGGTAGAGCCGTGCCCTGAGTGAGACCTGGACTGGGGTCCCCACCATGAACCAGCTCTAGGACCTCAAGTCACTCCGCAGCCTTTCTTTCAATGGAGACAACAATCCCTTCCAAGTGCCTCTTGGGATGGCTTATTCAATAAACCGAGCTTCTTTCCATTTCACCCTCTTTCCCTGGCAGGAGTCCCTTAAGCAAGTAACCTTTGGGCCTCCCCATCAAATTTCTGTGGCTGCAAGACATGATGGTGTCCAGGTGAGCTGGTCAAACAGAGCTCAATAGTGCCACAGGACTGTGTGACTTGCTGGCAAAGACCCCTGGGAGAATAGCCAAGTTGACAAAACGTCGCTGTTTATACAATTAATGAGAGCTTCATCCAACTGCTGGTCACTGGGACTCTGATCAGGGTGGAGATACAGGTGATGATAAATCCCTATGTACTTAACACAAGCCTGTTCCTGTAGGGAGAGCAGGTGTTCTGTGCAGGTAAATTCCCACAACTCTGAAATAAGGTGTGTGCGGTTTACCAAAATTTTCACTCTTTATTGCTTTGCTGCTGCTGCTGCTGCGAAGTCGCTTCAGTCATGTCCGACTCTGTGCAACCCCACAGACGGCAGCCCACCAGGTTTCCCCGTCCCTGGGATTCTCCAGGCAAGAACACTGGAGTGGGTTGCCATTTCCTTCTCCAATGCATGAAAGTGAAAGTGAAGACGCTCAGTCGTGTCCGACTCTTAGCGACCCCACGGACTGCAGCCCACCAGGCTCCTCCGTCCATGGGACTTTCCAGGCAAGAGCACTGGAGTGGGGTGCCATTGCCTTCTCCACTTTATTGCTTTAGCGAACATCTAGCTTAAAACTTGTGTGCCTGGGTCCGTGTCCATGGAGACAGCTGTTTTAACCAATCAGGACCTTCCACTTGTGACTCTAAGCCTTTGAGGTACACAGATGAGCTCTATTTTCCACACTTGCTGCCAAAGAAAAGTCCTGCTGGTCACCAAGCCCCCAGCTCAAGGAGGCTTGCAAAGGGAGAGAACGCATGCTCCCAGACTCTACCTCAGCTAGAGTTTAGAGCAGAGGATGGGGCTCAGTCCCAGTCAATCTCTGATGTGGAAGGTCCTAGGAAGGAACAGGAAGGTCCTCAGGCCCCTTAGAGAAGCGGAAGGAGGTTTGATTCATGGTCCTCAATTCAGACTCTACTGCTGGGGGCTTGCCTGGAACCGGACATGTCTTCTTAGAACCACACTGTCACAGGCTGAGGTGCCTTTTCCTGCGTCACCTGAAGTGTAGGAAGAAGACTACATTTCCAGATACCAAGGAACAAAAAGACATTCTCTCCTGTCCAAGGGTTAAATGAGTCAAATTGGTTTAGGGCTGGAGACATAGGCTATCATCACTGATGACACAGGAACAATACTAAGAACGATGACTGTTGCACGTTCAAATTGCAGGCCAGTTTGCAAAGTTTGAGATCTTAGCCTTTGCCTCATCTCATCATCATGCAACCCCATGGGCCAGGCAGGCAGATTCTCAGCCAGGACACCAGGCTTCAGGCGTCCAGCAATTCTTTAAACACTAGACATCATTTTATAATATGTCCCCATCCCCTTGGAGACACTCCATACCTTTCAACCTGGCCTCAAAAAACTCTGTGACTTAAAGCTAAGAACCAAGCTTTCCTGGTGGTCAAGTGGTTGAGAGTCTGCCTGCCAGTGCAGGGTACACGGGTTCCCTGCCTGATCCAGGAAGATCTCACATGCCATGGGGCAGCTAAGCCCGTGTGCCACAACCATTAAGCTTGTACTCTAGAGCCCGTGAGCTGTAACAAGAGAAGCTACCACAACGAGAAGCCCACGCACCACCACGGAGTAGTCCCGCTAGCTGCAACTAGAGAAAGTGCACCGCGAGGAGATCCAGCGCGGTCAGAAATATAAATAATAAATGTGAAAAAGAAGGGCAGGTAAGAATCACTGGAGAAAGTGCACCACAACGGAGATCCAGCGCAGTCAGAAATATAAAGAAGAAATCTTAAAAAAGAAGCGTGGATAAGAATCACTGGAGAAAGTGCACAGCGAGGAGATCCAGCGCAGTCAGAAATATAAATAATAAATGTGAAAAAGAAGGGTGGATAAGAATCACTGGAGAAAGTGCACCACGACGCAGATCCAGCGTGGTCAGAAATATAAAGAATAAATCTTAAAAAGAAGGGTGGGTAAGAACCACTGCCCCTTATGAGGGTAGGATCTGCCCCTCATCTGTCTCTGTGTTCTGGAACACCGCAGGTGTGAATGAGCAAGCAAAGCCCACTTTATAAGGAAGGAAACCAAGGCTCGAGGAGGAGGGGATTATGTGACTGGCCCAAGGCTGGCGGTGGCGCTGGGCTCGAGCAGTCCTCCGCTCACACCGCTCCAGGCTGCTGCCCCTGCTAAAATCCTCCCCACCTGGGGAGTTCTGCAGCTGGGAGGGGGGAAAAGCTTTTCCTTTCTACTTGGAAGAACAGAGCAAAAGCTTGTTGAAATGGTGAAAGGGCGTCTGGGGTTGGAGCCTACAAGCCACTCGGGCAGATGCACCCAGGGTCACTGCTTTCTCAGCCACTCTTGGGCTTCGTGGCCACTGTAGGGGGCAGAGACCACCGGAGCCCCTCTGGGCTGAGAACCGGGCAGCTGAAGCAAACCAAATCAAGTCGTACCAGCAAACAGCATCTCCCTCGACTTCCTGGCCTCGGAGAGGAAAAAACAGTGCCAGATGGTGCCCAGCACAAGCCTCTGATCTCCATAACAACCCGCTCGGCACCACCCCCCACAATGCCAGCTTCTCTGGGGACCTAAAGGGCAGCTGGCACCCAGAAGGAGGCTGGGCTCTCTGGTCCTCATCCCCAGGCTTGTGTGGGCTGTGTCCCCACCTGGGACACCCACTCAGCCTGCCTCCCGCTCACCCCGGTGTGAGACTCACCCTCCCTGACTCTGCCCTGCCCTGGCTCCAGGGCTCTGCCTCTTCTGCACAAAGCTCGAGGTAATGAGACTGAGCTTGCTTCCTCGCTGGTGGCCCCAGCATGGTCCTATGGACACTTGCTGGAGGCAGAGATGGAGACAGAAAAGCAGTAGGGGTCCAGGTGTTCTTCCGAAAAGGAGAGAAAATGAGCTGAACTTGAATGGACGGGCAGGACTTGGGCAGAGGTGGCCGGGACATCCTTCCTGGGGGGAGCCAGGTGATGGCGGGAAACAGGAAGATTGATTGAGGCCTTTCTGCTGACCCCTCTGTGACCCCGGGGCCTTGGGGAAGGCCGGGCACGCCATGAGCCAGAAAGAAGGAACTGGGGACTTCCCTGGTGGTCCAGTGGTGAAGACGCCATGCGCTCAAGGCAGGAGATCCAGGTTCCATCCCTGGTCAGGAATCTAGATCCCACGTGCTACCACGAAGAGTTTGCAAGCCACAACTAAAGAGACCACATGTCGCAACTAAGACTCCGTGCAGCCAAATAAGTAAATAGAAACAAACAAATATAAAAAGAAGAAAGAAGGAACTGAGGCCAGTTCATCACCTGCAAGTCCCAGGCAGCCACCAGGGGGCAGACTTTGGTAGAGGCCAATCTACAGAGGAGAAATATCAATAACCTCAGATAGGCAGATGACAGATGACACCACCCTTATGGCAGAAAGTGAAGAGGAACTAAAGAGCCTCTTGATGAAAGCGAAAGAGGAGAGTGAAAAGTTGGCTTAAAGCTCAACATTCAGAAAACGAAGATCATGGCATCTGGTCCTATCACTTCATGGAAAATAGATTAGGAAACAGTGGAAACAGTGACAGACTTTATTTTTTTAGGCTCCAAAATCACTGCAGATGGTGACTACAGCCATGAAATTAAAAGACGCTTGCTCCTTGGAAGAAAAGGTATGACCAACCTAGACAGCATATTAAAAAGCAGAGACATTACTTTGCCAACAAAGGTCCGTCTATTCAAGGCTATGGTTTTTCCAGTAATCATGTACGGATGTGAGAGGTGGACTATGAAGAAAGCTGAGTGCCAAAGAATTGATGCTTTTGAACTATGGTGTTGGAGAGACTCTTTGAGAGACCCTTGGACTGCAAGGAGATCCAACTAGTCCATCCTAAAGGAAATCAGTTCTGAATATTCATTGGAAGGACTGATGCTGAAACTGAAACTCCAATACTTTGGCCACCTGATGGGAAGATCTGACTCACTGGAAAAGACCCTGATGCTGGGAAAGATTGAAGGTGGGAGGAGAAGGGGATGACAGAGGATGAGGTGGTTGGATGGCATCACCAACTCAATAGACATGAGTTTGAGTAAACTCCGGGAGTTGGTGATGGACAGGGAGGCCTGGTGTCCTGCAGTCCACGGGGTTGCAAAGAGTTGGACACGACTGAGCGACTGGACTGAACTGAACTGATCTACAGAGGAAAACAGTGGCTTCTTAGATGGGTTACACCCAGTAGAGAGTCATACAGTGCTGACCTCAACCCTGCTATAGCTCCAGGAGGCCGCAGGGGTCATGGTCAAGAGCAGAGCTCCAGTGAGCCAAGCCAGAGTCCAGGTCCCAGCTCCCCTGCCACTTAGAAGCCTGGAGGCCTTGAGCACGTCACCTAACCTCCCGGCTTGGTAAAAGGGAGGTGACATCAGATTTATTTGCTGTGTTTATTTGCTACGTGCCAGGCTCGAGGATCTCGAGAGAATGGACGCGCCCAACCAGTATGATTCGATATTGTCACGAGCACAGAGTCTCCCCAGCTAACTACGGTTTCAGAAAAGCAGCCTGGTGTACAGCAAGAGACCAGCTAGGCATCACCGGCTGTGTGACCTTCCACTGGCAACTCGACCTCTCTGAGCCTCAGTGCCATCTGTGAATTGGTGATAACAACCACCCCCGTGCTTCGTGGGGCTGTTCTGGTGAAGGAGGTGTCCACGGCCCCAGCCCAGTGCCCTGCATCCTGAATTCCGTGGCCGCCCCAGCCTCCATGTCAGCTGACTCGGCTACCTGCAGCTCAGCTGCCGTCACTTTGTGGTAGATGAGTTCCTCGTCCCGGCGCTTCTCCTGGGGGATGGTGATGTTGGCCAGCGCCGTCTCAAAGTCCAGGATCTGCTGCATCTGGGGCCGGATGGTGTCCTCAGCACCCCCGCCCAGCAGCTTCCCCAGCTGGACCATGTAGTTCAGGTATCCCGTCAGCACCTGTGGGACCCAGCCCCCCACTTCCATCAGCGGCTGCCACCCGCTGCCCACTGGACAAGCCGGGCCAGGGGTGGGCAGTCAGGGCAGCCCTGAGCAGGCAGCCAGGGAGCTGGGGGTTCTACCCAGGAAACCAGCTTCACGAATGGTTTTGGCAGCATACCCCATCACTGGCTCCCCATGGCCCCCAGGATAAGGCCCACCTAGGGCCCCACGTGGGTCGGTCTCTGCTTGGGACAGACCCCAAGCACTCCCTCTGGGACGCCCGTCAGACGAAAGCCACCAGCAGGGCCACTGCTCAGTTCTTGTCTTGGAACACACTACTTCCGAACCACTCCGCTCTGCCAGGTCCCCAGATCTGAATTAGAGCCTCAGGTTACCTTCTCAGCTTGCCCTTCCCTTAGCATAATTGCTCACTATGCCTCGAATCTGGTGGCGAGTTATTTAACATCTGCTCCTCTCCTAGACTCAAAGTCCCACAGAGCGGGAAGCAGGCGGGCCTCGTGGACCACTGTCTCCCCAGCATCAGGCACTTAGTACGCACTCACTCAATACAAGTGGGTGCGCTCGTGAATGGAAAGGTGAGGAAGCTCAGGCCACATCTCCCGGGGACATCACGGGAGGCAGCCGGGGGGAGGGAGGGGTAAGTAGGCGGTTTGGAGTCAGCGGGTCTAGATGAGAATCTCAGCCTCACCACTGAGGCTGGCTGTGTGACCTTGAGCAGGTCACTCAGCATCTCCGAGCCTATTTCCTCCTCCGAAACAGGCCAGGGAAAAATAATATGCATATAACAGCTGAGAGGAATGAGGTTTAGAGACGTTCCGGACCTGCAGGGTTACCAGGAAGGCCAGCGGTAGTGGCCATTAGATCTGCCTCTCTCTGGAGCGGGGACAGATGACCCCGTCCCCTGCCCACGGTGCCCACAGTGCCCACAGGGCGATACGTGGAAGAGCTTCACTCTAAAATGGGGACAAATGATGCCCCTCCCCCTGCCAGGGACTGCTAGGTAAGGGACCCCTGTATGCTTCTCTGGCTTCAAAGACCTGCAGAGGGGTGGATACTGAGGGGTCACGGACAGGGACGAACCACGGAGAGAGGTGGGCTGGGTAGGAGCCACTCTCTGGGAAGAGGCACACCCACCTTCTCGTTCTCGGTTTTGTTCAGGTAATAATCTCTTGAGGGTAAGCCCAGGCCAGACTGGTCCACCTGGAGAGAAAAATAGGGGTGAGAGGGAAATCTGCTATCATGCACGCACACCCACGCACACGCATACCCATACAGGTATACCCACGCACACACACCTGCACACGCACACCTGTGCACACACACCTGCACACACACACCTGCGCACACACACCTGTGCACGCATACCCATGCACTCATACCTGTACATGCACACCCGTGCACGCATACCCATGCACACACACCTGTACACACACACCCGTGCATGCATACCCATGCACACACACCTGCACACACACACCTGTGCACACATACCCATACACACACACCTGCACAATATACCCATGCATGCACACCTGCACACACACCTGTGTGCACATACCCATGCACGCACACCTGTGCACACATACCCACACACACACCTGCACACGTATAACCATGCACACACACCTGTGCATGCATACCCATGCATGCACACCTGCACATGCACACCTGTGCACACATACCCACACACACACTTGCACACATATAACCATGCACACACACCTGTGCACGCATACCCATGCATGCACACCTGCACACACACACCTGTGCAGATGCATACACACACACCTGCACATGCATACCCATGCACGCACACCTGTG